>NC_136511.1:30281220-30421220 GCF_053919585.1 Euprymna scolopes
CGCAAAGAAGGAAAAGAACGTGAAAAAAGAAAAGGCTAGTCAATCGAAAGGAGGGGATGACTTTCGAAAGTATCAGCGAAAAAAGCGACCCCCCCTTGTAGAAAAGTGCCCAGTTGAAGGTGAAAGAATTAAGGTTTTTAGCCAAATTTTTCGATATTTGTCATCCGAAGAGTTGAGCTTCAAAACGATACTGATCTAGTAAAAATCCGTCGCCTCTAGGCATACATACATACATACATACATACATACATTTAAACAGATAGGTGAGATTTATATAATAGATGGTCTAAAAAAGAGTTTCTACACTAATAGGTTCCGCACCATCAGCCAAGCTCCAACCCCTGTCACATCGCCGCAATGTCGCATCCCTGTGTCTGTTTACAAATATTTTTTTATAGAATATGCTCTGCTGGACTCATAGCCATTGTGCTGCCTCGATGTACATAGGAAAGCCTTCTACTTTTCTTTTTTTTTTTTTTTTACACAGTGATCACCACTTATCAAGGCCTGGAAGCCACTCAGGGATAAGGGTTATTGCAAGTACATTACATTAGTGTGGAGATTTGATGAAGTGTTTAATTAGGGGGGGCGGTTCATTAGGAATTTGTTAACATTGGACTTGAAGATATCCAAGTTGTAGTCCGGAGGGAAGCAGGCAGACGGAACAGAGTTTCACAGGCGTGCAGTTCTAAGAAAGAAGCTTTGTTCATGGAATCCGCGTTTTGATTTAGGCACAGATATAGTGGGGGAAATTTTTCACAGTGGATTCAGCTAGACGGGTGTTTTTCGTGAAAGATTGGCGAGGGGGGACCAGGGATTGAAGCTCAGACGAGCACCTGCCATGAAAATAACGATAAAACAAGGATAGGCTCGCAACGTCTCTTCTGTGTGAGAGAGGTTGCAGGGTAGAGAAAAGGGCATCCCCCACTAAACCACGAAGTCTATTTTGTACTCTGTCAAGGCATGATAGGCTGTTTTTTTGCAGCTTCTGCCCAGATATGGCAACAGTATTCCATCCTTGGACGTACTTGGCTTTTATATAGATAGAGAATTGCATCAGTAGTGAGATATCTTCTGGAGCGGTAGAAGGATCCCACCATCTTTCCAGCGACCTTGGCAACAGACTTGATGTACGTGTTCCATTTCAGATCAGGAGTAAAGGTAAAACCCAGAAGCTTGTCAAAACATGGGGCTTCACCCAGACGAGAGCCATCCATCACAATGTATGCCAGCTGGGGATCAGAGCGTTGATGATGTACGGATAGGAGTTTGGTTTTGGATGCATTAAAGGTAACCAGCCACATCTTCCCCCACTGAACCACTCGCTCGAGATCAGAGGAGAGAGAATCCGAGAGAACTTTGTCATTTACAGCCTTTGATGTGTTGCCGTAGATGGTCGTGTCATCAGCATAGATGTCAACGAATGATTTAAGTATGTGTTTAGGGAGGTCATTGATGTAGATCAGGAAGAGAGTTGGGCCCAGGATTGACCCCTGAGGGACTCCAGCATTTATATTGCAGGCCTCCGATTTTTGTCCATCTACCACTACTCTTATGAACCTATCGGAGAGAAATGATTTAATGATTGAGAAAACATTTCCAGTTATACCGTAGCTGGAAATCTTGTGAAGTAGACCTTTATGCCAATGTTTTCTTCTCTCAAACTGCTAAACTTTGGAATTTTCTCACGATTCTATTTCCCTGACTGTAATGACAGGTAGAATTTCAAGTGTAATGTGAACAGACATCTCGCTGTTGGACTCCATACATAATGTCGGTGGAGATATGGTCATAAAAAGTCCTTTACATCCATGTCCTCTATTATCGGGAGAGGAGGTAATGAAGTGTTTGTTCTGATATCACCATCCCAGGCACTACCTTCTTCTTCTGCGAGGATAATTTAGTATCTGTTTTTCTGTAACAGAGCGCATATGAGCACGTATGAAAACATCAGCAGCATGACCAACCAAAAATTTCCACAACTTCAGAAATCATTGTTGATTTCTAAATAACACTACAATAATTATTGTCCCCTATATTTAAGGAGCGTTCCTTAATAATTTTAAATGCTAAAATTTATGTTCGTTCAGAAAAATGGTTTGTAACAAAGCGTATATGAGTATGTATGAAAATAGCAGCAGCAGCTGAAGGATGGATAGCAAGCAATTGTATTAGCAGCAGCAGGAGCAGCGTTTGTAATGCATAAACGAATTAGGAAGTGTGCGCGAGCTGGCGTCTGAAGAAAAAGAAAAAAGATACCACGTGATCGAAAAGAAAAAAAATCGAAGCCGAAGGAGACGGGCGTGTAAAATGAAGACAAGGATGTGCTGGCTGTGGCAAGCGTGCGGTCGGAAGAAAGAGAAACGCGACTCATGTGAGATGGACATGTGGCAGCGAGAGACTTTTAAGCTAGTGTCGAGACGGGAAAATAACGGTAATAAATGAAAAAAAAAATGCTGACCCGGATTTTTCTTTTTTTCTTTCCAGCTTTATTTTTTTATAAATGACTAAAGTAAAGTGTAACACCACGTAATGTTACATTTCATCACGTCAGGATCATCACTCCGTTGTGTCACTCACTCATAGCTTTGCATAGTGTATAGAAACGGGTGCGCGAGATGAAGATGACTGGTATGCGAGTCATTGAGTTCTTTTCTTTTCCGATTTGATTTCCTCGTTTCAAAGGCAAAATGGGAAGGAGTAAGCGACCTTCTTGGGTGCTTCTGTGCCGGCTAGTATCATCTGGCCAAAGTTGATTTTATTGACCAGGTCTTATAGTTAGCATTGGCTTATCATTTTAACATAGACGTGTTACTTCTTGGGGTTCGAAACGATTTTCAGGTTTGTATTACTGTACACATAGATATGAAAAAGTTGTCAAAAAACATATATATAACAAATAAATGTTATCAAAGGCAAGATAAGTTACTTTTCTACCAAACTGGATATGTTTTTAGTGTTTTTATTCAATGTAACATATCTTGCCTTTGATAACATTTATTTGTTATATATTTGTTTTTTTGTACAACTTTTTTGAATCTATGTGTACAGTAATACAAACCCCGATTTTCATTGGTTGGAACATATTTTGAGTTCACATGTTGCTGTAAAAACTTACTTGATGAAGAGAGTCAATCCCAACAAAAAGGCTAAGAATTCAAACCATTTGCTTTAAACATTTATAACTGGGCGATTCAGTCATCGTAAGATTATCCTACTAAGCATTACCTTCTCATTATTTTTTTATTGGGGGTGGGGGGTGGGGGGTGAGGGTTATGTTCGTTCGTCTTGATACCATCTTCACAGGCAAGTAAAAATATAAAACCGGAGGGAGCATATACTCGTAAAAAAAATCTCCTGAGAAAAAAATATTTTCACAAATTAACGAAATGTTTGAAAAAATAAACCACAATAATTTACTCTGGTTTTGTTCATCCAATAATTAATTAAAACAATATTAATAAAAAATGGAGTTTCTACAATTATTTATTTTCCAAACTATGTCAGGGCGGATGGAAAAACAACACAACAGAATCATGACATTCATTATTACAAACAAAAACATACACACCCATCGCTCAGAAACTAATATCACTGTGAAATGCTAAATCAGATTATATATATATATATATATATATATATATATATATATATATATATATATGTATATATATATAATTAAATAAGATACCTTGAAGCCAAATAACTGCAACGCGAATTTTTTTTCCTTTTTAAAATAAACGAGTGTTTATTTTTAAAGAGAGAGATATATTTCGGAGATAGACTCCTTTTTCAATCTATATATATTCGCGTTGTAGTTATTTGGCTTCAAAGTGTTCAATTCAACACGTATCATATTTAAATTTCAAATTTCACTCAACGCTTTTAATGGATAAACTACCCAGATTTTCAAACCACGCGCGACCACGCGTTATTATCCGATTACATACAAACCCACAGCTAACATCATTGAATCAGGTGTATCAGAATTTTTGTAGGAATTTTTGACACCCCTAACACGAAACTGCGAATAAAATATAAACAACTCGTAATTTCTATTTTAAAAGTGGATTGTTTATTTTCTTTATGGATTATACTTCCAAAATAAACTATTAAAGTTGTATAAAAAGTAATAGAAATATTATTATTTTTTTTTTTAAAAACAGTAATGAAATTAATTGAATTTTACGAGCTCAGTATTTTTCAATTTTTAAACTTTAAAAATCTATCAACATTTTTCTATTGATTCTATTTTTACGATATTTTCAGGGTCAATGTGAAATTTTATGCTCTTTTCAATAAACCGAATATAATATTTTAGACAAACGTCTTTTTTTAAATTCACGCTTTCCCATTTTCAAATTTCTATTAAAAAGTAAATAATTAATTTACTCACCCAAGTGTTATATATCACAAATTGAAGATAAAAGATAAATAAATAATATATCCAAATTTAAAACAAAAAAAGTAGTGTTTTTTTAGAAATTTACCTGTAAAGTCCGAAGTTAAAATTTTTTTTTTTAAAACCACGGTTTTTTTTAATGAAACCTTGGTCCTTGCTCCTTTAATTGAAAAAAAATTAGGGCTTGAATTACATTTTTCGAGTAGTTATAAGCTTGGAAAGACAGGGAGTCGAATTAATTCACGCCTCCCATTTTGAAATGTCTATTGAAAAGTAAATAATTTACTCACCAAAGTTTTATATATCACAAATTGAAAATAAAAGATCAATAATATATTCAAATTGAAAGCAAAAAAAGTAGTGTTTTTTAGAAATTTACACATAAAGTCCAAAGTTTAAAACCTTAAGAAAAAACAACACGTTTAAAATTTTTTCTTTAATGAAACCTTGGCCCTTGCTCCTTTAATTGAAAAAAAAAATAGGGCTTGAATTACATTTTTTCGAGGAGTTATAAGCTTGGAAAGACAGGGGTGGAATTATTCAATATTTTACACGAAATCTCTGACACACCTCGCGTGGACACAATTCACATTCTTCCACTCGACATTATGGCGAAGAATAAGGGGGAAAATATATATGTCTCTTTATAAATAAACTCGTTTATTTATAAAGGAAAAAAAATCGCATTGCACTTATTTGGCTTCAAAGTGTTCAATTCAACACGTATCTTATTTAATTTTCAAATTTCACTCAACGGCTTTAATGGATAAACTACATAGATGTATGCATATATGTATGCATGTATGTATGCATATATATATATATATATATATATATATATATATATATATATGCATACATATATATATGTATATACTAGCAAAAGTACCCGTTGTTGACTCGGTTCAAAAACAACCTACAGAAAATGGACTCTGATTTATCGAAGTATGATAGGTAATGAAAAGGAAGGGCTGTAAAGAGATAGCTTCGAATTTGGGGATATCAAAACCAAAGCAAAATATGATGAAAGTAAGAATAAAATAGATAAACCCCATAGTTTATTATACCATACCTGTTCACACTGAAACACTTATCACAATATTTTATGGATCTATATTAAAAAAACCTTGTTAAACTTGGTGACATATTTCCATTCTATGGAGGCCAGGCGCGAACGAACACCTCATAATTTTTTTATACCATATTTCTTTAAACTGAAACATAATTATCAAAGTATACTTACGCAGATAGATATGAAAAGTCTTTATTAAAGTTTGTGCCTATTTCCATTCCATGGAGGCCATGCGCGAATGCAGACCCCACAATTTTATTATACCACCCCTATTTAAGTTAAAACATACTTATCAAAGTATTTTTATGTACATCTATAAAAAAAACACTTGTAAACGTTTTTTTTTAAATTTTTTAATTCTATACTATGTGGACCAGGCGCGTACGCAGACCCCACAATTTTAATGAATCATCATTATGCCAGATCAAACATACCCATTCCTGTGTCTCGATACATCTTTTATCATTATATATGATTAGTTTTCTATTATAGTCAACCATATCGGAGCCTATTCGTGACCAGACACACACACAGACGTTCAGCTTTATATATATATATATATATATATATATATATATATGCAAGTGTTCAGTCTGAGTTCAGAAATGGCCGTGGAATAGTTGACCTTATTTTCTCTGCTCGCCAAGTAATAGAAAATGCAAGGAACAACAGTTATCGTTATACTAAGTTTGTGTTGACTAAAACGTTCGACAGCATCAATGTTAATGCACACTGGATTCTTGTTGGCAAACTTGGATGTCGTGTTTGTTTTGTGTTAATGTTGAAGAAGTTGCATCAAAACATGAACGCCAGAATGAACAAGAATGGCACAGTGTGTGAACCAATACTAGTAGACAATAAAGTCAAACAGAACGACATCCAAGCACCCACTCCTTTTTGCTATTTACTATGTCAAAATGTTTGTTTAGACTTTTAAAGACAGTGATGGTGGGGGTTATTTGCGTATTTGAGCTTCTGGTAGACTGTTCAATCTTTGATGTTTGAGTGCAAAATCGAAAACCTTTCACTTATCATTCGTGAGTTGTTGCATGCAGATGACGCAGATCTTGTTGCACACACAGGAGAGAACATGCAGTTAACAATGGATAAAATTTTAAATGCTTGCAAAGCTTTCGGTTTGATCATTAGCTTTAAAAAAACATTACGTATTCACCTCTAACTCGTATGCCATATGTGGAACCAACTGTTCTGATTGACAGGAGGACATTTAAGGTCACTGATATCTTTAAATATCTTGATCATATGCTAAATAAAGATGAAACCTTAGATGTTAAAATAACTCACAGGATAACTAGTTCTAGGCTAGTTCTACTTTTGGTAAGCTTGAAAAAAGTGTCTGTTCGGATAGAGGGATCAGCGTGAATACAAAAATCCGTATGTATGAGACATGTGTCCTGAATTGTCAATTGTATGCATCGGAAACATGGACTACATCTTCTAGGCATCTTAAAGCTTTGGAAAATTTCATCAACAGTGGATCAGTAAAATACTGAGCATCAGTTGGAAGTCATTTATTCCTGACACTGTAGTCCTTGAACAATCCAACAATCATAGCAAAGAACGGAGGATCATAAGCAACCGAGAAGGCGAACATGCTCGCCAGTTGGTTTGCCTTTAACTCCACACTGGACCCTGATAACCACCCTCACCCTGACTTTCCTTTGCGGACAGACGCCACACTAGACGATCTGAAAATCACCCCTTCTCAGGTGCATGCTATCATAAAAAATTTTGACACTTCAAAAGCATGTGGACCTGATCTCATCTCAGCTGAGTCCACAATTAATCAAGCTCTAGTCCATCACCTTACAGATCCTAAACTTCTGACCGACCAACAATATGGATTTAGGCAAGCCCGTTCCACAGCAGACATCCTAACTGTAATCTCTGAGCGTATATACCACTCACGAAGTCTTAGCTTTGCTCGTTAGGAAGATGAGTTGCAAGATGTCTGTTCACATTACACTTGAACTTCTGTATGTCAGTACAGTTGAGAAAGCAGAATCCCGGAAGGGAGTTCCAAAGTCTAGCAGGAACTGAGGAAGAAACTATTGGAGTAGAAGGCTTTCTTACACCTAGGGATCGCTACTGTGAAAGAGTGGGACTTAGTTGCTTGTCGGTTTTGTCGAAGGTATTTACGTCGAGGGGGTACAAGTGTTTGTAGTTTGTCAGAGCATTCACCATTAAAGTACATGTAGAACAGGCAGAGAGATGCAACATTTCGTTGATGGGATAGAGGATGAAGCTTAGATGACAGTTCAGGACCTATCAGGTTGGGGACTCTCTTTTGAACCCTGTCCAGGAGTGAGAGACTAGTAGCAGATGCAATGTGACAACAGTACTCCATACACGGGCAAATGGTGGCCTTATAGAGGTACAGGATAATTTCAGGCGTAAGTAGTTTTTTAGCACGGTAGAGAGAGCCCACCTTCTTCGCAGCAGCCTTAGCAATGCTCTCAATGTATCTATTCCAGTTCATGTTCCCTGTGAACGTTAGGCCGAGGAGTTTAAAAGAAGTACTTTCGAATAATGTGTACTTGGCCATTGTTATTGATGATAGAGAAGGTTTCTTGTAATTATTGAAGGAAACAAGCTTAGTCTTGGCAGCATTGAATGTGACCATCCATTTTTGTCCCTATTCCACTATAAATTGAAGGTCATCCTCTAATGTTTCTGCCATTTCCTTAGATATGTGTTCATTTGTTTTCCCCTCGTGCCACATATAAAGACTGGTGTCATCAGTTAATATACCCATCTCAGAAACAATTTTATCAATGAGGTCATTTATGAATATCAGGAATAATAAAGGTCCAAGGATAGACCCCTGAGGTACTCCCGCATTTATATCATATTGTTTAGATGTACGACCGTCGAGGAAAACCTGGATTTTTCTCTTACTTAAGAAGTATTTAATTACATCATGTATTCTTCCAGTGATACCATATGATCTAATTTTCCTCAGAAGATCATCGTGCCATACCCTGTCAAAAGCCTTAGATATATCTAGAGATATCGCTCTGCTCTCCCCTGTTTTGTTCAGTGAACGGTATATACGTTCAGAGATTACAGTTAGGATATCTGCTGTGGAAGGGTGCCTAAATCCATATTGATTATCGCTCAGGAGTATAGCAGCTGTAAGGTGATGGATTAGAGCTTGATTAATTAAGGACTCAAATATTTTTGCGAAAAGCGGGAGAAAGATGATGGGCCGATATTTAATGGGTTAGTTTTTCGCCACAATTCTTGAAAACTGGTACCACAGAAGCGGTTTTCCCGCAGGACTATGGGCATTAGTCACGTAATATATAGGCTGATGTTTATATTTATCTTTTCCATAAGCGTCTTACACGTGTTTCATTGTGTATATAGCTGATGCTGCCATCATATAAGTCATCAGAAATAGGTAAAGAATATAAAGAGTCACACATAAGTTGATGGAAGAAAAGATAAAAGGTTTGCTTCAAGGAGAAAAACATAAATTCCAGAAATTTGCTAACACTTATTAAGAAATTATATCCAAGTAAAGATACCCCTACAAGACAAATACATTCAATCGAATATTAAAAAGAAAAAATCAATATCTCTTTCTCTCTAACTCTCTCGATTTCTCTCTCTCTTTCTCTCTCTCACTCTCTCTCTATATATATATGCATATACATATGTTTTAATATATGTATATATATATATGTATATATATATGTAAAATATATTTACTTTAAACAATATTGTTTATCCACATATAATTGTGTCAAGATTTGGCTTTATAACGTATATATTACGTATTCATTTTAAAATTTAATCGATGCTTCTAACACGGAATCTACATAATATTAAGGTATATGTATATATATATATGCATGTATATATGCATATATATGTATATATGTAAATATATGCATATATATATGCATATATATATGCATATATATGAATGCATATGTATATATATGCATGTATATGCATATATATATGCATATATATGAATGCATATGTATATATATATATGCATGTATATGTATATATATACATATATATGTATATATAGGCATATATATGTAAGTTTATATATGCATATATGCATATATATGTATATATATGCATATATATGCATGCATATGTATATATATGCATGCATATGTATATATATATGCATATATATGTATATATATATATGCATATATATGTATATATCTATATATATGCGTATATATGTATATATATATATACATGCATATATATGTATATATTCCCTTTTATTTAAACTTAAGCCACCTGATGATACGGACGGATAATCTTAACCTCGTCTATTGAAACAACTTGTAATGAATTAAGTTCATACACCCGAGGTTGTAAATAATAAAAAAACAAATATATATATATATATATATATATATATATATATATATATATATATATATATATATATATTGTTATAGCCTTACTTTAAATAACAATACAGCAAGAAACATGGGGTTATGGGTGAAAGACAAAGCGGTTTATTTACAATGGAATACAGGTGACATAAGAGTTACTCGACATCTTGTCTTATTCTCTTCCTGTCTTTTTCCTTCTACCTCAGTCACGTGAGAGGGTCGATATATCAATAGTTCATTTCATCCATGAAGGGATGTTAGGTTATTCCATTACATCACACACACACACACACACACACACACACACACACACACACACACACACACACACACACACACACACACACACACACACACACACACACACACACACACACACACACACATATGTATATATATGTATATATACATATATTTGCATATGTATACATATATATGCATATATATAAATATATGCACATATGTATATATTTATATATCGCACGCCAACCTAATACACAACTTACCAACTGAAACGAGAAAAATGTTTGCCAAATCGCGAAAATTAAGAAAAAAACTGTCAATATATATATATATATATATATATATATATATATATATATATATATATATGTATATATATATATATATATAATACTGTATTATTTTATATATATATTCATATTGTATTATATATATATATGTATATATAGCATCGTATTATTTTATGTATATAATCATATCGTATTATATATATATATATATTTATAAAATTTTAGTCAGTCAATGAATTTAAAAATTTATGACGTAAAATGGTTGAGTTTTATTTTGAAGTATATATATATGAGGTCTCTAGTTAGTAAATACTAGTAGACCTAAACATGCTCATAACTGTGTAGCAACAAACTACTGCTTATGTAAAGACAAATGTAACATGCTCTACTTCTGTATTGAGCACTCTTGTATGAACCTCGTTATATTTCACTAGTTACCCTACCTTTGGAAAATAGCAACCTCAATATATATATATATATATATATATATATATATATATATATATATATATATATATATATACTAGCTGTACCTGGCCACGCGTTGCTGTGGCTCAGTTTGTTAAAATGGGACACATTCCCCAAGAAAAATTGCATTTTGTTCGTTTATCATTTTTTGCAATTTTTTTTTTATCAATAAAAGTTGTTGTTTTTTCCTCCAAAATTAATTTTTTACCAGAAATTGTTAAGTGAAAGTTTTTTGTTTTTTTTTCAGGAAAACTTGCATTTTTTCAAAGAAATTAGGCAGTAAACGTTTCTTTTTGAAAACGGAATTTTTATTATAAAAAGAACAGATGAATGCTTTATATGAACATTGTAAATAGTTAGGTGAAAGTAGAGAAAAGTTTGAATTTTTTTTCAAGAGACTGTACAAATTATTTTTTTTTCAACAGATGTTAAGAAAAACAGAAAACATGCTTCCATCATTAATTATGCAAAAAATAAATAAAGTGGAAAACTTTCTGTTATTAATGTTTGCTAAAAAATAAATACAGTAAACTCTGCTTAAGTGTTAGCATATGCTGCATCTTAAAAAGTTGCTTCATGCTGACAATTAAATAAAATAAACGTCAAAAATTAGTAAAAATAAGTAAAATCATGACTGACGGCTCTTGTGGGGGGAAGTAAGTAGGAACAACACAATCATTTGTGTAAAATAATTAATATTCGAGAAATTGTAAAAAATAACAAAAATACCTGATACCAAATGCAGTAAAATTCAAGTATCTTTTATACGTGCTGAAACTGTGTTTAAGTTATTTTTATTTCATTTCTTTTATTAAAAGTTGTCTTTCCAATAATAAACTGGTTGCATGTCGTTTAATCATTGGGGACTTCACTCTTGGAAAATTGTATAAAACATCTATTACTATCACTAACTCTAAATTTGGGAGTGCAACTCCAACTTAGGGTTAGTGGTAGATAAGTCATTTGTTAGGTGGGTCAGAAATTTCGTGAAAAATATTGAATAATTCTACTCCGTTTTCCAAGCTTATAACTCCTCGAAAAATGTAATTCCAGCCCTAATTTTTTTTCAATTAAAGGAGCAATGACCAAGGTTTCATTAAAAAACAAAACAAAAAACAAACAACGTGGTTTAAAAAAAAAAGGTTTTAAACTTAAATTTCTAAAAAACACTACTTTTTTGTTTTTAATTTGAAGATATTATTTATTGATCTTTTATCTTCAATTTGTGATATATAACACTTTGGTGAATAAATTAATTATTTACTTTTTAATAGACATTTCAAAATGGGAGGCGTGAATAACTTCGGGCCACTGTCTTTCCAAGCTTATAACTACTCGAAAAATATAATTCAAACCATAATTCTTTTTTCAATTAAAGAAGCAAGGACCAAAGTGTCATTTAACCCCCCCCAAAAAAAACAAAAACAAAAAACAAACAACGTGTTTAAAAAAAAAAGGTTTTAATCTTCGGACTTTACAGGTAAATTTCTAAAAAACATTACTTTTTTTATTTTAAATTTGAATGTATTATTTATTTATCTTTTATCTTCGATTTGTGATATATAAAACTTGGGTGAGTAAATTAATTATTTACTTTTTAATAGACATTTGAAAATGGGGGGGGGCTTGAATTAAAAAAAAGACGTTTGTCTAAAATATTATATTCGGTTTATTGGAAAGAGTATAATCCATAAAGAAAATAAACAACCAACTTTTAAAATAGAAATTACGAGTTGTTTATATTTTATTCGCAGTTTCGTGTTAGGGGTGTAAAAATTCCTACAAAAATTTTGATACACCTAGTCATTTGTTTACAACTTTTGAGAAATTAAGCCTCCTTACTCCTTAAGCGATAAGCGGGCACTTGTTTATTTTTTTTTATTCTTGCTTTTTAGAATTTTGTACTAAGGGGGTTGCTTAGATCGTATTTTAAACTAAACTACGGAGGTAGGAATGTACTTGGAAAAATCGATTTAAAAGCGAGATTTAAGAATGGTTAGCCAAAAAAAAGGTGAAAAACAAAACAAATAATCAATAAATAATTGTTACCAAAGGCAATAAATGCTACTTTTTTTACTTACATGAATGAGTTTATTTTATGTTTAAGTATTTTCAAGCGCGTTTCTTTATTTTTAATCTAAAATTGCGGGTGTGTGGGTGCGAAATATCTCCAGATTTTCTAGAATTCCCGCTAGATTGCAAACGCAATCTCCAGATCTTGCGGGAAAACCGCTAAATTGGAAACACTGACGTGACGGTAAGCGGTGATAAATAATTCTCCATACATAAAAAAAATGGCCTATCGGTACAAAGAAAACCACCTATCTATTATAGAAAAATGAAGTATAATGTTATAATCAAAAAGAGATATATAAAAACACGTATGGGTACAGTAAACATATTATACCAAAATGTCGAAGCAATCATTTATTTAGTTATCTAGACTATTAATTACGAACGAACCAAGAGTTACATTTTATATATATATATATATATATATATATATATATATATATATATATATATATATATATATAGTGGTGAATGCTCTGACGAACTGCAAACACTTGTACCTCCTCGACGTAACTACCCCCGACAAACCCGACAAGCTACTAAGTCTCATCCCTTTACAGTAGAGATCCCTAGGTGCAAGAAAGCCTTTTACTCCAATAGTTTCTTCCCCAGAACTGCAGGTCTTTGGAACTCCCTTCCGGGAGTCTGCTTTCCCAACTGTACTGATATGCAGAAGTTCAAGTGTAATGTGAACAAACATCTTTCTACTCATCTTCCTTCATAATGACCCTGCTAATTAAGTCCCTGATAGTAGCCCCCTGCTTCAAAGTGGCACTATGCCTTGTTTGGGGTGAAAATTGGATAAAAAAGAATAAATTAATATATATATACATATATATTAGGCACCGCCAAAAATGGCCGCAAAATCAAGTTGTTGTTTTTTAAAACTAAATTACATTTATTAAAATCCATTATTTCTGAGTAACTTTTTTTTCCAGAAAGATAAAACCCTGCATTTTATCATATAGAAAACAGAATAATGTAAAAGTTTTTCTACTATTTTTAATTAAATTTTAAATCTTAAATTTTCCCAAAAAGTTAACAATTGACATTTTTTGTCTTGCACAAAAAACGTACTTAAATATTTAAAAAAAGGGGTTTTGAAATAATTAATTTATTTATTTATTGTCTAACTAAGATTTAGGATGATTTTCTAAGAGAATATGCAAAAATATTATAATATAAGTACCTGAATTTCAAATAATTCCACTTATTCATATAGGTAACCAGATATTTCGCGTCGACGTAGAGTTCAGATCGACTCTGTTTACGTTTTCGTTTGATGATAAGAAAACTATGGAAGACCAAACAGGCGAAAAAAACTTATTTTTCAGTGACGAAAATTTCAATGTATTATTAACGCTGAGGCTGGCCAGTACCAGATGGGTGACCATTTGTATGAGTTTGGTTTTTAATGTGTATGTGTGTGGAGGCCAGGCTCCCCAAAATGGGGGGGGGCAATTTAAAGCAGAATAAAAAAAATTATTTCAGCGCGTTTGGTCCACCGTAGTCGAAAGGCGGCAAACGTTTTCAAACGGGATCGAAAAAATGATGCTATTTTTAACACAAAGGGCACAATATTTATCGAATTTTTTTTTTGTATCGATTATTCAAAGCATGCCCTGTTTAATAATGGTCATGCATTATTCGGCTCGCTAAAAAACAATTATTAATTTATTTATCAAATATTTTAAAATGGCTTTTTTCGTATAAATATTAAAAAAATTTTTTTTTTGTTTTGCTTAACTTAAATTAATTATTTTACTTAACATATTCACCGAATTTCACACTTCAAAACTCAAAAGCGGGATAATTAAACACAATCGAAGTTCTGATATTCAGACGTCAAAATAAGGTATGCAAACAATTTTTTTTTTTTAATCTATAATTCTGTCCCTTACAACAACACAATATGTTTTGTTCAGTTTCAGATGATTATTTTAAGCATATTTGTTCCCACTTCAAAACAAGGGGGGGTTTTGTAAGCAAAAAAATATATATATATATAAATATCGTTTATGAAAAATAAGTAAACTGTTATAAAGTTCATTCTTCTCCTAATAATCGCTGAAAATTTCGTATTGATTGGATAATTACCTGATTTTTGGTAGATTTTTAAAAAGACGGTCCGTCAAAAAGTACTGACCTGCCCCCCCCCCAGTTTTGGGTGTGCCTAATATATATATATATATATATATATGATACCGTATTATCTTATATATATAATCATATGGTATATTATACATCTCGTATTATTCAACAACGTTTGATGCAGTTTCAAAACCCCTCTACATTACATATCAGATCGAGACAAAATAAGAAAGGAAAAGAGAAAGCGATAGAATGAGAACAACATAAAAAGAAAAAAGCGAGAGAAAAGTTGGAGAGAGAGAGAGACTAATCCGTGGATACACACTAAAAAAAAAAAAAACGATTTCTGCTTTTTTACGCATGTCTAACTCAATTATTTCTGGTCATTTTTTTTTTAAAAATTCACATTCCACATCTTAAAATTCAAAAAAATATCGTTGAACAGGTGCCAACAGAAAGAGTATCTACACAGACGAGGGCGTGGTGTCCATAAGCGCAATAAGATTACAACAAGGTTTGTCAGCCATCCAAAAGTAGAGTTTCCAGGTAAAAAAATATCCAAATGTTTAGTGGGATTATGGCGTCTCCATAGATAGACTGAGTTATATATATATATATATATATATATATATATATATATATATATATATATATATATATATATATATATATATATATGTGTGTGTGTGTGTGTGTGTGTGTGTGTGAATATGATCTTTCAATTATATTTCACTTTTTATACACTAATCTTTAATTTATGAAGCTCAATGAAATTACCGAGCATATAAAAAACAAATGACAAAAGTCTATATTCTAAATTTCATGATGTTGATCACCTTATAATTTATTCCTTTAAGTACGTTATATCTATCTCTCTCTCTCTCTCTCTCTCTCTCTCTATATATATATATATATATATATATATATATATATGTGTGTGTGTGCGTGTGTGTGTGTGTGTGTATACACACTGTATATATTCTAAATTTCATGATTTTGATCATCTTACAATTTATTCCTTTAATTACGTTATATCTATCTATATATGTGTGTATGTATGTCAGGGCATGTCGTATGCTACTGGTACCATGTAATCCAGTACTACCTGCCTTATGGTCGGGTCACCGGCGACTAAACTGGTTCCCCCACCAGACTTGTTTTGTGAGGAGGGTGGCTAGTCTCCCTGAAGGATTAAAAACAAGACCTTCCAAAGAGCGAATGAACCTCTTTTCGGGGTCAACGGCTAACTAGCACTGTGTGTGTTTGTGTGTGTATGTATGTGTGAGTTGGGGTGGAGAGGGCTCCCGTAAGCTGTAGTGAAAGTAACCTTTCTAGGAGAAGCAAATCTCTGATTTAAAAAAAAACATAAAGCGGGAGACCAGTACCCGCATTAAGCTGGTCTGCAGTTTAACTTGTTGCTGGCTATCTTGCTCTTGCTTGTTGCTGGAGCTCAACCGAGAGAGAGAGAGAGACTTAACTAATGTGCAAATCTAAGACTCTGTAACATCATCTGTGTATAGATACTCCCTCAGGCATTTGTCTATAAAAATGGTCCTGTGAAAAGTTGTGAGACGTGGAGGCTTGAAATGCTGGACACATGTAACAATTGATCTCAATGATAGCCCTCAGTGTCATGCCTCCTTGAGCGTGTGAATTCACCAGTAGGACTAAAAAAATAATTTTTGGGCCCATGGATTGTGTCTGAGGGAGTGGCACTCGTCTGACAAGGCGTTGCAAACATCATGTATGTATATAAACACACTGTGTGAGCCAAAAGTGTTTACAAAATTAAAATAGTAATGAACCACTGCAAATATTATTCCCAAGTGTAAAATGTCATCTGTGATCTGAAATGCTACCAAATTCAAATAAGTTACTTGATATGATAAATTGATACAAACCTGTTTTTGTGCAGCCTGTAAGTTCCTGTGCAGTAAAAAAGAATGAAGAAAACATAAAATAAAATGGCTACCTTTTCCTTCATATTCTTGCGATATTGTCACCTAATATGCAAATGAGATGCTTCCGGTTTAAAATAAAAAGCCTGATTTTTTAGAAACTGGGTGGATTTTTGATTTGGATGTTGGAGTAGCATGTCTTGTAAGCAGTGCGTCGTGTTTTGGAGTTGAGAGTTTTTGACAGCAGAGTTTGGACTGTTAGTGTTGAGCGTTATTGTCAGCAGAGTGTCGAATTTTGGAGTGGGGACTGTTTGCCAGCAGTGTCGAATTTTGACTAATGAATTTTGACAGCAGCGTGTTAAATTTAACCCGGGAATTGTTACTTGGAAATGTTTTAGCCGTAGCAAGTGGTACAATGGGGAAAGAGGTGGCTTGTTACTTTTAATGCATCTAAAACCAATCTTTTATCTTTACATCATCAATACTCTGATCCCCATCTGGCATCAATTGAAATGAATGGCTCTCGTGTTGGGGAGGCCTCATGTTTTGACAAGCTTCAGGGCTTGACCTTTACTCCTGATCTTAAATGGAACACATACATTAAACCCGTTGCCAAGGCCGCTGGAAAAATGGTGGGGTCCTTCTATCGATCCAGTAGATATCTCAGTACTGATGCAATTCTCTATCTATATAAGAGCCAGGTACGTCCAAGGATGGAGTACTGTTGCCACATCTGGGCAGGAGCTGCCAGAAAGGACTTATCCTGCCTTGATAGTTTTAGTTATTAAGTTTAGTTATTAGTGTTATTATGGTAATTGTACTATCTCTCATTAAATGCTAAAAAGAAAGACATTATATTGTATAGTAAATTTATCCAAAACTTATTTAAAAAAAAAAAAAAAAAAAAAAAAAATATGATTGTTAATATTTAACTCGTAATCCGCTTTCCTTTATTCTTAATCCAGTCCATCAACCTTCTATCAACCCAAGATGTTAAAGTTTGCACTTATTCAGGTGAAAATTGAGAAGGTTTACATTCCAAGTCGGGAGGTTAGAATTACGCAACGCAAAATAGCACTAGAATATTTACATTTCAGGAATGTGGGTTGATATCTATATACGACAGTTAACGTAAACAACAGAGAGAGAGAGAGAGAGAGAGAGAGAGAGAGAGAGAGAGAGAGAGAGAGAGAGAGAGAGAGAGAAGACAGTAGACTGAAAGTCTTCCAAAGTGATTGACATTTCTCTACCGTCGCCGCCACACGCACAAACCAACCCTTACAGTTAAACGTCTCTCTCTTTATCGATAAGCAAATATTTATTGTAAATTAAATTCTTTGTTGAAAAATTCGTCCCTATGTTCAGTTTGATTACAACGAGAAAAGAATTATTGTGTTATGTTGATTAATCGAACTATTATTCTCATCTTGGGTGTTATTAACACAACGTTTCGGTCGCTGCAACCTGCGACCTTCTTCGGGTGTTGAGAAGATGTTTCTTTTCCTACTAAGGAAAAAGAGGGTTGGCTCTGCATTACAAGAATTCGAACCATTTGTTTGAAGGTGGGTCTGTGTATCATAAAAAATGTTCAATCATCAGGGGTCACTAAGATATTTGTTAAAAGTTTTGCTAAGGCTCATTTTTTCGGGATATCTATACTAATTGTTAATATTAGTGGAATAAAAAGTGTTTTACGAAACAGAGGATCGATACTCATACCGATGTAAGGGGGGCAACTCTAAGAAAAAAAGAGTTTTTGTTACTGTGAAGTAACCTCCCTTGGGATCGGCATACATCATATTTTCTGTTTCTGTGATTTTGTAATTAGATGCGTGCAAATTCAACTTGGATCTATGCTGGGGTGACTAATGGTGCTATTATTATTTATCATATGTGCTGCCTCTTTAAGTTTTTTGATCCGCCATCTTTCTTCTGTATCCAAAATTTTGACATCATCCCACATTGGGGAATGGTTATTCCCCCCCCCCCACATGTTCAGTTAGGGCTGATTTTTCGATTTCTCCGCGCGTGACAGCTTTTCGGTGTTCTTCTAGGCTTATTTTGTAAAGCTTCCCAAATTTACACGAAATCTCATAAACGCAGTTTTTTTGTCATGAGTTTTTCTTTCGGGAGTTTTACATGCAGGTATTTTCGGAGTGTTGAGTTACTCTTAAACACTGTCCTAATATAATATTGACTGCATATTTTAAAAAAAAATTTTCGGATAGGTCCTTCGAGTATGGTGTGCAGACCGGGGTGGATTTTTGGGATGGTATCTCTTGGTGTTTGGTCTGGATTCTTTGGGTAGTTGTTTCGATGTTCCTTTTCCATGATAAACTGAATGGATTGAGTTCGCATGTTTCAGTAGTACTAGGACGTCCTCCTGGTGGGAACAAAGTATGAAAGTGTCATTCACATATCGTAATAACATTGTTATATATATATATATATATATATATATATATATATATATATATATATATATATATATATATATATATATGGGGGGGAGTATAGTTATTATATATATATATATATATATATATATATATATATATCTTTAATATCTATAATATAAAGCTGAACGTCTGTGTGTGTGTGTGTGTGTGTGTGTGTGTGTGTCTGGTCACAAATAGGCTCCTATATGGTTGACTATTTTATAAAAACTGATTACATATAATGATAGAATATGTATCAAGGATCAGGAATCGGTATGTTTGATCTGGCCGAACGGTGGTTCCTAAAAATTGTGGTATCTGCGTTCGCGCCTGGCCCCCAAAGTATGGAAATAAAAAATGAAAAAAAAAAAAAAAAAACGTTTACAAGGAGTTTTGATATAGATGTACATAAGAATACTTTGATAAGTATGTTTCAACTTAAATAGGGATGGTATAATAAAATTGTGGGGTCTTCGTTCGCGCCTGTACTCCATGGAAATGTGGCACAAACTTTAACAAAGACTTTTCATATCTATTTGCGTAAGTATACTTTGATAATTATGTTTTAGTTTGAAGAAATATGGTATAATAAAATTATTGGGTGTTCGTTCGCGCCTGACCTCCATAGAATGTAAATATGTCACAAAGTTTAGCAAGGTTTTTTAAAAGGGGTGAAGGTCCACAATAACACCTTAACTTTAATCTTAATTCACGTTAGCTTTTATTTATTTTTTTTAGTTGAATCATATTGTGTCGAATAAATTCACCTCATAAATTCACGTTCTTATTAAAGTGAAAGCAAAAAAAAAAAAAAAAGTCGGAAATTTAGACAATTCTCGACACAAATTTTGCATAACTCTGTTTTTTCCTTCTCCGCTTGCAGGTGGCATTCTTTCGAAAATAGATAAATAAGTAAATAATAAAAAATAAGAACATTACTTGTTATCGTGTCAAAAGAAGGAAAAATCCTGCTCACGTGATTACGTGTCTTTTAAAAAACATTTACATAACCTTTTTATTTGTATTTATACATCTGTTTAAGCTCTTTTTGTCAGTGTACTAGAAGGAATTCAGTTGATTACAACCCTTTCTGCGTGTTCTTTACATTACAAGAGTACAACCCTAAATCCGACGGCGCAATACTACACCGTTCAATACTGTAAAACTGAAACGAATCTGTTCTGCTTGAAAAGGGTGCCATTTTCTTCTTATTTATATTTATATCGATTCTTTGCTTTAAAAAACTAAAGTAATTACGTGTTTACGTTTTTAATATCCCATTTTGCTGTTTCGGATTATTTTACTAAAGTAAGTAAAGCTTCATTATTTTTCAAAACTGTTTTTGTTTCTTTGTTTTTCGATATTTCGTCGATGTTATTTAGTAAGAGTGTTTAGCAGAAAAGCCAACAAACGACTACCCGAAAAAATAAATATACAAGAAATAAATGTTACCATAGTCAATAAAAGTTCAGTTCATGTTTTTTTTTGTTTTGAAATAGTTTTTAATGCTCTTTACTTGAAATAATTTCAGCTAACCGAAATTAAAACGAAATTTGAGGCGATAGCTACTTAAATGAAGTTTTATATAAACTACACATTCCATAATCGAATATTCCTCAAGCACAAAATAACGGAAAACATTAAAATATGTTTACAAATATTCGTTACGTTAATTCGTTAAATTGTTAAAACAGGATGCTCGGGTGCCCCTCCTTCAAATTGAAAACAGGGCTCTCCATTTCAAAGTCGCTGCCATTTTGATTTTTTTTAAACCGGTTCGTGAATTAAAAAAGAATTTTTTTACAAAAATCAATGAACTTTTCTACCATAAAAGTAACTTTTATTGACTATGGTAACATTTATTTCTTGTATATATATATATATATATATATATATATATATATATATATATATATATATATATATATATATATATAACATTTTCTCTTTGTAAGGAAACATCATTTTGGTTGTCACTCTTGGCTACGAATGGAAACAAAGTTGATATAAAAAAATATATTTTCGCGAAAATTATCTTTATGTTCATCATATTTTGCTTAGGGTAAAATTTTTGAATATCAAAACCTATCTCTTTACTACCCCCTCCTTTTCATAACCTATCAGACTTTCATCAATCACAGTCCATTTTCTGTAGGCTGCTTTCGAACCCAGTCAGCGACGGATACTTCTGCTAGTATATATATATATATATATATATATATATATATATATATACATATATATATATATATATATATAATTATTACTAGAATTATCATCATTATTATTTCATATTTACAGACACTAGTCTTTCATCCTTTCGTCAGTGCAGGGAGTTACGATTACAACCGGGGTCGGGAGATTCGAACTCGGCCACGAAGCCATCTCTGACTCCATTAGCAAGAAACGAACCACACAGCCGACGTTAACCGTAAGAAATACAGTTCAAATTAACATTTATTTCAATGCCTAGACGGCTAGAGGGATTCTTTGATCATAACATCATGATCTGAGCATGCGAGCTTAATTAACAGACTTCAAAAATTTTAACCTAGAGTGCTCAATAATAAGAACCGAGTTCTTAAAAGGGCTGACATAATATATATATATATATATATATATATATATATATATATATATATATATATACATACAAGTAAGTCATAGATCTTACTGGATAACAAAAAAATAAGCAGTGGGAATAGGTTGAATAAAAAAGTGATTTCACGTGATTGGATAGTCTGGTTAAAGGTAAAGTATCCAATGATGGTAAAATCCAAAAATGAAGAATCCAAGAAAATTAGTTAAATTTCCATTCGCACAAGTAAAATCCAATGGAATCGCGTAATTGGAAGATGGTCCAAAGTAATCCAAAAGGCAGAAATTCGTGGAATAATTCACAAATAGGCACAAGGAAGCGGGAATGAATTCCAATAATATTATTAAAAGAAAGATAAAATGTCCGTAAAAAAGAAATGGAAGAAATTTAAAACTCGACCGTCGAGGCAAGGCTAAATTAAAAAAAAATATATAATTTAGATAAAAAATATCCAATTAATTGGACAAGGTTTATACAAGAGTGCTCAACACACACACACACACACACACACACACACACACACACACACACACACACACACACACACACATATATATATTGAGCAGTCTTGTATATAAGAGTGCTCAATACATACATATACATATATATATATATATGTATTGAGCAGTCTTGTATAAACTACGTTCAATTAATTGGATATTTTATATCTGAATTATACTAACCTGGAATAATATGTTCAGTACTAAGGTAAAGCAAGATGTACTTTTTATTGTCTTTTACATAAACATTTATGTATTGCTACACATTTATGAGCATGCTTCAATCAATTAGCTATAACTAACTAAAGGCATCATCAGGCAATGATGTTTTTAAAAAAAATCCAGTTCTTAATATTGGAGAAAGTTCACAGAAGTTATAGTGTGGAGAGCAATCACGTAATATTAAAAATGAATTAAAAAATAAGAGAACCCCGTTTAATTATTGAAGAAAAACATTTAACAGTATATTGAGACATTTAAACAGAACAACAAGAATAAAAAAATACATTAAAAAAACGACTAGCAATATCTGGCAGAGAGACATAGGTAATGGGATTATAATTTCACTCTTCCTCCCTCTCACTTGTTCGCTCCCTTTCCCTTCTAAACTATTTTTTGATTTTATGTTTTGTTTTTGTTATTTTAATTGTCTCAATGTACTATCTAATATATTTTTTCTTCAATAATTAAATGAGGTTATCTTAATTTTCATCCTTTTTTATTTTTAATATTATGTGATTGTGAACTTCCTTAAATAGCCAGGTTTTTTTATGTATCCGTTCAGTTCATTTTTATCACTTCCTCCTATGTTGTCCTTGGCCTTCTCGTATGAACTGGTCATGCTACCTCAACTGTTCTACATTTACTATCCCAAACACCCTGATTCATTTATTAAATGTGGCCATACCATTGAAGTCTTCTGTTTGTGTTCCCTGTTGGCTATATCTGCTCATGTCTTGATAGGTTTTTTCTTCTGTTAAAAAAAAACACTGCTCGTTGATGATATTTTTATTGGAAAGGAGTGCTTTTGTAACGTTGCCGTCACAAACAAAAAAATAAATAAATAAAAATTCGGGCTGGCATTTTGTCTTTTTTAACCAAGGCTTTTTTTTATTACTTTACTCTCCCATCTCGACATCACTTAAAAAGTCTGTCGCTGCCACATGTCCATTTCAACTTGGAACACGTTTCTATTTCCTCCGACCGCATGTCAGCCACAGCCGGCCCATTCTCGCGTTTGACTTTGCATGCCCATTTCCTTCGATCACCGACTTCGTTTCTATCGGCTATGTAGTGTATTTTTTCTCCTTTCCTTCTCGTGGACTCTTCCTAAGTTGCACATGCCCGTTTTTCGGCTGCTGCTGCTGCTAATCTCTTCGCAAGCCAGCCATTTTTCGCAGCTGCTGATATCTTCCCACGTGCTCATATGCATTATGCTACTCTTGTTTGTTTGTTTGTTTGTTTGTTTAACGCATGTGTGTTCCAACTGATATTCGATGGCGAACTGCTGGGCAACTTTCTGAATGCCATATGTCCGTTGTCATAAACTTGCAATAATGTTATGCAATAAATTGTCTGTTTTCCCAAAATAAGTCCGCTGAGTACCTCCTTGGGATGTCAACATTGCCACGCGGGTGGTGAACCGAAAAGAATTCTCATTTCCTTCAATCTGGAAGAACTTTGATACTAACAGCTGGTTATACTTCACAATTTATAGTGGCTATCGCTCGCCTCTTTCCAGTACCATAAAATTAGACATTTTTAGTTTTTCTCGCTAGTTTTTGTCACCACTTATCAAGGCTAAAATGCCATTCGAAATTTTTGCTTTATGGTGACAAAACTGGAAACGTTCGGTGAAATACCAAGAGTTTGTTTATTTAGGTTAACGACTCAACAAAAATTTGTCATCATTGAACTTGAACACAACCATGTTATAATAAGCTGGGAAGCAGCCTTGTGATATTGTATACCAAAGATGGTAATTTCTTAGAATGTTATAGTAAGCTGGGAACATAATAGAGCATGTATGATCGCGTGGGAAAATAGGAGGTGTCGGATAGCTGGCTTGATAAAATATTAGCAGCAGTAACCGAAAAAACACATATGCAAATTAGGAAGTGTGTACGAGCTTGCATGACAAGAAAAAGAAAAAAAGGACACGAAAAAAAAAAAGAAGGATAGTCGAGAAGCAAAGTCCATGATGGGAAAGATTACGTGGGAAATCGAAAGCGAGAAATGGCTGGTTAATGCCAGTGTGAGATCGGAGCAGAAAGAGTGCATTCGAGTGAAATGGACGTGTGGCCCTGTGATGGCGGCGAGAGACTTTTAAGCTGGTGTCGAAACAGAAAGGTTTTGTTAATTTTATGGCAGACGAAATGAACAGTAAAAACAAAACAAAACAGAACAAACAAAAAACGAAAAAGCAAAAACATAAAAAAAAAGAACGAAACAAAAAACAAACACACAAAAACAAAAAAAACACAACAAAAAAACACAAAAGAAACACAACAAAAAAAACACAACAATAAACAAAAAAACAAAACAAAGAACAAACAAACAAACAAACAAACACAAAAACAAATAAAAACAAAAAAACACAACAAAAACAAACAAAAAACAAAACAAAAAACACAACAAAAAACAAATAAAAAAACAAACAAACAAACAAACAAACACACACACATACACACACACACACACACACACACACACACACACACACAAAACACCAAAAAACAAACAAACAAAAAACAAAAAAACAAAGCAAAAAACAAACACACAAAAACAAAAAACACATATGCAAATTAGGAAGTGTGTACGAGCTTGCATGACAAGAAAAAGAAAAAAAGGACACGAAAAAAAAAAAAAGAAGGATAGTCGAGAAGCAAAGTCCATGATGGGAAAGATTACGTGGGAAATCGAAAGCGAGAAATGGCTGGTTAATGCCAGTGTGAGATCGGAGCAGAAAGAGTGCATTCGGGTGAAATGGACGTGTGGCCCTGTGATGGCGGCGAGAGACTTTTAAGCTGGTGTCGAAACAGAAAGGTTTTGTTAATTTTATGGCAGACGAAATGAACAGTAAAAACAAAACAAAACAGAACAAACAAAAAACGAAAAAGCAAAAACATAAAAAAACAAAAAAAACAAAACAAAAAACAAACACACAAAAACAAAAAAAACACAACAAAAAAACACAAAAGAAACACAACAAAAAAAACACAACAATAAACAAAAAAACAAAACAAAGAACAAACAAACAAACAAACACAAAAACAAATAAAAACAAAAAAACACAACAAAAACAAACAAAAAACAAAACAAAAAACACAACAAAAAACAAATAAAAAAACAAACAAACAAACAAACAAACACACACACACACACACAAAACACCAAAAAACAAACAAACAAAAAACAAAAAAACAAAGCAAAAAACAAACACACAAAAACAAAAAAACAAAACAAAAACACCAAAAACAAACAAACAAAAAAAAACAAACAAAAAAACAAAACAAAAAACAAACACACAAAAACAAAAAACAAAACAAAAACACAACAAAAAACAAACAAAAAAAACACATTAAAACAAAAAAACAACAACAACAAAAACAAACAAAAAAACAGATATCAGACATTGTTTGGAAAGTAATAGTAATAAATGACTTTTGTTAAAACAAAACAACAAAAAAAAAGCCGGTTCGGATTTTTTTTGTCTGTCCTTTTTTGACGGTACCAGACAACGTGAAGGTCCGAGAGAAGTTTGAACTGAAACGAACACGGCTTGAGCGTAACGGCCACGTCACAGGGTTCAACAGTTTCGTAATATTGTATTCCAAAGACGTTCATTTCTTAGAAAGACTCTTTGTTCATGGATATCCAGTTTAGTTTTATGCACATGTAGAAAGAAGAAGAAAAATATTTACAGCTGTTGTAGCTAGACGAGTTTTTGCTGTGAATGTTTTACAGAACGAAAAATTGGAGCTCAGCCGAGTATCCACTATAGAAATAAAGTAGAGAAAGACTAGTAACGTCTCTTCTGTGAGAAAAGGATTATAGAGATAAAAAAGAGATAATTTCGTGATAAGATTTCGAAATCATTTGTCAAATGATTTTGATTGGGCAAAAATGATAAAAATACATTTGCTGGTCGTCTGGGAAGATTTGAACAAGATCGGCATATAAAGGTTGTAACGTTGGTACATGTGTTATGTTGGAATAACTTGAACGCCCTTGAATTAATGCGTGGTGGGTAGAACTACAGTTTATATATTGCTTGGTCAGCTGATATGACGCGATGAGATCTGATTGGTCATTTGAAGTGACGTTATGCGCAGAAAGAATAAAATTATGTCGATTCTGCCATTGAGTTGTTGAAAGATCAAACATCCGGTTTTGTTAAAAGTAATGAGGCATAAACAAGTCCAAGGTGCATCTGGGAGGTGACTGTGGTCAAGTGGTTAACGACACGGACTGACGACCAGGGTGTTTCAAGTTCGAATCCAGTTTGTTCCACAAAAATCAGTTTCCCTTAGAATGTTGGTACCCTTCTAATGCTCCCTCCCGTAAGTACTCGACGCCTTTCTAGAAAGAATTCTGACTGCCAAAAATATCAGGGAAACCAATGCCGAGAGTAGAGTCTTCGGATATGATGAACGTGTATCTCATTTTTGGCAGACATTAAAAATTGATGAAAACTTAATTGAAATTGCATATTTTTTCTTCTTTAATGAAGTTAAAGTCGCCATAAAAAGGAATATAACCACTTGTGAAGCAAAATGGTAATAATGCTGCCGGTTAACCTGCTGTTCTGATCAGAAATTGGCATAATTCAAACTTATGTTAAATATTGGTTCTTACCTATTATTTCCATTGTTCGGAATACTGTTCTCGTCGTGACTGTTATTCTTATGATTCGGGTGTTGGTGAATAACGGACAAAATATTTTTGGTCTTTATGTAACCGGGTCTTGTTCCGCCATTAAAATGATGTGCGGAGTCATCATTTTAAACTGTGACGTGTGCATGACGTCACGAAGTAGAATGCATATATAGGCATAGAGATCAGAAGGAAAGGGAACAGAAAAAGAAAAAAGACGCATGGAGAGAAGGGAGTTGTGCTCAGTGAGCACGCTCTGATTGAGATACACTATGACTGGTGCCATGTATTGACAGCCAACTTTGTCTGGTAACATATATTGACAGCTAGCTCTGTCTGGTACTATTGTGGTCCGATACTGGTTAAACGGCTCCACATGTGAAGCTATCCTTGTCGCAGGTCACCCAAATGTAAACTGTGCTCGTCCTTTGCGGGGGATCTTTAGCAGGTTATCTCAGCGTAGTAGAACCCGTCATTCGATTTGGTTGAGTCAATTTCACCTTCGGGTTGATATGCTGCTGCTTCGTCGGTCTGTCACGCTGGAAGGGAATCAATCTCATGCACACAAAAGAAAGACAGACTCGATTGTCTATTCTACTGCTTAATTGAAGATAGACGTACAGATTATATACTTATATACAATTGTCCGTATTTTTACAGACCTCACTGAGCTAAAGAAAAAGCAATAGATTGATTTCTTTCTCTCCCGAGAGGGATGCGAGAAGAGGTGACGTGACGACCGTTCGATTGTATTCGATTCTCTCAAAGTCTCAGTTCAATCTGCCAGTTTCGGTGCGGGGACTCGTTTATGTAGTTAGATGACGGTGTGGCCCGGGTCCAGTTCAAAATCAATCGCAACTAGTTACGTCACCTCAGGGAAGCCCCCCTCAGCTACACCTGTGAATTGCAGGCGCTATTCGCACGATCGAAAGATTAGCCTCGTGACCTCGTCGATCTGGTAACTGCACTCAAACCTTAGTCTTCACTCGTAAAATAATGGAATTCATAAATAAAATCTTTCTTTCAGCAGGGTGGTTGCTATCACCCGGGCACACAACGATACTTAACGAATAAAACGATCATATCTGCCGGGCATTCTCCAATATTTCGGGAGTCTCAGCCTCCCCCCAGCGAGGAGCCCAATCGCTACCTGGGACGGTCGCGTCACACTATCTATTCACAGCCAACTGTGTCCGGTGCTGTGTATTTACAGTCAGTTGTGTCTGGTGTTGTGTATGTACAGCCAGCTGTATCTGGTGCCGTATAATGACAGCTGGCCGATGTCGCGGTCAAAAAGAGAGAACATACTGGTGTTAAATACATGTCGGCGATTGGTGTGGTAACTGAAGAAAATAAATAACTTTTTCTTGCACCTGGAAAGTTTGTGTCGAAGTTATAGTTGTTTTTTTAGACTGTCTTTGTTTGCGTTACAGAGAACAAGAACGTTACATTTTTTCAACCAACTATTGTCGCTTTCTGTTCATAAATGCATCACACATTTTGAATTCTAATGACATAGATGAATGTACCGTTTAACTCGTGTTATTTTAAGACAAATTTAACGTCAAAATAAAATACAAGCAAAAAAAGAAAGAAAAAACAGAACAAAAAGAATTATTTCGAAAAGAAATAAGAAAGCCAAATCATTCCTTTTCTGAGACAAATTTGTAAATTTCTAAATCATTTTAACCAAGAAATAAAAATTATCTTTTTATAAAAAAATGTACTGCTATTTATAGCAAGGGAAACAACCTTGCCCCGACAAAAACTAATCTCCATATATGATAATTTGATTGCAGACATTCCTGTCTGAACCAAAGAACACTAGGTTTGCTCCAACAGATGCCGCAGACAGATTTATTGTGTCTAGACGATTAACCACTATATGATGTAACTTTTGACCGCCATTTTACACATATTTATTTCGTTATATTAAAATTCTACATTATATCCTAGGATCAACATCATCATAGTCGCTATAATATTTCAAATGTATTCTTTGTCTTACATAAAATAATAAAAATCTTTTGATTTGAAATTTAACCATTTGACGTCATTAATTTTAAAATTTATTGAATGACTAAAATTTGATTTATTTGCTCTATCTTGTATATCGAGCAATTTTTATTTAGATGGGATAATACTTATAGAATATTACTGCCAATAATATTTTGTAAGACTTATAATCACAGGTTTCCATACCAGTTGATTGTTAGATAATTTTATTCTGAAGTGTATATATATATATATATATATATATATATATATATATATATATATATATATATATATATATATAAAGAGAGAGAGAGAGAGAGAGAGAAAATAAAAAGGAACAAACCGTATTATGTGTTCATCAACGTTTCGTCTTTATTTCGAGACTTCCTCTGCATGAATGAGATTATGAAACAAAAAAATACCAGTACAAAATATTTGAAAATGTTTCACGTGCACAGTGTGATGCAGTTCTATTTCAGAAAAACGAGAAAAGACGTTGGAAATTCAAAAAGGATGGGGGGGGGGGGGCTGGCGCTGTTAAAGAAAGGGAAATTTTAGTGACGTCATATAGTCATTAATGTAATTTTAAAAATATGAATACAGTTAATATTCTTA
This sequence comes from Euprymna scolopes, assembly GCF_053919585.1. Lineage (NCBI taxonomy): Eukaryota > Metazoa > Mollusca > Cephalopoda > Sepiida > Sepiolidae > Euprymna > Euprymna scolopes. The sequence goes on from NC_136511.1 coordinate 30,311,177, forward strand.
CTGGAAAAAAGATATATCTATTGAAATTCAAATATAGGTTTGTAACAGAAATGAAATGAGTGTTTTTTATGTAATTTATTGATTGAGATTATGTGTTAATTATTACAGGGGGTGTTTGAATGGTGTGAGAAGGTTTACCTGTGTCTACAGTTAAATAATGTTCTTTTAATAAAAGTGTACTTATTAATGACGCTATGTTAAAGAAACCTGCACGTTGTTTAATTGTGCATGTAAATTGCGATAAGCGCAGATTCAATTAACACATAATCTATTTTGTCGGAATACTATTTCCATTATTTTCATCATATATATATATATATATATATATATATATATATATATCGATTTTATTATATAATGAAAAATGTAAACTCGTAAGAACGTTAATGCATTTAATAATATAATATTGGCAACGCGGGTCAATGGACAAACTCGCATCTGAAACAGTTTAGTTGTTGGCAAAGTTTATTTAATTTGTCCGTAGCTTGGAGGATTCGAAAGCATGTAAACAGAGGTAGTGTGGCTGAATAAGCAATAACAGATAGCGACATAAGAATATTGTTGTCCGAGTTAAATTTTAGTAAACGAATAGAAACTGATAAAATGCGCGTCGAGAAATTAGATCTTTCACCAGTTTTATCAATGAATCAAAATTGTTTATTAAATATATACGCGGTGAAAATAGCATGTCCTCGTTCCATCAGCCATAAAGTAAAAGTCTTAAGCAATTTGCATTTATATTTTAATATCGGCCATAATGAGAATAGAACCTTCCATCTGAAGAAGACTTTCACTTAGAAATGACTTTTATTTAATGCCTTATCCGTTATATCACGTTCTTTTCTAATAAGACGACTCAGAGAAGCAATCCATATTTTAGACGACGAGCACTTTCGAAGCATTCCTAGTCTATATATTAATACCGTAGTATCTTTAACGTACGTACTTGTGTCACGGTTTCCAGATTATAAATTATTCGATCGGGAGATCCTATTTATTAAAAAAAGAGAGTAGAAGGTGATAACATACCACGAACATTAAATTTGTATATAGATACGCTAATTTTATGTTCGTAGTATGTCATCACTAGGGCTATGACAACAGCATATTCTTTTCGTTGTTTTGACCCTCGAGTATATATCAGACACAATTAATCAAGCGAGAACCACATCACTCTACATAAAAACATATACGATATCAATGGATCTATATCTGTGAATCAAAACAAGGAAAAAAATATACTGTTGTCATAGCCCTAGTTATCATCTTCTATCCTCCATTTTAATAAATAGGATCTCCCGATCACCGAAGACGTAATGCAAATAAAAAAAAAATGATGTCGCTTTTGAGAAGTACGTGAAACTAAAATATATTTTCTTGGTCTTTTAGCTAGGATCAAAGGGTAGTGTCTGTTCTGTCTAAAGATGATATATTGATATTGTGGGCTTTTCGTTCGCGCCGGGCGTTTATACAATGAAATATGTCAAAGACTCCTATAAAGCTATTGGAGATAAACCGTAATAAGCAGATATATTCTGACATTAGATTACTGAGATACTTTTACAGTTTTAACAAAAGGGCTACAATAATATTGCGGGGTCTCCATTCACGCTGGACATCCACAAAATCCCCAGCAGCAATATATTACATATGAAAAATGCCGCTGTGGAATTTCCACAGGTCTCGCTAGTTAAAATTAATGTGGTGGCGGTGATTTCGTCTTTTCCCTGTCGACCCAATTCCCAGAGATATGGCGCTGCTAATCTTTCCCTGCTCTATCGCTATTTACAAGAAACGTGCTTGGCTGAGCTCCAATTTCTTGTTCATTTCCGTATAACATTCATAACAAGAACTCGTCTTCATGCCTTCACTGTAAAGAAAATTTCTTTCTTTCTCTGTGTATCTAAAATCAAACGGAATTTCTACAAACGAAGTTTCTTTCCAAGAACTTTTCATCTTTAGAACACAATGTAGCAGGAGTGCTTCCCTTCAAACCACAGCATGTAACGTTACACACGTTTACACACCCGTTAGCATGCAGATACTCAGGACCCAACACGTTGTAGCAGAGTAGGTCGCAAGGAACATAGCACAAGTAATAACTCGACTCCTTTTTTTGTAACAATGAAATTTATTTCCAGGTACTTTTCCGAATAAAACGTGATTGTGCTCCTTCTCTCTGACCTCAGTCCTTTCGAACATCGTTTCGAATGTGCTCTTTCTTCTTTTTATAGTATTTTCCTTTTACCTTACCGTAACGTCATTTCGCCCACGGCTCGGTATTTGCATATAGCCGCCATACGCGCTCGGTTACACAGCAGAATGGCATTCAAGTTTAATGTCAACAAATACTTGTTGAGACTTTATCTTAAGTAATCATATTTTGTTGATTCCGTTTATTGTTTTCAATCCTCTCATAGTATTGTTCATCCTTCCACCGAAAAGCTCAGCAACGTTTATCCTCGAGTGACTTTTGGGCACTTGTTCAGAATCTGAACCAAACGGAACTATGCTTCCTGACGGCTTTGCTTAGAACATAACGTCATGCGCTCGGATTTTGACTGTAATCTGACGTAAGACGCGCAGCAAAGAGGTAAATATCTTTTGGAAAAATATTGAAAAAAAAAAAAAAAAGGAAAAAGGAAAGAAAAAATCAACAGAACCAGCCGGAAGATTATCAACATGCTATCTTTAACATGTGGAGACAGAAATTTGGTAATGATCCTTTTGTTTCCATCTAAAATCATACATCGGAAAGCTATCCGATTGACGTAGTTTCTGCCACATCCGCTGTCTCTTCTCATCCCACTTTGATCGTCTGATGCCTACGTAGAAAAGTCTACCTCATCCTAAGGGAATATCCAAGCTGTCTTAATTTAATTTGATTAAAATCAAATCAAAACATTTGTCCAGCTCCATCCTACAATAAAAAATTCATGCAAAGAAAAAAAAAATAATAACAAAAAAGTTTATATACTTAAAAAAAACTGCAAAAAAAAAAAAAAAATTACATGAAAACACATAAAAAATGTTTTTTTTTTAAATTATGTTAAAAACGCACAAAAAATTGGTTTTATTAATTTTGTTCAATTTTGTTTGACAAAAAAAAAAAAATTGTTTGACAAAAAAAAATTGTTTGAAAAAAAAATACAACTGATTTGTTTATTTTTCACTTAAAAATGCGTTAGAAGAATAAAACAAAAATTGTTACAGTAGGTCGTTGTTATTTATTTTCGTTATATTTTTTTATTTATTTTGTTTCTGATGATTTTATTATAATTAAATGTTTTTTTTTTCTCTCCAGTATTTCCCTTAAGTAGCATTGTTACGCTTTGATAATCGGCGATGCTCGGCGAAAGCCGGCTACTGACGTCATGTTCCGCGCAAAACCAAGCGGCCAGCTAGTTATGTCGAGTTCAAATTCGGCACAAGTACCGACTTTTGGCCTTGATAAGTGTCGACTCACCAGTATTAAAGAAAACTTTCGTAAACAATAAAAGTTACAATACTTTCTAATGCATTCTTATTAAATACTAGCTGGACGCCCGGCATTGCCCGATCGTACAATACGCTTAAATATGATATTTTAATTTATGCAGATTGCGAATTTATTATTATAGAATCAATTCTCTATTGAATATTATATGTTACGAGGAATAATTTGTCCGGTGAATTAATTCGTAAAAAAAAAAAAAAAAAAAAATGATAATATCGTGCATCAAATTCCGTCTGTGTTTGTTTACAATATTACGTCAGCTGATATTTGGGCATGACGATCTTAAAAATAATCTTTCTTCTCTTATAGATAAAATAATTTTTACAGGGGAATATTTTACGTTACACCGACCAAGGTTACACAGGTGTAACGTAAAATATTCCCCTGCAAAAATTCTTTTTTTTTTTTTTTATCTATAAGAGAAGAACGACTATTTATAAGATAGGACTTTTTCGATTTTGACATTTATTGGACGAATATCCTGTATAAAACATATCGAAGAACACTGCCAGGAATATGAATAACTTTTGTGCGAAATTTGCAAAAAATAGACTCAACCGTTTCGGAACCTATGAGGAAGGAACTCACACACTAAGAGACTTTTATATAGTAGCAGAGGTAGAGATATTCCTATAGTAAAAAAGACGTTTTTATTGCATCAATTGTTGAATAGTTTTTTATACTTTCAGATGGTGAAATTATTTACTAAGCGGATCTATAGTAAAACAAGAAAATAAAGTCACTCGAAAATGTATGGAAGTTTCACAGAAGACTAAGAACCCGAGTTCCTGATGATAACGGGTGTATCATGATTTATTTTTCTACAAGAGGGTCACTACTTATCAAGGTCCGAAACCACTCAAGGATCAGGGTTAGTGAATGTAATCGTTAATGGTCTAGATTGGGTAGAATTTGGATTATTTAACAACTTGTTTACATTGGACTTGAAAGTTTCCATATTGTAATCAAGCGGGAAGCAGACTAGTGGAACAGTGTTCCACAGGCGGGAAGTTCTGGAAAAGAAGCTTAGTTCACAAAATTTTAGTTTAGATTTAGAGTCAGGTAAAGAGTGAATGAAATTGTTGATAGTGGTTGTAGCTAGTTGGCTGTTTTTGTAAAAGTTTGGCAAGAGGGGACCAGGAACTCAGACGAGCACCTGCCATGAAAATAACACGGCATAAACAACTGAAACTGCTAGACTAAATATAAATTATTAATCGCTTTCAAATACCGCAAACGCCAATCACAAATATCTGCGAAGATATTTTTTACTGCACCTGTGCAATATGGCACAAATTGATGCGGAAAATTTGTTGCGATAAGAACATGTTGCAACCCAATATAACAACCTGAAAGCTGAATCGTGATAGAACGGCGAGGAAAGTCGGCGTTTGCGCATGTGCGTGATGTCATTTTATTTAAAACGAACCGTTACAAATTGCCGCGCATTCTACTAATAAATCTCCGCGCCGTAGAATGATTCTACTTCCGGTGACGCGTCTTCAAAGGAGACCCTCGTTTAATAGTCACCGGTTTACGCGTTAGATGTTCTTAGAGGCTGCGTCTAATTATCTTCTTTTATGATTTGCACCTGAATCCAATTCATATTTCTGTTGTTGGTTCGACAGAGAATGTCGGAAAATGTCGGAGAATCTGAGGCGAAGGGATAATTGTTACTTTGAAAACAGAACAAAAAGTCGCACGAAGTTATTTTTATCTGCTCCGCATCTTTCTCCTCTCTCCATATACAAATATATTTCTAGTCCAATCTTTCTATTCTCTCTCGATATATCATCAGTTTCATTGTTAATAGATTTTCTTGTGTGTGGTGCGTTTGCTCAAGTAGCAGAGTACGAGTGGCGTGCAATAAGTAATGCTCCTGACCCACTTCCCATAGCAGTAGAGCAACGAAGCTTGGTACAGTTATTAGTCTTTCTCTACATAGGAACCATCCAGAGTTATGCATTCCTCCCATCGTTTGATACAGCTCTGAAGACCGTTTTTGTAGAACACCCCAGGTTGGTCCTCCAATCACGACGTGACTTCAGAAATCAAGGTTGCATCATATGGGAAACGCTTTCCTTTCAAAAACAACTTCATGGCTGGGAAGAGGTGAAAGTCAGTGGGTGAAAGGTCAAGAGAGTAGGGAGGATGGATAGGGTTTCATAACCACACGCCCGTGCTTCTGATCTGGCGACATGCGAGTTGTGGACCAGAGCGTTGTCCTGCAGGAGGAGGGTGCCTTTGCTGATCTTGCCCGCCTCTTGATTTTGATAGCTTCCCTTAATTTCCTCAACTCTACCAAACTCCTCCGCCAATTTGGGGTATAAACACTTGAAATTTTAGATATAGGTTCTTTGGACATGGATCTAACTTAATAACTTGATTTGAGCCCCAAACAATAAATGTTAAGAGGTCATAATAGGGGTCAAATTTTAAAAAGAAATTGACCTCTGCGGTCTCTACCAAATTACTCAGACAATTTCTGGTCTAAAAATTTGAAATTTTACATAAAGGATATTCAGAGATAGGGCAAGCTTTTTAATCGGTTTGGGTCGAAATTTGAGCTACCAATATATAAATGTATGTATGTATGTTTGCATGTTTGCCTAAAACTTTCGACGGATGCGACGAATTTTCACAAGATCAGTATCATTTTGAAGATCGACCCTTCAGACGACAAATATCGAAAAATTGGCTAAGAACATTAATTTCTTCACCCTCAACTAGGCATTTTTCTACAGGGAGGGATCGCTTTTTTCACCGATATTTTCGAAAATCATCCCCTCTTTTCGATTGTCTAGCCTTAATTTAAACCTACGTCACTTTCGGTTTGACGGTGGTCGTAACAGCAAAGGCGTCACGTTTTCCCCGTTCTTTTCCTCCTTCGCGGTATGGGTTCGAGCCTGCCTTCCTTCTACCACCTTTTTTTTTGCTCAACATCTCCCCCCCCCCAAAAAAAAACATCCGGGCAACGGCGGGCACCCATGCTAGTATATATATACTAGCAGAGAGACGCGTAATGATAAAATTAAATAAACTTCAAAAGCTATATCGCACTCTAATTTTTTTTTTTAAATACAATTGGTTAAGGAGGCTTTGCACAATTCTGTTAATAATAAAACCAGAAATAAACATACATGCAGAAAAAAAAATGTACTGGAGAATGTAATAAAATCCCGGAGGCAAAGCAAGCGTTTTAATCGCGCAGTAATTGACGTTTTAAGCGGTTATAACCTTCATCGTTATAATTAACTTGAAAGAAAAAAGATAAGATAATATATACACTAGCAAATCGTCTGGCGTTGTCCGGTATTAAATGTAACGTTAAATTGCTTAAAATATTCATGCGAGTATTGTTTTTTTTTTAAAGTTCATTTTTTGTAAGTAAAAAAAAAAAAAAAAAAAAACTCGAACTGAGATCGAAACCGAAACGTAAAGACAATATAACCATTAGGCCGGCTGGACACAATCTCCAAAAAATGTTTTCAACCTACTTATTCTTAACATAATGTGAAGGATTCGCGCACGCGCAGTCGTGAAACATTTAAGCAAACAGATAAAAATCTGAAGGCCTTTATGAACCAATTATTCAATTTTGGCTTCTTAGCAGACCTTTTTATGGATGAAAAACGATAAAAAATTTCCCCACCTGTCTGAATACCTTATATACCAAATTTCAAGTCTGTAGATAAAAAAGTTCGTTGAGTATATAGTTTGAGAAGTGTTCTCACACATTCTCACGTTTATAAATATATAGATGAACCTGGAAAATGGTACGAACGCGGGCAACATGACACTGATTGGGATGAGTAAAACGTTGCACTTTTTCTTGCGACTACCTATTCAATTAATGACAATTGTAAAACCTCTTTCTGGCAATAGTTCACCATTTTAGCTAAAGTCACACATGCAAGCATTACTCAACTCGTTGTCATCATTGTCGCCATTATTGAATTGACGAAAACTTTTCCTTTCAAGAATATTTTTTCTCCTTTTTAATATATTCTGATATTTTGCCCGTTAAAAACAGTTAGAAGTTATAGCCCGCTGATTTAGCTGTACGCCAAATTGATGGTTGAATATGGTTAAATTTTGGCTCATTTTGCATTATATACTAATCCCTATCAATCACTATGCATCGAACGGATACCACAATGCCTAGTTCGCTGCACCTTATCATAACACAGAGCCATATAAAATTCCAGCCAGATTGATCTGGTAATTTCGAGAAAAAATGAAACGGACGGACGAACAGACTGAGAAATAAGATATATAAATTAAATATGATATTATTTATTTAAAAAACAAACAAAAAACTATACGTTGATGTACTATATATATATATTTATAGATTTTGTCCATTCATTTAAAAATGCCTAATCACAAAATATATTATTTTTCTAGTTTCTTTGGCGTTTTGGTTAAGATAAAAGTGCAGTAGCGCCATTTGACGCCGAAATTTTCATGTAATTATCTCCCTTTAAGATTTAATGCTAAAATACTTTAAAAGCGCTATCGTTTTCTTGAATAAGAATATCTTTACTTAATTGTATTAATAATTATATTATATTATTTTAATTTGTACAGATTTCGTAGATATTATTATAGAGTTATGATTTTAAAAGTAAAAAAAAAGTATTTGAGTGCCATCAGCTAGAATCGAAACCGAAACTTTCAAAGCTGGTGACGTTACCACTGTACCAAAGTGACACGCAGACGAAGTGATTAAAAATTAAAAATAAACTAAGATTAATGTAAAATGTATAACGATTTTTTCAATTTTGACACATTTTGGATACCTAAAAACTATATTAACCGGCTAAAGACCTATAAAAGAACGGTCCGTAAAAGATCCAATCTTTTGAGGCCTAGATTCAGAGGAGATGGAGTTTGAAAATATGAAGACAAACAGAGATATAGCTGTTTTTATATTAGACTAGCAGGCGGTCCGGCGGATGAGGCAGAGTTTCGTAGCCCAATTCGTTCAACTTCTACAAGGTTTGTTTAGCAACGTGCGGTTGGGCATTCTCGTGGAGGAGAATTGGGAATTTTCTGTTGACTAATGCAGAATATTATTGTCGAAGTTTCGGATAAATTTCATCCATTTGTTGACAGTACTTTGCCGCCGTAATGGTTTCGCCTACATTAAATAAAATAATGGATCATACCGGTCGCAGAACACTAAGCAGTCAGTATGACCTTCTTTCAGTGCAACTCTGGCTTCAGGAAGTGTTGTGAAGTTTCGTTGGCATCTAACTACTGAGCTGAACGTAACCGGTTGTCGTAAAGAACCCACTTTTCATCGACAAATCACAACCCGTTCGAGAAACGGGTTGTTCTAGTTGCATAAAAGAAGGGAAGATGAAACTTCATATGGCGTTTCTTTTAGTTGTTGTTCAATTCGTAAGGCACTCATTTATCAAGTTATTTTGTCTTTCCAATCGCTCTCAAGTTGTTGAAAATCGTCGTATACATTACGTCTAATTCAGAAATAAGTTCTCGAACAGTTGTATGTGTATTGGCTTCGACTAAGGCTTTTCATTGATCGTTGTCAACATCCAATGGCCGACCACTACGCTCATAATCTTCAAGACTCTCGTCGCCGCCACGAAATTTCTTTAACCACTATTGTGCTATGCGCCCACTAGTGGTTCCTGGGAATTAGTTTTTTAACATCTATTTATCTAAGAAAAGCGCAACTATAAACTCGACAAAGACACAAAAGTAAAATGTGCGTCACCCTATAGAAAACAAAATAATAGAATAAGAAGTAGATTTTAGCTAAAGTTTTGTCTTAGTGAAGCACGGCCATTAGCTAATGAATATTTCAAGTCATATGTGATAATGAAAATGAATCTGATTGGTTAGCTAAACAAAACATTGCATGTATATAAAAACAACATGGAAACACATTCTATCCATTTTAGTCTCGCAGTTTCTTATGTGAATAAAACTGTTTTTTTTTAAGAAAAGATGATTTGCTGAGATTTTATTATTTCCCTTGGCCGATGTAACGTAAAATATTCCATTGTAAAATTTCTTCTTTTTTTATCTATAAGCGAGAAGGACTATTTTTAAGATCAGATTTTTTCGATTTTCGATAGTTATCGGATGAATTTCTGTGCAATATATATTTAAGAACACTGCCAGACATATAAATTACGTTTGTGTGAAATTTTCTCAGCCGTTTTGGAACAACGAAAAAGGAACTCACACACACAAAGTGACTTTGATATAATAGTATATAGATTACGTTTTTTTTTGTAAGAGAAAGAGAGTGAAAAGGAAGAAAGAGGGAGAGGGAGAGAGACATGCATATATAACAAGCTTCGTGACGAGTTCCGTTGGGTTTGACATTTCAAAGCCTGTGGTCTCGGATTGTTTTGACACAACCGAGTTTTGTAAACATCTGTCAGTTAAACCTAATTGATATATTCTGTCAGTTTGAAAATCAAATAGTGCCTATATGACATGTGCATGCTTACACACGAGAGCCAGTTTGGCGTAAGGGCCCAAAATGTGGGGAGCTGACATTCTCTCGAAAATGGCTTTTACTCATTGTGCCACACGTCTACAATTGGTTTTACTGAATTCCTTAGTAAGCCTACTTCAACACGAAAACAGAACAATGTTTTCACTTTACAGTTAACAAAGAAATCGCATTCCAAATGAGAAGTTTATTCCCCTGGCCTGAATCACGTTACCATCTAAGTAATAATACTCATTTCTATTCTGCTATCTACAACAAACCTAAGGTAATTACATTGATGATACCAGAATTACCTCCCTTTCTACTACCGTTGTTAAATCTTTAAACAGGTTTACTTTGATAATTACTGTTGCCGTTATTATCCTCCCCATCATTACCAAACTTTTCAAAATGGAAACTTGATTAAACCCGAGCCCAATTTCCTCTTTATTACACAAGTTATTAAGCCTGAACTTATAATATTGATTTTTTTTCTGTCATACACGCGTTTTCCCTGGCGCGACTTGATTTCTGATGATGAGCCTTTAATTAATGTACCTTTAATTAATGTACCTTTAATTAATGTACCTTTAATTAATGTACCTTTAATTAATGTACCTTTAATTAATGTACCTTTAATTAATGTACCTTTAATTAATGCTAACTAATTTATGAGTGCTCTTAAATCCTCTTGAGACGTATGTAATAACCTAAAAGACCTTTCATTAAGAAATTTGATTTAAACGCTATTCTAAATCATTCAATACACACGCACACATATACATATGAATGAAGTTATGAAAATATATATGACAATTTACCAGGTGCATTTATAAATACACGTGGTGCTAAGTTTTCTAGCTAACCGATCAGATTCTTTATTATTTCTACCTATGTTTTTTCTTAGCTAATCGTCGGTCTTTTCTCCAGACAAAGGTAAAGCTGACTTCTATCACCTTTCTTCTTTTAGATTTATGAAATGGTGACTCATCCTTTGTTGTAAATTAAAAGTTGACCTTATTTTAACATATGTATGCTTAGAGTATGCTTTTCTGGTTTTTATTCATATTTTAGGTGTTATATTAGTTTAGTTTTTTTTATGTAGATATATGAAATAGTATATATTGAGACCCCAATATTCATATGGTACTATAGATATAAACTTATATATAGCGCTAGGTACTGCATTCTTCTAGGGACTTCAATGTGCGTGTTTTTATGTGTATGTGTATGTGTATGTGTATGTGAGTGTATATATATATACATATATATATATGTATGGGTCCTGGATATGACCTTAAACTATATCCGATGGTGAGGCCCCAGCTTGCGAGCTTTGGGAAGTGTGGAACCATCCTTTAATTGCCATTGCTCTCAGGTCCACTCTGACCCAGAGTGGTAGTACCTGTTAAGGCCCCAAGTATGGTTTAAATAGAAAACGACTTGAAAACAACAAATATATTCTATTAAAAATTTTTTCTTCAAAATCTTTGGATTCAGCATTAAATAACCTGAAAATGGTTGATATGCCGTAAAACAAAAACAACCAACCAACAATATATATGTATGTATGTATGTATGTATGTATGTATGTGCGTGTGTGTGTGTTCAGATATGTTTGTTCCCCCTTAAAACTTTTTTCTATATAATTTATAAAATAGCACAAAGAGTACGCTAAAATAAAATAAAATTATTATAAAAATCACTACTTTTCAATTCTTCTAATTAGCTGTAATTTGTATTTAATAAGTTACGCATTTTTTTTTACTTATCTTTGCATTTCTATCTGCCATTCACAATTTATGTTGATTAATCAGGTCTCTAATATTTCTTTATGTTTTAGTGCACATTTAGAGGAAGAGTAACTCTTTTTTTCAGCGTTGCCATTTTACATCTGTATCTGTCACATCACAATGATTCATGCAAATTAGATGACAAGCTAACATATCTCTTGACTCATATATCAGTATCATAAAGATCAATAAAGCTTATAATAATAATAATAATAATAATAATAATAATAATAATAATAATAATAATAATAATAATAATAATAATAATAATAATAATAATAAATGCAGAACTCGTGGAAATTCCACGGTAGTTGAAAATAAATAAAATGAATAAAAAATAAATGAAAACAAAAAATAAATTAAAACAAAAATGAAAATAAATAAAATGAATAAAAAATAAATTAAAACAAAAAAAAAAAAAAACGGCGAATTATATAAAAAAATTAAACAAATTCTTTTTTAACCTTTTAAAGTTAAAAAGAATTGGTTTAAAATATTAGCATTTTTTTCAATGAAAATTCAACACACATTGTTTTTTTTTTTAATATTTTTTTATATAAATTATAAAAGAATAGATGTGAATTCGCCTGCATATATTTTTAATTTTAAAAAGAAACTATAATAAAAAATTTAGTCTCCTAACAGCATGACTTAAAAAAAAAACAATTTGAAACCGTAAACAAAACAGCCATGTGTTTTTTAAAAATTTTGTGGAGGAAATGGTTTTAATGATTTGTAAATGATAAAGAGCGACTATAAAAGGAGGTAATTCGACGTACGGAAAAGTAAATTACTATTTAGATGCTGATGATGAAGATGATGATGATGATATTATTATTATTATTATTATTATTATTATTATTATTATTATTACTACTACTACTACTACTACTACTACTACTACTACCACTATGCTCTAATGTCCAATTCAGTTTATTATACGATTTTAGAAAATGGCTTACTTTTCAATGTTCATTTCATGGGGGTTAATGTAATATATGGTTTATCGGTATGATAACCTCGTCCCAGGAATTATCTTCTTCTATTTTTCTTGGAGGTAATGTAATATCTGTTCCGTTATAATATCATCCTCTCATGAATTACCTTCCTTAAGGGACTAGGTAGGATACGTTCGTTCGCATTGGTACTATCCTCCAGGCTATCATAATTATATGACCAGAGAGTAAGAGAGAAGAAATCTACTACTACTACTACTACTACTACTACTACTACTACTACTACTACTACTACTACTACTACTACAGTAATATATGTCAAAGAAGTGTGTCATTTGGTATTGTCGCGATAAAAGCCAATATTCTTATGATTAAAAGTGTTGGATGGTAAATCACCATAGCAACCACTTAGCAAAAAAATAAAATAAAAATAAAAATAAATAAAAATAAATAAATAAATAAAATAAAATAAAATATAATGAAATAAATAAATAAATAAATAAAAAAAAATAGTTTCATCCAGCAACAGTTAAATTTAGTCTTGAAATGATATTCATACAATCTCGTTCATTTACTAAAATAAATTAGGTTTTGCGAATTAAATTATTTGGTTGACAATGGCTTCTTGAGTAGACCTAGTATAGAATTCAGTAATTGAATTATTATTGGGGGCCGATAATTATGAATAGAAGATTAGATCACCATACATAAATAGTAATTAATAACACTCGTAGTAGTAGGCCTCCGTCGGTCAAGGTCGACCATGAATGAAGTATCCTTAACCTAGTTATTCTGGCTGTCTGATTGTCTGGAGCAGAACTGCTTATAGATGAAGAGACCAAATGCAGGAGCGGCATACACTTTTCACAAAGGTCACAGACATGTGTGTTTTCTGAAATGGTGTTCTACTTTCTACGGCAATTTTTATCAGCTTCTCCCCTGCTTCCAAATGTTGGTTCAGGATTTCTTGAGCGGTCATCGGCAACGCTATTCCCAAGACCAAATGTTGATGTCGACCGCCTTCATGTACCGCCTCACAGCATCTCTCGAATTTGTTGTCGTATAGTGGACTTTCTCCCATTCATTTTTTATTTGTTATTTTTTTAGTCCCAAACGGGATTTAGTTATGGTTTCGAGGAATACAAGAAAATAGAGAAAACGTATGATTCGTACACAGTAAGATTTGATAGACTAACCACAGGCATTTGCAAGACTAACAAAGGCTTTGGTAGCCTCTTTTAATCCGAAAAATATTTCAGAATCAGGGATACATCTGAGAAGTAAATGCTATTGATATATAAACAAGAATCAATACACTTCATTTGCCCCGTTTGACATACTGGAGTTTGACATACGGGAGTTTGACATACTGGAGTTTGACATACTGGAGTTTGACATACGGGAGTTTGACATACGGGAGTTTGACATACGGGAGTTTGACATACTGGCGTTTGACATACGGGAGTTTGAGATACTGGAGTTTGACATACTGGCGTTTGACACAGGCGTTTGACATACGGGAGTTTGACATACTGGAGTTTAACATACTGGAGTATAACACAGGCGTTTTACTTACTGGAGATTAACATACTGGAGTTTGATATACTGGCGTTTGACATACGGGAGTTTGATATACTGGAGTTTGATATACTGGAGTTTGACATATTGGCGTTTGACATATTGGCATTTGACATACTGGAGTTTAACATACTGGAGTTTAACATACTGCCGTTTGACATATTGGCGTTTGACATATTGGCATTTGACATACTGGCGTTTGACATACTGACGTTTGACATACTGGCGTTTGACATACTGACGTTTGACATACTGGCGTTTGACATACTGACGTTTGACATACTGGCGTTTGACATACTGGCGTTATGGAAAACTGTTGAAGACCAGCTTAGTTTTTTTATATATTAATGTTGCAAGGTTTGATCCAAACAGATGTGTGCATCATCGAAAGAAGAGATCCATTATCGTTTGCATATCGTTTTTGCGTTTGGCATCAACAACCCACATCTTCGGCATAAAAAAACTTCCGCAAGAGAGTTTTGATGGTCTTGGACTTTGTATTAAATCAAGCGAGGTTGGAGGTCTTACCAGTGGTTCAGAAACATATGAAAAATACCCCCCCCAAAAAAAAACTGGCATTGCAGTCCTGAAAAGCATAGGAGAGAGTAATCGCAAGATATATAGGCAAAAAAGTTGTTGTAAGAATATCACCCTGTTTAGCGCCGTGTCAATAGTTGTTGTTCAGGTAGAACATTACTGAAGTGGAAGCCTAATTTCAAGTTCTGGCGAAGTTATTGAAAAATTGTAACAGATCTTCGTGGACATTCAATTTGGAAGAGGATTGTCTAAAGTATATATTAGACATGTCGAAAGCTTTCATTAGGTCCGAAAAAAACTAATATAGAGTGCTTTGTTCGATGCATTTTATCTGAAACTGTGACATCTCGACGTTCATACTCCCGACTAACCCGTCAATCAGCAAAATCACACCCTTCACTGTAGAAATCTCGAGATTGCTGGAAGCCTTCTGTTTTCATATTTTTTTTCCCTCAGACCGCTAGACTTTGGAATTGCCTCCCTGTTTCCGGTTTCACTGGCTGTATTAACATGTAGAAGTTTAAATGTAATGTGAACAGCCATCTCGCTGTTTAATTCTCTACGGTCCCAAATAGTAACCCCTTACGCTCCAAGTAGCATTACGCCTTATTTGGGGTAAAAAAGAGTAAAAGAAAACAATTCAGGCATAAAATATCACATATACTCGTGCTACGATTGGATCTATAAACGATCTAAAATTACAGGATAATCGTAGTTAGTCGGTTAGGCAAGAGTGTTGAAAAGATTTACCGCCGCTTCAAATAGGCTCATACCTCGATGATTACCACTCACTGACCAAACTCAATTTTCTTTCACACCAAGAGATCGGAATCGCATCTATTTGTAGGATAAGGGGATTGGAGATAGTGCACACATACAAATTCCAGTTTAGCAGAGAATAAAGAAAATACCATGTTAGACTTTGACACGCATGTTAACCTCAGAGAACAAAGAAACTACTATGTCGGACTTGTACACATATATTGACTTCTGATGGAAGAAAGAATTTGTCAATAAAAGC
The DNA here is from genome assembly GCF_053919585.1 of Euprymna scolopes. Taxonomy (NCBI): domain Eukaryota; kingdom Metazoa; phylum Mollusca; class Cephalopoda; order Sepiida; family Sepiolidae; genus Euprymna; species Euprymna scolopes. Next base: position 30,327,030 of record NC_136511.1, read on the forward strand.
AAGAGGTTCGACGAGCAAAGAGACATGGGAAAGAGAGACTGAGAGAGACGTACAATCGTTACATCGTTAGTTCATCGACCCCAACATCCCCTTATTTATCACCCTTACTCGATACGTCCGACGACCACTGAAGGCAAAATAATAATTAAATAAAAAACAGTTTTGTGATGAAACCGTCGCTGTATTTGATTTTCAAACGTCTAGAACAAGCTAGAGTGTATATATTTAATCTTTGTAGAAGTGCAACGAATATGATTATACATATGTGAGCGATAAACAGATAATACGTTACAGAGAGACAGAAATATAACATATTCAGCCCAGTTGTACGGTAACATCCACACATACATAAGTTATCAGAAAGTAAACTTCAGCAGCAATCTTGTCACGCCCCCCTCAAAGAAAACAGAAAATCAACAAAAACAGTCCATTATTACCTGGTTGATAGAACTCTTTAGCAGACTTGATGACATTTTCTTCAGCCTGTGATAGATTGTAGAAGAGATCCGCGAAATGTTCAATCCAACTTTGGCATTTCGGAATAATCGCTTGACACACCCGCTTTGTAAGTCAATTAAACAAGATCTTTGAAAAGGCTTTCAAAATGTTTATATTTTGTCCGCTATAGACCGACCGTGGCCCTTTTGTATAAATTGATCAGAATCCAGTCGAGATGAACAGGGTTATTCATCCATACTTCCGATATCAGAAGGTGAACTTCTGCAACGATCTTATCACTCTCAAAACGGATAACCTCAACAGGGAAGCCATCAAAGCGACGTATCTTTCCAACGTTAATTCCCTTAATTGTATTACTAACCTTAAATGTGGGCCATCATCAAATTCTCGATAGATCTTTGTGCCATACTATTAATGACATCTTCATCAATCTGGAAATAGATTTTAGAAAAGACTCGTGAAGTGCTCAATTCATCATTTCACAATATCCTCGGAGTTTTATGGAGAATAGATTCATATGTCGTACTACTTAGGTTCAAAGATAAGAATTGGAACCGAAAGAACTGCTTAATTTGGTTGTCCATTTGTTCCCAAACTTTGAGGATTGATAATTCGTATTGTTTGGATGATTGAAATTAACATTTTCATCTTGTATGGTATTCACATAAATCTTCGCTCAATATAACCTCTGGCCTGTCTCAAGATATTTCTTGGCGAACTCTGGAATCTTTCTGTCGGACTCGGCGTAGTGTATAAAGCGCTTGGTAAAAATCAGTTGTAAATTACACATTTCTGGAGGTTGAAGGTTAAATCCTCAAAGTACAATTGCGAATTACTTTTAATCAGTCATGGATGACGAAACGAGAGCATTCTACCCTTGTGGATCAAATAAAGGATTCCATTCGACATTCCGTTCGAAGATTCCTAAGTTTGACAGAAAGATTCACGAGTTCGACAAGATACACTTGAAGAAGGTCGGAGGTTACATCGACCAAAACATTTTGCAAATACCACTCAAGATGAGAAAAGTAGTTCGAATATTCCAAATAATGCAAATTGTGTGATACATTTTTTTATTGTCACTTCGCCCCAAACAAGGCACAAGGCCACTTAGTCGTAAGGGGCTACCGTTTGAGACAAGATTTGCAGGGATACCATTTAGGAAGTTTTTTTTTTCTTTACACAGTAATCACCACTTATCAAGGCCCGGGAGCCACTCAGGGATAAGGGTTATTGCAAGTACAGTAAGTTAGTGCGAGAGAGGTTGCAGGGTAGAGAAAAGGGCATCCCCCACTAAGCCACGAAGCCTATTTTGTACTCTGTCAAGGCAGGATAGGCTGTTTTTAGCAGCTCCTGCCCAGATATGGCAACAGTATTCCATCCTTGGACGTACTTGGCTTTTATATAGATAGAGAATTGCATCACTAGTGAGATATCTTCTGGAGCGGTAGAAGGATCCCACCATCTTTCCAGCGACCTTGGCAACAGACCTGATGTACGTGTTCCATTTCAGCTCAGGAGTTGGGTAGCGAGATGTCTATTTACATTACAATTGAATTTCTACATTTCAGTACAGTTAAAGAAGCAGGAGCCTGGGAGGGAATTCCAAAGTGCAGCAGTCCGAGGGAAAACAATTCGATTAGAAGGGTTACAGTATCTAGGGATCTCGACAATGTAGGGATGGGATTTTGCTGCTTGTCGAGGATACAGTCGTCGAAGGGATACCAATGTTTTTAGTTCGTCAGAGCACTTGCCATTGAAATACTTGTAAAATAGGCACAAGGATGACACGTTTCGGCGATAAGACAGAGATTAGAGTTTAGTTGATAGTCCAAGACCTATTAGGTTGGCGACTTTTTCTTGAATCCTGTCTAGAAGCGAGAGACTAGTGGCAGATGCACCATTCCAGATGTGGCAACAATACTCCATGCATGGGCGAACCATGGCCTTGTAGATATAAAGGATATTCTCAGGTGTGAGTAGCTTATAGCACGGTAGAAAGAGTCCACCTTCTTCGCAGCAGCCTTAGCAATTAACTCAATGTATTTGTTCCAATTCATGTTGTCTGTGAATGTTAAGCCTAGGAGCTTGGAGGAAGTACTTTCAGGCAGTGTATCATTGACCACGACAATCAGTGAGAAAGTTTCTTGTAAGTATGAAAGGAAATAAGTAGCAAGAAGAATTGGCAGCATTAAACGTTACCAACCTTTACGGCTATACTCCACTATAGACTGGAGATCTTCCTCTACATAGTTTTGATATTATTCCGACTGTAGGCCTTTCGACTACTTTCAAAAATATTCAGCCATTAATGGTTCTTCATTTTACGTACACTTAATAACGGTTCTAAAAATTCGCGTTTTTTTTTGTATTTTGGTATATCGCTGATGAAGCTTGTGTTTCTCTTTCAGAAAACTAATAATCTGGAAGTCGTTTTTACCAAATCGTGATAATTCTATTTCTTAAGAGCAAGAACCTCAATACTGACATTGGAGATCCCAGTCTGAATTGATTTCATGTACACTCTAAAATGTACCTTGAAGATCAACACGCACATTCAAATTCAGTCATATCTAAATTACAATAACCTTACAAGTCGATATTTTATTCAGACTAGCCCTTTTCCATTTTCCTTTAATTGCATTATTTTCTTGAATACAATTCATTTGGCTTAAATTTATTTTTGTGGATACGTATCTTCGCTATAATTACGAATTAAATGCCGATACGGTGGACAATACTGGTAGCTTACATTAAACACAATTTTAATAAAAAAGTTTCGACATTTCGGATCGTTGATATTATAATTATGAAACTATTTTTTAACATTAATTTCTTTTGATACAAATCATAAGAACACTATCATAAATTTATTTCATTAAAACAAATAAAAATGCGCACTTTTGTGATTTGTGAAATTGTGAGACATTTTCCTTGATGACCATTTGTGCACATTACCAAAAATGGTTTTAGGGATAAAACTGAATTTATTTACATTTAGTTATTATTACATTTATTAAAATGGTTTTATGGATAAAACTAAAGAGAGCAAAAAAGAGGGAAAGTGGGAGGAGGAGGAGGAGGAGGAGGAGGAGAGATAGATTCAGATAAAAAGAAACAAATATAGCTTGACAGAAAGCGACGAATAAAAACGTATAAAACAATTTTAAACACTCTGACCTGAAATTGAATGATGTTTAAAAATGGAATTGTTTAATAAATTCCCAGCTTCTTTTGTTACAGCTCATTTGATTGGTTGGTTTAATGGTCTTTATTGATCCGCAGTTTTAACACCTCATTATAATACAGCTTCATATTGCTGTAGCTTCTTCCCAAGAACTGTTAGCTTATGGAACTTACTGACTTTTTTCCTCCTACCTATAGTTTTGGCATTTTGAAGACATAGGCAGCTGTGTCTGTGATAATAATGTTTTGTCCTCAATTGGGCTTCACGCCTTGTCTGAAACGATTTGTATATAACAAATAAACACATTATGTTTAGGTGAGCCAGGGCTCTAAGATGACGCAAAACCGGGCTGCATTGTCACAAGTCAGAGTCCTTTACCCATATTATTTAAGCCATTGCGTCGAATGCAGAAAAATGCCTATATATATTGATGCTATAATTATCGACTACCTAGAGTGTTCTATTCTTGTGCGAAAAACTATGCATTATTCCATTGAAGCGACCAGAATTTTTCTTACAAAAAAGCTCAAGCCACGAGGAAGAAGAAAGTCACACACGAACACACCTCTCTCTCTGTCCCTCTCATATATATATATATATATATATATATATATATATATATATATATATATATATATATATATATATATAATTGAATTATTAGAGAGTAAATCTTTAACAAAGCAAAACTTATAAAGATAAGAAAAGCTCAACATTATTAAAAAGAGCAAATAATAGCATTAAATGAAAGAAATAAGTTATATAATTTTACCGGAACTTCAATTAAATGCCATTAAGCTAGTTTTTTCTTTCCATATTTGCAATTTGTAAAATTCTGGCGTTTCTCTTCTGATGAGAAGCATTTAGCTTCGAAATGATATGGCCTAAAGAAGTATTTTCTTAATTTTTTATTTACTTTTCCTTATTGTTCTGATGATATAATAAAGTTATATATAACTTTTATACCTCGTCTTTCATTCAATATTATATATATATATATATGTGTGTGTGTGTGTGTGTGTGTGTGTGTGTGTGTGCGTGTGTGTGTGCGTGTGTGTGTGCTTGTGTGTATGTGTGCGTACAGTAGACTTTTTAGTTCGTTGATGAGCAAAAGTTATAGCTCATAGACTCAGAATAAGTGCCTTATGCTAAACTTGTAGAGTAAATGTGGTATTTTGGTGACTAATCCCTAATTATCCCTAACTGTGCTAAAAATTAATACCATAATACGTACGTCGTTTCCTAGAAAAAGTGTGTGTGTGTGTGTGTCTGTATGTGTGTGTGTGTGTGTGTGTCTGTATGTGTGTGTCTGTGTGTAGGTGTGATTGGGAGAATTTTTTGACACAAGAATAAAATATGATGCTGCAAAACAAAAGACAAATGATAACACACACACACACACACACACACACACACACACACACACACACACACACACACACACACATATATATATTGAGAAAGAGAGAGAGAGAGAGAGAGGAGATGTAAGTTACTAATAAAGACCTTATTTTTATAATTGAAATTCTAAAGGACCTTATTTCGTGTTTTGAAATGACGTATCCATAGCAACCACCGAGCTTCACCCACCCAGATTTCCCCCAGGGTGACGACGAAATGATGTAAGTCAATAGCAAACCGCAGAGTTTGACTCAGTTGCTCTTTGTAAACACTGACCCCGTCCCACCCCAGCCGCACCTAACCTAATGGTAAAAATGATATTACAATATGGCAGCCATGGTGACTCATAACGCATACGCCCTCTAGTGTGGGAAGTTTTTATTTTTATTTTTTTTTTAAATATGAGAACTTTAATACTTATTTTGTCTGGGTTTTCTTTTAAGGTGTGTGTGTGGGGATTTTTTTTAATAGAAGAAAACATTGTATTTTACAAGAGTTGGTTATTTTGGTTGGACTGTTTCGATTCTAATCTTCACAAAATGAATTGTCCGTTTGTCTATCCGTCTGCTCGTGATAAACTATTCAAATATGGTATGCAATGCATGGACTCTCAAACATACAGGTCGGAACGATAAAATTGTCGCCCCAGAAAAGACGGCATGATTCCATTTCCTTTTGATGAAAACCGAGTTTCTTTTTTTTGTTGCAGACCATCTCCTAGTTGACCAGTTGTTTACAAATCCGAAGAGCGATAAAAGCCTTTTATCATGTCTGAAAGTGACACAATTTACAACGAGCGAGATCGGAGATGCGCCGCTGTACAAATCATGCTCTCAACTAATCCAAGTTATGACAACAGGACTTTTGCAAGCACCCTCAAAATGCATCGTCGGATTGCCACGAACAACAGGGGCGGCCCCAGGGCGATGAAAAAGTTTCCAGTCACGATTATGGTCTTTGGTGTGATTTCAAGTGAGGGTTACACCATGCCATCTCACATCTTCAAATTCTTCTAGGATGAAGTACTGTTGCCACACCTAGGCAGGAGCTGATAGAAGCACAGTATCCTGCCTAGACAAAGTTCAAAATAGACTTCGTTAGCAGGGGATGGCCTTTTCTCTTTCCTGCAACCTCTTTCCCACATAAGAGACGTTGCGGGTCTGCCTTTACTCTATCGTTATTTGCCTGGCAAATGGTCGTCTAAACTGCGATCTATGGTCTCTCCATTATTAAACTTTCACGAAAAACTCGTTTAGCTTAAACAACTATCACTAATTTCCCCCACTCTTTACCTGTGCATAAACCTAAACGTGGATTCCATAAACAAAGATTCTTTCTTAGAATTGCACACTTGTGAATCTCTCTTCCGTTTCCCTACGTTTCAAGTCCAATGTAAACAAGTTCTTGATAAGTCATCCCCTTAAGCAATCCAATTTACCAAATTTCCACTACTAATTATTACTTTGATATTGTCCCGTTGACTATCGCACACTCATCAACCCTTATCCTCAAGTGGCCTCCGGGTCTTGATAAGTTGTGATTTCTTTGTAAAAAAAAAGACTAACCTTTACTTCAGCCATGGAAATAGAATATTACATAAAATCTGTTGTTAAAATCACCGGAAAAATGGTTCCACCACTTTAGAAAATATCTCAGTTCTCATACAATTCAATATTTGTATAAGAAAGATAGAGTGCTGTTGGCACCCTTCCATATGTCGGTATATGAGAGGGAAAGAAAGAAAGAAAGAGAGAGAGAGAGAGAGAGAGAGTTAGAAAAAGAGGAAGATAGAGAAGGAAAGAGGGAAAGAGAGGAATATACATATGGATGTTCAGTTCAGTCTGAAGAGACAATGGATACCACTGTAAGGGTAACTGTGCGTGTAATTGTCACGCATAGGTTGCGTAATCCCAACCACATCTCCCCTGAATCGGCACTGTTTAATTTCAGTGGCAAGAAGCGCTAGACGACTTCACGCTTCCTGCTAACTGCCTGAGGGCACCGGGGATTGCCAGAGTGCTCTTTTTTTTTTTTTATTTAAGGCACGACTTAAAATATCGTCTCGCCTTAATACGTCAATACTTCCGCCACGAAGCATGGATAAAGTGGTTCCTATGTAACTGCTGAATCCAGGAGAGAGGCTCTTAAAATTTTTATGACGCTTGTGCGACATTATTCTCCCGTTAGATGGAGATACGATGTGCCTTCAAGGCAGTTCCTCACCCTCCTTATACTTCGGACCTTGCTCCCTGTGACTTTTGGTTTTTCCATAAGCTCAAGAAAACCTTAGAGGCCGTCGTTATGAGACAATTGAAAAGATCAAAGGGTCATTGACACGTTCACACAAGAGCACTTCCAGAAGTTATTTGAACGGTACAACAAGTGTATTACAGCCAGAGGAGATTATATCGAAAGGGACTAGAGTTTCATATGTGTACTATCAATAAAAGTGCCCATACGAATAATGTTTGGAAACTTATTTAAGGCATCACTTAAATATCGTCTCGCCATAAGACGTCAATACCTCCGCCACGAAGCATTGGTAGACTAATGTTTATGTAACTGAATTTCGGAGAGATTACCTGCCACTGAGTTGATTCGGCTAAAGACAGTTAACCTAACTGAAACCTCCCGTATATTTCCGGGCTGACATCTAGCTGTCACCCCCCACACACATATGGTGCATCTGCTACTAGTCTCTCGGTCCTTGACAAGGTTCAAAAGAGAGTCGCAAACCTGATAGGCCCTGAACTGGCATCTAAGCTTCAGCCTCTGTCCCATCGACGAGATGTTGTATCCCTCTGCCTTTTCTACAAGTATTTTAGTGGTGAATGCTCTGACGAACTGCAATCACTTGTGCCCCCACGACGTGAGCACCATTGACAAACCCGACAGGCTGCTAAATCCCACCCCCACACTGTAGAGATCCCTAGATGTAAAAGATCTTTTTACTCCAATAGTTTCTTCCCCAGAACCGCTAGACTCTGGAATTCCATTCCAGGTCGCTGCTTCCCTAACAGTACTGACGTGCAGAAGTTCAAGTGTAACGTGAACCGACATCTTGCTGCCCAAATCTCTACATAGTACCCCAGTAGTTGTTGCCCCTGATAGTAGCTCCCTACACCAAAGTGGCAATTTGCCTTGTTTGGGGTGAAAATGTAAAAAAAAAGAAAAAAAAAATATAACACATATATCGACATGACTAGAATCGGTTTTTCTCGGTGACTAACATGCCATCTATCTTTTACTCGAATAGCTTCATTTACCAACACATGACACCTCCAAAACTGTATTTAGGAATTTAATAATTAAAAACACCGCCATTTTAGCCATCTCACACTGTGATCTGCGCCTACCAATTATTGAAGCCCTATTCATTCGTATGAGAAAACCGACCATCAATCAGCTTCAATATGAAGAAGAAGGCACGCTAAAGTGCCTTTAATGATTTTTAATGATCTTAATTGGCTTTTCAATAAATTCACCAACGCAATTTTTTAATTAATCACTCCACAGCAATACATTTCTCACGGGCTCTTGTTTGTTCCTCTGCTAGTGACCAGCAAAACGTGGACATCGTTCCCTGATGGTAGTAAATATGGCAGGTAGGTTACCATAAATTTGCTGCTTTGTGGGATGATCTTGCCAAAATATATTTAAAACTGTTCGTACCATATAGGTGTACGTTCACTTTCTTTCCAATCTTTTGGCGAGTGTTCAGGTTGTAGTATCGTAAACAAGGACAGACTCCACCACTGCTCTAAAAAACTGACCTTTCAGTTAGCCAGTTGACCTTGAAGTCCATACTGATCACAGCTTATCCAATGCAGCCATTGCTTTTGATATGTTAATTCCGATATCTCTCTCAGTGAAACCTATGTTGCTGGCCAGGTACGTAAAATCAATGACTTTTTTTATTATTGTTCCATCTGGAGTTTTGATCCCCCCCTCCACATTGAAAGTCCTAATTTTTTCTCATCCGCATTAACGTAAAGACCAATGTTATTAGAAGACTTTTCTCGCTCACGTTGACATAACAAGTAACTAATCTTTATAAAGAGAATGTCACTGAAAGTCACATTCGGGTAAAGCGTGCCGAGCAGACGACATTTAGAGCGCGATGCTCGCCCTCTCGTCTCATTCACATAAAAAATGTACCACTAGAGAAGCTATGGCCACTTGAAGAATACATAGCTGTCATCATATGAGCGGTATCTACGCTACAAGCAGGTGATGGTCTCAGCTGTAAATCTACTCAAGTCTTGACAATATCACTCACCAACCTTCTGCGCTTACTCTTCCTTGTAATCCCGTATGAGTCCAAAAGAAAGACACAGCTCGGTAATTAGTACAAACAAAATTGCACAGAAAAGCAAAAGCACCTGTAACGTAGTCGGTGCATGTAAACACTCGGGACCTACACGTTGTATGCAGACAGTCGCAGGGAAAAACACAAAGAAAGAATTTTACTCACTTTTTTTCAGTTGAAACAACAGACATTTATTTACAGGTACTTTGCAGAATAACGCTTTGTCTCCTGTTCAAAAGTTTCCTTGTACTCCAATGTGCTTAATAAAACTCTGCCGTATCGAGCACGTGATACTTTGTCTTTTTAGAACGCGGCTTTTCCTGTCGCTCTCAAGCAACGTTTGTAACGCGTCTATCTATGTTTCTCCTCGAGTCACGTTTTTTTTCTTTAATAATATTTTTCTTTCCTCCTTCTTTGCCGTGACGTCACCTCGAACACGACTCGGTATTTGCACACGTTGGCTGTCGCTGCAGCTGTCATCCGCGCGTCTGCGCTCTGTTAAACAACAGATGAAGAGTGTGGTTGTGTGTTAGTTTAATATAATAATTCTGAGATATTCTAATGTCTCGAGAGTTAGGAGATTATCAATAATTGGTACTGTTGCAGTTTAGGGGATGCATGGGTAGAAGTAGTATTAATTGGCAATTTTCTCCCGGAACAATCCAATTTTTAAAAATGTAACTATTTCCATAGACAGCCTATGCCGCTAAACTATGTTCATACTCCTACACTATTCTAAAATATCGCATTCTCCTCTAGGCCTATTATGCAACTGCTATATCACTCCTTTCCTCCTCCTTTCGCTCTGCACCTTTTTGAAAATTACTTCGAACTATTTTCTCACAACTTCCGCTCTGTTATCAATTCACCCGATACAACTGTCACCCAAATAATTAGGTTTGTGCCCAATAATTATATTTACATAACCTTAAGATTATATGAAGCCTTCCTTTGAAATTTTATAAAAATCCCCCATAATATCCTAATTCGTTTGAATTAACATAATTTATACAACCCTCTTCGTCCGCAACTAAAGTAGGCTCTAAAACATCGAACACGAATAAGTTTTCTTCATATCACCCAATATGAACCTACACACTTATCATAAAATACCACGTAATCTATGTGCTAACCTGCAAAATTATAGCAAGCCTATAAATATTATTTTGCTAACTATTTTTCCTCCGAATATAAAAGTCATTCTTTTAAACTTCATGGAATAAGGACATTTTAAGATTCAACTTGTAATCTTTGTGTCAAATAACAAATAAAAGTTCTAATTTACAAAATTAAAATTTTTCTTTATATCTATCTATCTATCTATCTATCTATCTATCTATCTATCTATCTATCTATCTATCTATCTCCTCTCTCTCTCATATATATATATATATATATATATATATATATGTATATATATATATATATATATATATATATATTTACTCCTACAAATTTTTTTTCGTGTATTGATATTCATATTGAAAACACTTTTTTCTATTTATTTAAAAATAAAATGCAACTTATATATATATATATATATATATATATATATATATATATATATATATATGTGTGTGTGTGTGTGTGTGTGTGTGTGTGTGTGTCGTGGAATTGTATTCATCTGCAAAAGATCTAACTAATTTGCACATTTATTTTAATTAATTCCCTAGTTTTTTCGGTCTTCTTATGGGACGATCATGTTTAGTTAACTATTACGTGGAATTACATTCATGCAGATATTCTACATGATTTATGATTGCGTAATATTTGCGTAAAAAGGTTACAGTAAACACAAAACTTATTCTTTTTTTTTTTAAACAAATTTATGTACGCATACATAAATATATATTTATGTATGCGTATATATATATGTTTAAAAAATTTGCCTACTAAACTCCTCTGTAAGTTTTTGGTCTACAGACATGAAACTTAATATATAGAGTATTCGAACCCATGCGGAACTTTATATTTGGTTTTTAGTCGGGAAAATCAGTGCAAAAGTGTGAAAAGATATGGAATTTGCCAGGTGAAGGTCGAACGATGGCAATACGAATATGCATGCGTAATGTAATAGCTATTGGTTCATTTTATTTATTTATTTGCGGACTATTATCCTCATCTTTATTGTTGTTGCTTCCAATGTTTCGCCAACTATTCCTTTGACCTTCGTCAGGTGGTTAACGGCGTTGGAATAGGAATACCGAATCTCTTAACTATATCTTCAGTAATTACTGCCTTCCATAGTTGTTGTCATCTCGCCACGTTTTGGCCGACTTTGGGTAGGATTGAAACCGCTATCTTCAGACAGTGCTCACATGGAATTGTAGAAATTGAACGTCTCTATACACTGCGCCAGGTTGGATTTATTGGTCTTCTAAATCCAAGTTTTTATCTGATCTTTCATTGTCGGGTCCGTATTGAATGTATATATTATTTAATGATTAGAATTCTTTTGAGATCAGTAATTTATATATTTTATTTATTTATTTATTTTAGTCCGCAAATAAAAACAAAATTATAATCAAATATACAAATTACTAGGGCTGTGACAACAACATATTCTTTTCATTCTTTTAATTTTCAAGTATATATCCGACACAGTAAGACACAGTCAATCAACCGAGAACTACATCAGTCTATATAAAAACAAAATAAGATATTAACGGATATATACTCAAGAGTCAAAACAATGAGAAGAATATGCTGTTGTCACAGTCCTACAAATTACTCATCTGAGCAGAATTCTAATAATTAAATAATCTATTGGTTCATGTTTTAATTTTTAGCTTTGCAGCAAACATACATTTTTAGCTTTGCAGCAGGCATTAACGTCAAATGACAAAGTAAATCGTAAGCTAAACGTTTTGATTTCGATTCTCGGTGATGACGCACGAGTTATTTAAAATAAAGGCCTCCTTTCTCCTCCCCTACTTCCTTTATTTACCAAACCTCCCCCCACACCTCTACTATCCACATTCACAAATTATACACCCCCTTTCTTTCAAAGTATAATCCCCACTGGGTATATTTTTTGTATACAAAACAAATCGAACATTGATTCTCATTTCAATAACGTTTCCTTCCTTGGTCTGACAAGGTGGGTCCCTTTGAATTGGGACTCCACCGAAACATGTATGCACATATGCAACCAATAATGCTTGTATAATAAACATACGAATATATATATATATATATATATATATATATATATATATATAATATTTTCGCAAAATCAAGACAACCAAATATAAAATGAAAACATCTTATATTGTATTTTATTATGCGTTACCATTGTTTCGTAACCATTTGAACAATTTCAAATATTATATCATTCAAAAACATTCCCAAAATAGCTACTCGAGGGCGAAATACATTTTTTTATACATATATGAATACATTAATAATCCCTATTCTAAGGTATCAAGCAGTTAGACTCATCGTTATCCCAATTTTTATATTTTATTTGTTTTTTTTAAAAATATTTTTTGATTGCCTGCGAATTGATTATTTAACCCACTTTCGTATTTCTATTTTTATATGAAACTTGAACAATTTCCCTATTTTTATATTCAATTAATCTTTTAAAGTTTTTTAATTTTTTAAAAAATTATTTTTTCTAATTTATTTATTTTACTGATTTATTTCTCAAATACTAATTTTCACCTGTAAATTCTAGTTTATATTTATATGTTTAACTATTCTTTCTCAATCTGCCATAGTTTCGTATAAATTTTATTTACATGTTAATATTTTTCCCCTTCATACGTTATTTCTTAATTATTATCAAAATTATTTAAATAATATAAATCAAAATTTATTTTTTATACCTTACGAGTTATGTCAATAATTTAAGTTTTAAATTTAACTCATTAAGTCTTATCATTATCTAAGCATTATATTTTTAATTTTATACTTACTATTCAATAACCATTCCTAATCCCGTTATGTGGTAAGAGAGATAACTATATTTATCTATTTTTTTCCTATTTATCATTTATCGAAATTACATGTATTCTTACTTTAATATTTTGACTTTAGTATTCACTAGCAGGACCCCTGTACCGGCGGACCCCACCCTACAAAGTTTTTTCTTATAGATAATAAGACTAATTTTTACAAGAGATTTTTTATACGTTACACCGACAAAGGAGATAAAATTGTCGCAAATCATTTCTTCTGTTGCATATTTTTAAACTGAACATCAATCATAAGTGAATTTGGCAGAGCATTCACGTATTTTGTCTGATAAATAATATGCACTAAAGGATCTAAAATAATATAAGCAGTCTGCATGAATAAAATATCATGTTTAAGCGTATTTATTTTTGTATTTTGTTTACTTGCCTGCCTACGGGGGCAGAGTTAGACACAATGTGAGTTTTAAATGTGGGGGAAACGAGTTCTCCAAAAAAGGGTATTCTGGTTAGTAAAATAAAAATGTATCAGTCATAAAAGAGTTCTCCTCCACTAATCGAGGCCGAAAAAGAGGAGTAAAAAAAAAGTGAAGAGTAACATCAGAACGGATACTACACTTTAAAATATCAAATTTTTATTATACTACACTTTGATCTCAGCCTGAAAGCCAAGAACCCTTTTTTCTAATCATGCTTAAGCGCATTGTACGATCGAGCAATGTCGCGCATCCAATTAGTATATAAGTATACACGCAATGTGCATGTAATGGTGTTCTTTTACAATAGTTCACTGTACAGAGGGAGATAACTCTCTTTTAGTATGAGATTCGTTCATTTTTTATCACATAATTTAGGACGCTCGATCAAACGATATATTTTTTCTTAAATCAAAACATTTTAAAAAGAAAGCTGCGAGGCATTGTTTTTAATCTAACAAGTTCATAACAGTAATAATAATAAAAAATGTCGTCCTTATATGACTATAGAGAAAAAACCAACGAGCCAACACTGTTTTCATTAGATGTAAACATTTCCGAAAGAAGCTGCGGCAACCTTTCAGTTTTGTAATTAATAAGTAAATATTATGGTAAGTTTTTTGTTAAGGTCTAAAACACAAAGAATCCAAATCTTGGATCAAAGAAGGATGAAACTCTGAAAGCTGCTTTCTTTGTTAAGTGTTTGCATCTAATGAAAATATCGTCGGTTCTGTTTGTAATAACAGAGTAATCAACTTTGTCACAGTATATAAAAAAAAATCTTCGTAGCGTTCCTGTTTCGATGATACGCTGTAAAAAAAAAGTTATCGTTGCATCGAGTGTCCTAAATTATGATATGTAAAATTAAACAAATCTCTTAGAAAAAGAGTGATCTCTCCCGCTCCACAGTATATTATTGTAAAACAGCGGTTATGTAATGTGATTGTCATCGCGGTCGTTCATGTTTTCATCTAATAATTTAGGACGCCCAATGAACGGTATTTAATAGTATATCCAAATATTAAAAGAAAAGCTGCAACGAATTTTTTTGTCAATGTAGCGAAGTTGATAACAATAATAAATAATGTAGTCTTTACGTGATTATTAAGTGAAAACTAATTAACACGCAATGTTTTCATTAGATTTAAACAGTGGCAAAAGAAGTTGCAGCAACAGTTGCTTTCATTTAATTAAAAAGTAAAACTTATAAATGTTTTTTTTTTTTAAAGTAGCCAGTAACTGAAAAAAATAAATAAATAAAAAGAAAGAAAAGCGTTAATATAAAAAGAACGCAACTCTTTAAACTGATTATTTGTCATGTGCGGGGCACTGGGACACTGTCCGTAATAATCGGAAGGTGTAAGCAGCAAATGTTTGGGAGTTGAAATGAAAAGAAAACAAATGTACGTGCTACATACTGTTAAAGAAGTCACCAAGTTAGTTATAAGTGTGTATAGTACGTACAAACATTTTTCAATATATATACACTTGTGCCCGATATTATTCATACCCCCCCCCCTTGAAAATTGAGTTTATTAGGTGTAACTTTGTAAGAATTTATTGTTTAAGTCCATATTGATACATATTCTTAATAAACCTCTTCTGATCATTTTCGTCATTTTAAAATCTCGGGATACTTGTAATAAAAGAAATATACAGCTATTTATAAAATCTGCAATGTTCAAAAATAATCATACCCCCTTATTTTTTCAGTATTAATCGAGTTTCTGACTGTTTGTTTCCTGTTTGATTCTTATTTTGAATGCTTTTATACAACCTTTGATTAATTTCATTTCGTTTTTTGCATTTTTCAGAAATTAAAATGATATCAACTGAAAACCAATAAAAGAATAAAAATTATTAGAATGGGGAAGAAAAAAGACCTTAGTAATGATCTTAGGACTAAAATTGTGAATTCACATAAGGATGGTTTAGGTTACAAGTCAATTTCCAAGAAATTTGAGGTCCCTACAGCAACAATACAGAGCATCATCAAAAAATTCTAGAGCCACCACACAACAAACAACTTGATTGGTAGAGGAAGGAAAAGGAAACTGTCTGCTAGAGCCACCAGGAATATTGTAAGAAGTGTTAATGCAAATCGAACCACCACTACTAAGGACATTTTAGAAAATCTGAAGTCTTCTGGCATAAATATATCAAGGCAAACATTGCAAAGGACTCTGCATGAAAATGGTCTGAAAGGAAGAAGACCAAGAAGGACTCCATTGCACACCGGAAAACACCTTGCAGCACGTCCAAAGTTTGCTAGGACCCATGTGAATTCTCCAGAGTCCGTTTTCTCAAGTATTTTGTGGACTGACGAAACAAAAATTGAATTGTTTGGCCATATGGATGCTTCTTACGTTTGGAGGAAGAAAGGAGAAGCTTACAACCCAAAGAACACCATACCCACGGTGAAACATGGTGGTGGTAGCCTAATGTTTTGGGGCTCCTTTTCGGCTAGTGGTCCAGGTAGTTTGGTCAAGATAGATGGAACCATGAAGAAGGAGCAATATTTGGAGATACTCCAGAAAAACATTAGACAGGATGCGGAGAAGCTCCATTTAAGACCAAACTGGGTCCTTCAACAGGATAATGATCCAAAACATACTGCCAAAATAGTCAAGAAATGGCTTGAGGATAATCAAATTAATGTTTTGGAATGGCCTAGCCAGAGTCCCGACATGAACCCTATCGAAAACCTCTGGCACATATTGAAAACTGAGGTTAAAAAGCGGAAACCTAGAAATTTGAGGGATTTGGAGAACTACTGCATTGAAGAATGGTAAAAAATCAGTGTTGATGCTTGTAAAAACCTTGTTGATAAATATCCAAAATGGTTACAGGCAGTTATTAAGAATAAAGGGCATGCTATTGACTATTAGTAAGAGTGGTATGAATAATTTTGAACTAGTGCCATTATTGTTTTTCTTTGTATAATGTTTCAAACTTGCATAATTTATTTATTTGTTGAGTTTAAATTAAATGCTTATGCTTGATTTATTGTTTGAAATCCCTTTAATATTGTCTACCTTCTGGTTTGAGCAATATTCTTATAGAAATCTCAAAGATCCGAGGGGTATGAATAATATCGGGCACAAGTGTATATATATATATATATATATATATATATATATATATATATATATATATATATATATAAAATATATATGGCGATTAAGCTACACTGAATATTCGGCGTTTCATCCACTCTATGACTCCTCAGGCTTATGCGCGAATTCTGTGGTTGTTTATCGTTTTTATATGCGTCTCTTCTATTAAGATTTTAGTTAGCCAATCAGCTTTCTAGTATCCACCGCGCCCCTTCCTATCAGCCAATGGGCATGCATTTTATCGGACAAAGGATCTGTTTTAAAACTAGGTTAGTGTTTTTTTTATTGTTGGTTTATATATAAAAATATATATATATGTGTACATACATATATGCACATATATATACATATATATACATATATGTGTGATCGTTTATGTATATTCATGTTTATTTAATTTATTTATTTGTTTATTTTCTATTGTTTTTGTTAGTTTTAAAACTATTTTGTATCGCTATCCTAGAGTAAATTTTATTTTGTGAACACAGTTATTTGCTATTTCTCTTCTACAGTTTAATAGATGTTGGGGTTCTTTAAAGTACAGGATAGCAAATTTTTCATGAAGGCATAATCTACATGGGTCGTCTAGATGCCTACACGTGGTAGCTTGTCTTATTATTTTCGATTCGACTACCGGCGGAACTCAAAGAAAGCGGACATTATTTTCTTTTAATGAATTGATGCTATTTTTCATGAGGAGTTAAGGGCAGAATAGATTCATTGATTTAAAACATAATAAAATGAATGATTTTGCACTACAACGTACTTAAAGGAATAAATTGTTAGATGGTCAACATATTGAAATCTGTAAACAGACTTTCTCATTTATTTGTTGTATGCTCTGTAATTACATTGAGCTTCATAAATTGAAGGACTGGTATAAATAAAAGGTGAAATATAATTGGAAAAAACACATTTCAATATATATATATATACATATATATACATGATATATACATGATATATATATATATCATTTCAATAGAAATATATATATATAAATATATATATATATATGCATATATGCATATATGCATATATATACATGATATATATATATATATATATATATTTGTAACGTATTGTGTGATGTGATCTAATGTAGCAATGCTATTTTGTATTTTGGGTTAGTTCCAATTGTCTACTACTTGTATTGTGTGCTCCCCATCACCACACGCACTGTCTTTCTCTCTCTCTCTCACACACACATGCACACATTCCACCCAATATCCTAACACACCCTATATCACAAGCATCCACATGCGCAAACATACACAAATATTTTTCGCTTTCATTTGCACACATACACGTAGTCTCTTTCACACGTACGCACTCTCACACCTATATGGAAATCCCCTCTCTCTCTCACACGTATGCACACATATTATCTCCCACACATACCTTCTACATCTCACACATACACATACTATTCTTACTTTATAGACACGTGCACACGTACGCACACGTGCGAAATAAAGAAATATTCAACCTAGATCCTAATGATCTACTCGCCCGTAAAAAAAACATTTTTAACAGATGGTTTGAAATATATTTCTTCTCTTAGGCATTTTCGATGCTTTCAAATCTTCAAAATCATTTGCTTTTTATATGCACAAAACTATTAAAGTAAATTTCAAACTGTGAAATTCGATAACTACATGAATGCAGTCGCGCTTCGAACCCTAATATTGTCAAAACATTTTTTTTTATTCAATTTTCACCCCAAACAAGGCACAGTGCCACTTTGAAGTAGGGGGCTACTATTAGGGAATTAATTAGCGGGGTCATTATGAAGGGAGAAGAGTAGAAAGATGTTTGTTAACATTACATTTACGTTTAAATTATATACTCGTTAACATTTGCATTTTTATTCTTATTATACCTATAAACTTTATGCAAATGATCAGCACACACGTGAGAAAAATCGGTAAACTCCTCTGCCTAACGTTCACAGGAAACATGAGTTGGAACAATTACATTGAGAGCATTCCCAGGACCGCTGCGAGGTAGGTAGGCTCTCTCTACCGTGATAGAAAGCTACTAACGCCCGAAAGTATCCTAACCTCTATAAGGCCACCATTCGCCCATGTATGGAGTATTGTTGTCATATTTGGTCTGGCGCATCTGCTATTAGTCTCTCACTCCTAGACAAGGTTTAAAAAAGAGTCGTTAACCTAATAAGTCCTGAACTGTCATCTATGCTTGAGCCTCTGTCCCACCGACGAAATGTTGCGTCTCTCTGCTTGTTCTATAAGTATTTTAATGGTGAATGCTCTGACGAACTGCAAGCATTTGTGCCCCACGACGTAAATACTCTTGACAAACCCGACAAACAGCTAAATCCCAATTACATTACACAGTAGAGATCCCTAGATGTAGGAGAGCTTTCTACTCTAGTAGTTTCTTCCCCAGAACCGCTAGACTTTGGAATTTCATTCCAGCTATCTGCTTCCCTAATTGTACTGATGTAGAAGTTCAAGTGTAACGTGAACCGACATATTACTGCCCAACTCCCTACATAGTACTCCAGTAGCTTATGCCCCTGATAATAGCCCCTACACCAAAGTGGCAATGTGCCTTGTTTGGGGCGAAAATGTAATAATAAAAAAAGAATTACACTTATTAAAAAAAACATACCGAAAAATCTTTTATAGCGTGCTTATTCGTCACGGAACGAAGGTGTCATATTCGAAAAACAAAAAACAAAAAAAGCAACCCCCCCCTAAATTGATCAAGTAGTTTTTGTTAAATTAACCCTACCAGACCTGAGCTACTGAACCTAACTTTCCGCTGTGCCTGGCCTCCTGGGCAAAATTGTAAAATCCAGATCCGGAGCTACAAAATTGCGACTCATCAACCTCACCAGAATCTCCCCTATCACCTAGTTGAGCGAAACGCCCCCTACTTTGAACACTTAATTTTGATCTAGGCGCACTTGCATCATCAGAATCATCATCACTAGCCTTACTTGATTCAGAAACATACTCCTGATCAAATTCGCCTTCGTCTGAATCAGAATTTATTACGGCGAAACTCCTTGGTCTCGCTCTTTTATCTGCCGAAGTGCTTGGTTCATCACAACTCACATCATGGCTACTTTAATCTACAAAACAACTCACAACTGTGCCAAAACAAAGGAAGCCATTTGCAGAACGTTAGGCTTGCACTAAACCGAGGCTAAGCAGCGATTGAATAGTTACTTTTCGCTCCCTTACAAAAACACGTGGTCGGAAACATACCGGTTTAGCTGTAACTCGGTATTTAACATTTTCGGAAATAACCGATATGCCAGTAACTCGCTCTGGTATGATTAAGTTAATCAAATTCCACGATTTTTGGCAATTTTAATACTAAATTGCATCCGACGTTTCTGATTTTTTTTTTTGAGATGAGGATTGGTTATATGTATTATTATTCATCGGACTACTGTTCTCATCTTGAGTGTGATTTTCACAACGTTTCGGTCGATATAACCTCCGAACTTCTTCAGGTGCATCTTGTCGAACTCGGGAATGTTTATCAGGAACTCGGGAATTTGGACGGATTTTCGAGCGAAACCCTTTATTTACTTCACGGGGATAGCATGCTCTTGTTCCGTCAGCCATGACTGGATAGAGGTCTTAAGTAACATTCCCGAGTTCGATAAGGTACACCTGAAGAAGGTCCGAGGTTATATCGTGAAAATCACACTCAAGATGAGAACAGTAGTCCGATGAATTGTATCGATTTTACATAAATTGTATCCATTTTAATCTCGATAGTTCGAATTGAGTTTTCTCTATTATTCATACGCCACGGCCGATCAAAGCATGGTGGTGGGAATGTCTTGGCCTGGAACTGCATGAGTGCTGCTGGTATTGGAGAGTTACATTTCATTGAGGGAAACATGAACTCCAACATGTACTGTCAAATACTGCAGCAGAGCATGATCTCCTTCCTCAAGAAACTGGGTCGCAGAGCAATGTTCCAGCATGACAATGATCCAAAACACACATCCAATACAACTACTGCTTTAGTGAAGAGGCTGAGGGTAAAGAATATAGGCTGGCCAAGCACGTCTCCAGACTTGAACTCAATTGAACATATTTGGGACATTCTCAAGCAGAAGCTTGAGGTGCGCAAAGTCTCAAATATCCGCCAGCTCCACGACGTCGTAATTGAAGAATGGAAGAGCATTCCAGTGGCTACATGTGAAACTCTGGCAAACTCCATGCCCAGGAGAGTAAACGCAGGTTTGGACAACAATAGTGGCCACACAAAATATTGATAGTTGACATGTTGTATGTTAATATTGATAACTTTTCGTAAGGGGTTTACTCACTTTTGTTGCCAGGGAAATAGTTTTTAATGGTTATATTTTGTGTTATTTTTAGGGGAAAATAAATTAACTCTGTTATATATGCTGCAGACAGACTACTTTTCATTGTGTCAAAAAATCATTTTTTTCAGTGTTGTCACATGAAGAGATATACTTAAATATTTGAAGAAATGTTAGGGGTGTACTCACTTTTGTGATACACTGCATATATATATGTATATATATATATATATTTATATATATATACGTACATACATACATATATTAGCTAATCAATACTATTAGCAACATGAATTATTTTAAAAGAAATATTATTGTTCTGTGGAGTCTGAGTGACAACAAGTATCCTCATCTATTACTCTTCGCCTCTTACGATAAATGTTGCAAATACTTTTGCATTATCCCAACGGCTGCTTACCATTGATTTCTTCTTGGCAACGACAGTTGATCTTCCCTGAAATTTATTTTTCTCTGCTTCTTCTTATTTGTACTCACTAAAAGTTCACACACAGATCATCATCAGAGATTACTCAGAAACATGAACCAATGTTCCCTGGAGTCTGGGTGACAATAAGTCTCCTCATATATCTAGTAATTTTCACTTCTTTCAATAATCTTTGCAAATAAATTTGGATTCTCACAACAGCCGCTTTCCATTGACTTCTCCCTGGCAACAACCCTGAAATTTAGGTTAAAATAAGCCTCGCCAAAGTCTTTGTACTCTTTACACTTATCCAGTGGAAGCCTGGTTAGTGATGACCCTCGTAGGTTCTTTCAACCTCCTTGAGCTTTCAAGCCTATTTTGCGTGGCATTAGCCGAGGCTGATGGTATTTTTGTGGAGTGTTGAAGTCATAGTTTATAAGATATTGTTATTATTATTATTATTATTATTATTATTATTATTATTATTATTATTATCATTATTATTATTATTATTATTATTATTATTATTATCTTTATTATTATTATTGTTATATTATTATTATTATTATTATTATTATGTAGAAATCATGACAGAAATAGAAGATACAGGATATAAGTATTTGAGAGTGCTGGAGGGTGTAGGCATCATGAACAGAGAAACGAAGGAGAAAGTCAGGAAGGAGTATCTTAGAAGAGTGAAACTAATTGCAAGTCGAAACTGTATGGAGGAAACCTAATGAAAGCAGTAAATGCATGGGCAGTCAGTGTTTTGAGATACTGTGCGGGAATTTTAGAATGGCCTGACAAGGATGTGCATGCAATGGATATCAAAACAAGAAAAGTTTTAGCAATGTTTGGTACATTTCACATTCGAAGTAGCGTAGCAAGGCTGTATCAAAAGAGGAAAGATGATGGGAGAAGATTGAAAAGTGTAAAAGATTGTGTTGGAATCGAGCATGTGGTTAGAACTGAGGAGTGGATGCTTAAGGTTGTGACCAATAAAGTGGAGGTATGTGAGACCAAGGCTGATTATGTGAAACGTATGGATGCAGAAAGGACAGAGGAACTGGCTAGGAAGAAAATGCACGGAAGGTTCTTCCAGGATATAGCAGAAGTGGCTGAGGAAAGATCATGGCTATGGCTTAGAGCTGGGTATCTGGCTAAGAGTGCCGAAGCTTTTGTTTGTGCAACACAAGAGCAGGCATTAGGAACACAATTGTTCAAAAAAGTGGTTCTAGGAGAGGAAGTTGCTGCAGAATTCCGGATTTGTGGTAAGACCTCAGAGTCAATTGCGCAGCTTGCAGCAGGGTGTAGTGGACTGGCCCAGATCGCATGGGAATCCGGATATATTGGGAGGTATGTAAGAGGGTTGGGGTGAAGTGTGTTGGAAAATGGTTTGAGGAGGTGCCTGATGAAGTGAGAACAAGTGAGGATGGCAAGATAGAGGTATAATGGGATAAACGTGTCATAACGACAAAGCAATTGGAACATAATAGTCCGAATTTGGTCGTCATTGACAAGGTCTCAAAAAACTGACAGATTGTAGACTTCTCAGTACCCTGGGACAGGAGTGTGAAAGAGAATGAGAATGAGAAGTGGAGCAATTATGCTCAATTGGCCTTGGAGATAAGGCGTATACACGGAGTTAAAACACAAATAATCCCGGTCGTAGTTGGTATGCTCTGAGTAGTATCAAGTCGTCTGGAAGGACAATTGAAAAAACTACGAATCCCCGATGTTTTAGACAGTCTTCAGACCTCTGCAATTATAGGTACCACCAACATCCTTAGGAAAACCCTTGATCTTTGAAGCTCCTAGTTTTAAGCCGGGATTAAGAGAAATCCTCTGGAAATGAATCCCACCCCTTTCCAGAGAGACCTTGATAAAATTCGAAATTATTATTATTATTATTATTATTATTATTATTATTGTTATTATTATTGTTATTATTATTATTATTATTATTATTATTATTATTATTATTATTATTAATAATAATAATAATAATAATAATAATTTCGAATTTTATTAATGAATTATATATAAGACCTGCTTCTTCATCATAGTTGCGCAGGAAGAATGACTAACTACAACGAGGCGTCAAACAAAATAACTATTTTACGAAGCAAAGAAGGGCGTTGTGGCAAGTGAAGAAAAACACAGGACAAAATCTACGTTACTAGAGTAGAGACGACAATGAGAAATCGTCGTGCAGATCCCAAAGATGTTTCTACCCACACGAAAGGCGATACTAGTTAACTTCTGTCGCTTGTGCAAACGAAAAGATGAATCATACAAAATACATTAAGACCATACATTACGTACGACACAGTCGAACAATATAGTGTGTGGTTTTCAGTGTGAAAAACAGGCGAAAAGAAGGGAAAACTTCAGAGGACTAGAGAGAGAGAGAGAGAGAGAGAGAGAGAGAGAAAGAGAGAGAGAGAGATGAGTAATAGACAGAGAGTGAAATGAGTGAGAGAAAGAGGGAGAAAAAGAGGGAGAGATGAGACGAAGAATTGCTTTAAAAGATAGGAAGACGAGAATATGATGGATACGCGCGTACACACACACACACACACACACACACACACACACACATATATATTTATATATATACTAGCACGCAGCCCGGCGTTGCCAAGTTGTAAAATACGCATAGATGTTATATTTTAATTCATACAAAAACTGAGACATGTGCATGCAAGTATTATGTCTTGTTTTCTAAACAGTTAAGTAAAAAAAAACATTCCTCGAGTTGAGAACGAAACCAATACCTAAAGACAATGAGTCAAGTACGGAAACCATTAGGCCAGCTTGACACAATCTTTAAAATGTGTTTTCAAACGTATTTATTCTTAACATCCGGAATATGTCATGTGAACAATTCACGCATGCGCAATTGTAGAACAGTTAACAAGCAGGTAAAAATTCGATGACCGTCGGACCAATTTTTCAATTTTGACTTCTTTCCTAGCCCTTTTTTCGGATTAAAACCAATTAAAACGTCTTCCACATGTATATACATTTATTTTTTCAAATGAACATTATTTCATTTTAAAAGCACTTTACATATGAATCTTATTTTAGTTTTAAATTTTAAAACAAAAAAACATATAATTTACATCAAATCAGCAGCAAAAAAAAAAGGCAAGCGAATATTCTGTACACAAAACCGGTTCATGCTTTAAATAATAAATAAAATATCAAAATGTTTTCACCAGACTATCGAAGACTTATAAAATATGCACCTCCATTTTTAAGAAAAAGATTTTAATATGTTGAACTAGCTGGACGCCCATACAATTCGCTTGAACATGAAATTTTAATTCATGCAGATTGCGTATGTATTATTATAGAATCAATCCTTTATTGATTATTACATATCACGAGAAATAATTTGCCCGGCAAACTAATTCGAAAAAAAAAAATGATAATGTTGTTCATCAAATTCCGTTTGTGGGCGTTTACAATATCACATCAGCTGATATTTGGGCTTGAGGATGAATGCTCTGAAAAGGTCACTTCTGATTAATGTTAGTTTTAAAGTATGCAAACGAAGAAATGATTTGCGGCGATTTGAAATGGCACGTCTTCTTTTATCGTGAACTCGTTATTAAGAAAAATTAAAATAAAATGGTGAGGTACATCCGAGTTTTCATAGAGGATAATTTGATTACCGATTCCAATTCCGATTCTTTATAAATCTCTAAATATTGAACTATCGAGTTGTTATTTTCCCCGATTTCTGTAAAGATAAAAAAAAAGAAAAAAAGTTAAATGTGCAGATATTTTTGTAAACGTAAAATTACACTTGTGGAAGATTATCTATAGATTTTAGCTTTACTGGTATTTTCAAATCAATAAATATTTATTATTTTATCATTACTACAAGCAGTGGAAGATTTTTCTTAAACCAAAATCAAATAAAAAAGATAATTAAAAGAATCGGTTTTGGCATCGGAAAATAAGCTAATTTTTTTCCCATTCCGACATCGATTCCGATACCCCCAAAAGTTCCGTTTATTCTGATTCCCGATTCCGATTAATCGTCTCAACACTAGCTTCCACTCAGAGATTGTGATTTGTCTACGGATCATAGTAATGAACCCAGATTTCATCCTGTGCAATACAATTTTCGAAAGACTTTAACTCATCTTTTTGACACATTTTCAAATTCATCTTCGAGAACTCGAAACGTTCTCATTTCTGGAAAGGTGACAGCAACCGGGGAATCCATCTGGCAGACACTTTATGCATATGAAAATAATCACGAAAACAAGCGAATATTATGTAACCCCCCCAAAAAAAACCCCGGCTCGTAATCTAAATAATCAATAAAGTATAAATAGGTTTGTATCAGAGTATCAGAAGCCTAAAAATACACGCCTTTAATTAAAAGAAAATGGTTTCAATGTGTTGAATAATATGAAAGACGTTATAAGTCAGATGACTCATTTAAAAGAACGGGATCCACGATGAAAAATGTAGATGGCGAAAAGAGAACGTTTCCAAGAAAAGTACCCAGACCCAACGATTGTTTAAAAATGAACCAACATCTTTAAGAGAAGCTGGTCAAGTTCACAATATGTGTAAGACATCAATACATGAGACGTTCAATAAGTAATGCTCCTGATCCACTTCTCATAAGAGTAGAGCAACGAAACTTCGTAGTTATTCGTTTTCTCTACACAGGAATCAGCCATATTTACCCATTTCCCCCCAGCGTTTAATGCAACTATACAGACCGTTTTAATAGAACATTGCAGGTTGGTCCTCTAACAACGAGGTGACTTCAAAAACATATGGGAAACATTTTCTTTTCAAAATCAACTTTATGACTTGAGGTGAAAGTCAGATTTTCATAGTCATACACCCGTTTTTTTTTTTTTGATCTGGCAACATGCACGTTGTGAACCAGAGAATTGTCTCGCAGGAAGAAAGATAACTTTGTTGATCTTACCCCGCCTTTTAATTTTGATAAGTTCATCTTAATTTCCTCAAGAGTGAAGCATAATAAGCGCATATAATTGTTGCAGTCTTTGCCAAAAAGTCTGTGTGTTCGTCCTGGTGTCAGAAGACTGTAAGCATGATCTTGACAGCGAAGGGTTGCATCCTTGCCGTCAATGGAGGTGATGAGTGCAAGTGATTCCACTTATTGTCTGGGATTTGTCTATGGATCATTAACCCAGATAATCATTAACCAAGGATGGAGTACTGCTGCCATATCTGGGCAGAAGCTGCTAAAAACAGCATATCCTGCCTTGACAGAGTATAAAATAGACTTCGTAACCTAGTGGGAATGCTCTTTTCTCTTCCCTGCAACCTCTCTCCCACAGAAAGGAAGGTCAGAGCCTGTCGTTTTTTAATCGTTATTTCCATGGGAAGTGCTCGTCTGAGCTCCAATCTCTGGTACCCCCTCGCCAATCTTTCACGATAAACACCCGTCTAGCTGAAACCACTGCCAAAAATTTTCCCCACTCTTTATCTGCCTAAATCAAAACGTAGATTCCATGAACAGTTTCTTTCTTAGAACTGCACGCCTTTGGAACTCTCTTCTGTTTGCCTGTTTCCCATCTGACTACAACTTGGATGTTTTCAAGTCCAACATAAACAAATTCCTGATAAACCGCCCCCTTAAGTAAAACACTTTATCAAATCTCCATTACTAACGATTACTACGATATTATCCCATTGATTACTGTGCACGCAATAACCCTTATCCCCGAGTTGTTTTCGGGCCTTGATAAGTGGCGACTTCCATGTAAAAAAAAGATTTCATCCAGTGTAATAAGTTTTTTGAAAAACATTTACTCATCTTTTTGGCACATTTTCACATTCATCCTCGAGAATTCGACGCGTCCTCACTTCTGAAACGGTGTCACCAACCGGTGAATCCATCAGGCAGACACCTTATGTATATGAAAATAATTGTGAACAACAATTTCCACAAAACCTGCACCAACGTTGATTTATTTGGCGAATAGTAACGCATCGATTTTTAAAAAATAACAGAATCGACCAGAGTGACAGATGCCTCTTTGATGACAGAAGGGAGGAGGTCGACCATGTCTAAGAACTGTTTCCGCAGATTTCTAGCCATGTTTAAATTTACCATGCCCGTGTTTTACAAAGTCATATGGTGGGGTATCATTACATTATGCTTCTTTCATTTCATCAAAAGTGTGCATCCTTTCAAATACAAAAACCGGATCACTGCACGACACCTAACAGGCTCTATTTCACATCTGCATCAGTTCAAACACCTGCCAATCAGAAACCACAATTATTTCAGAGCTGTAATTTACACATAACCCATAGAAATATAAATCATTGCATATGCAAAATTTCATCCAGATAAGATAATCAGAAGTGGGTCAGGGGCATTACTTATTGAACACTTTTGTACAGGGTATTTTGAAAGCTTATCACATTCCAATATGTCATTCTCTTAAAAACGAAGACTATCCTAAAAGAACGTTAAGGTGCTCTTAATTTGTCCATCAAATCGAAAAAGAAAATTGACGTGATACGACTTTGTTCAGTGATGAAGCATCTTTTCACTAGTGTCATAAAGTCAATCAGCATTTTTTTACAAGGAATTCACCACTTGTCAAGACCCGAATGCCACTCGAGGATAAGAGTTAATTAATGTAAGGTGGTAGTGTAGAAATCGTTAACGGTGTAGATGGGGTAGAATTTGGATTATTTCAAAGGTCGGCTTAACAAGAACTTATTTACATTGGACTTGAAAGCTACCATATTGTAATCGGGCGGGAAGCAGGCCAGTGGTACAGTGTCCCACAGGCAAGCAGTTCTAGAAAAGAAGCTTTCTTCAATGAATCTGCGTTTAGATTTAGGCACAGATATAGAGTGGAGGAAATTGTTGATAGTAGTTGTAGCTAGTCGAGCAAAATGGTCCTTTTGACTACTCTACACTCTTTAACCCTTATCCTTGAGTGGCCTATCGGCCTTGATAAGTGGACGTTTATGTAAAAAAAAAAAAAAAAAAATCTGGGCGAATTAAATATCATCCGAGTTTACGGAATGAGAAAGTAAACGCGTAGCTGGGAATGAGTAAATTCATAATTTATGGACCATTTTTTTTTCAAGGAGTTACTGTTACAAACATCATTTATCAGTGTTTAGAGCATCAACTTGTGAATGATGGCATTGTCGATTCTGCCTGTTCCGAAAAGATGGTGTATCATACCATTACGCTCTAATCGCACGAGAGTATCTCAACAGACGCTTTCCAGATACAGCTTTCATGTTCCTTATATGAACTCCTTTCGATTTCTTTGCATGAGTTTTCAACAAAGCAAAAGCAGTGCATCAGAAAAAAAGGTAATCTAACTGAACTCGAAGAACGCATACGTTCAAGAGATAAAGAAATAACACAGGAAATGTTTTTTTTAAAGCTAGCTGTTAAGGATAGATTTGAAATTTGTAGACGAATGGCTGAAAAAATATAATGAATAACAATAATGAAAACGGCTGAAATATTACGGAAAACTCTTGAATGCTGATACTATTAAATGAGCTACAAGCGCTAGCCGGATATATGGAAACTACTACCGAACTAAAACGCAAAGAAACACCACGTGGAATCAAGAAAAGTAAAATTGTATAATAGTTACCCCCACATGCTAACCACATGCTCCTTCAACGACATCTCCTCGGTTCTAACAAAATCTTTTACACTTTTTAATCCTCTCCCATCATCTTTCCTCTTTTGATATAGCCTCGCTGCGCTACTTCGAATGTGGAATATACCAAACATTGCTAAAACGTTTCTTGTTTTGATATCGATGGCATGCAACTCCTTGTCAGATTATTTTAAAATTCCCGCGCTGTATGTCAAAACACTGACTGACCATGCATTCACCGCTTTCATTAGGTTTCCTCCATACAATTTCGACTTTGTAGTTAGTTTCACTCTTCTAAGATACTCCTTCCTGACTTTCTCCTTCATTTCTCTGTTCATGATGCCTACACCCTCCAACACTCCCAAATACTTATACCCTGTATCTTCTATTTCTATCATGATTTCTCTATTTGGTGGCATTATTCCATTCGAATGAACTTTTACTCCTCTTTTCATCACCAGTACCGCACATTTACTAATCCCAAACTCCATCTCGATGTCTTCCGAGTATGTCCCTACGAGCTCTACCAGTCCCCGCATTTCCTTCTCATTTCTACCGAATATATTCAAATCATCCATAAACAGTAGATGGTTGAGGCGCTTGTAATACCCCAGTTTTTCCCTCTTCAAGAGGATGCTTGTAATACTCCAGTTTTTCCCTCTTCAAGAGGATACTCAGTGGCATCATCATCATTACAAAAAGAAGGTGAGATAACGGATCTCGTTGGAATATTCCATGTTTAATGTCAACCTGTCCCAGCACCTCTCTGTTTGCTGTCAACACCGTTTTCCATTGAGCCATATTTGTCTCCAAATGTCCTATCACATTCCCAGCAACCTTCATAATCAATAGTGTTTCACGGATCCATGAATGAGGAACCATGTCATAAGCCTTTCTGTAATCGATCCATACTACACTTAGATTCCTCTTCTTCTTCTTTGCGTCCTGCATTACTGCCTTATCAATCAGTAATTGCTCTTTGGTACCCCTCAGGCCTTTTTGACACCCTTTCTGTTCGTCAGGGAAACCACCATTACTCACAAGATGTCCATAAACCTTTTCTGCAAATCTTCCAGTTAACAGTTTCCACATTAGTGGTGGACATGTAATTGGTCTGTAATTGCTGGCAGCTTTTCCCTTTGCAGGATCCTTCCCAATCAGTGTCGTCCTTTCCTTAACAAGCCAATCAGGGACATCTCCCGACTCTACGACCCTTTGCAGGGCAGCAGCTATAGGTGAATAAAGGCATTGGAACTGTTTAAACCAGAAACCCATCACTCCATCTTGACCAGGTACCTTCCAGTTTGTCATCCTTCGTATGCCAGCCTTCACGTCATCAATGGTTATCACAACGTTCTTCATCTGCTGCATTTCTTATAGCCTTGCTCTGTCTCCTCCCAACTAGCTAGCCTTCTCATTATGTCACCCTTCTACAAACCAAATCCAACCCCAGAACTTCCTGGCATAATCTGCATTTGGAGTGTTGTTATTTCCCGTCTGTTTACTACCATTTAATTCTTTATACAGCTGAGACTGATTGTTCCGGAAAAGGTTGTTCTGCTGAAACGCAACACTTTTTCCAACAAAGTTCCGAATTTTCATACCACCAGTGTGGACCTTCTCTTTAAACATTGTTAGAACGGCCATCGTTCAACTTTCCAGCAATCTATACCTCCTTTCAAGCTCGTCCTTAGCTTTCTGTCCTAGTTTAACGCCTTTTCTTATTTCTTCGATTCTACCAATGTCTTTCCGCCAACGTTTAATACTTTCATCAAGCCGGCTCTGCCAGTATGGCCTTCTATCCTTCATTTCCCTCTTTTTCCTCTGTACAATAATAATAATAATAATAATAATAATAATAATAATAATAATAATAATAATAATAGTAATAATAATAATAATATTAATAATGACTCAACTAATACGCAAAAGTTCAAGTGTAATGTGAACAGACATTTCGATATTCAAGAGCCCACCCAGTACGTCCTAGAGTGGATTACTGTTTCTGTATCTGGACAGAAGCTGCTAAAAATACATTATCCTGCCTTCACAGAGTTCAAAGACTTCGTAGCCTAGCCTCTTTTCTGCAACCTCTTTCCAACAGAAGAGATATTGCGAACTTGTCTCTACCCGATCGTTATTTTCATGGCAAGTGCTTCTCTGAGCTCCAATCTATGGTTCCCCCTTGTCAAACTTTTACGAAAATCACTCGTCTAGCTGAAATCACTATCAATTTCCCCCACTCTTTATTTGTGCTTAAACCTAAACGTAGATTTCATGAACAAAGCTTCTTTCTTAGAACTGCACGCTGGAACTCTTTCCTGTTTTCCTGCTTTTTACTGACTACAATATGCTCGTCTTCAAGTTCAACGTAAACAAGTTCTTGATGAGCCGTCCCCTAAAGTAATCCAATTTACCAAATTTCCACTACTAACAATTACTACGATATTGTACTATTAACTATCGTGCACTCATTAACCTTTATCCTCGAGTTGCACCAGGATCTTGATAAGTGGTGATTCCTTATAGTCCAGTGTTAGTCATGATGCTAAATAATAGTTCCTTACGTCCAAGTTGCAATGCGTTTTGCTTGGGGTAAAAAAAGGTAAAAAAAAAAAAAAATGTTGACAAAATGTCCGCTTCCTTTCTTTCTCTTTTCTTCTCTCTTTTTCATCTTTCTCGCGTTCTTTTTTTCTCTATCTTCCTTCTTTCTCTTTTCTCCTCTCATTTTGTTTTATTACACATCCTCCTCCCATCTCTCCCTTTCACCTTCTCTGCCTACAGAGCAATGGCGGAAGTACAGCCGAAACCCGTTTTAAGAACGAACTTGATTTACAGCTCAAAAAACGCCTTCTGCACGCCCATCACACTATTGACCTCAGTGTCAACGAAAAACAAATAAAAAATTGGGTTACCCATTAAACACATCAAGTGCGTAGGTTTCATGACCATTTTCGGCATTTCTCTCACGCTTCAATTAATCCACACAATCATTTAATTATGCAAATCATATCATTGTTTAGGTACGAAGTATCCTAATCTTTCTACGAAATAAAATTACCCAACTACTTTTAGTGTGTTTGTGCACATGTGTTTCTCGCCCCTACGACACTTACATATTCATTTGTATTTGTAATTCATCGCTGAAAATATTTATCTTTTTTTTAGGTCTTCAGTGTCAAACGATTGTTAGACTAATCGTGTCCAGACCTTCATTCCACCTTCTATAATATAAATCTCACCTGTCTGTTTAAATGTATGTATGTATGTATGTGTTTTTTTATTACATTTTCACCTCAAACAAGGCACATTGCTACTTTGATGTAGGGGGTTACTATCAGGGACATAGGATAGAGGGGTACTATGTGGAGAGTTGGGCAGCAAGATATCGGTTCACGTTACACTTGAACTTCTGCATGTCAGTAAAGTTGGGGAAGCAGGAACCCGAGAGGGAATTCCAAGGTCTAGCGGTTTGGGGGAAGAAACTACTGGGTAGAAGGCTCTCACGGATCCTGACAAGATCGGCATTATTTTGAAGATCGACGTCTCGGACGATAAATATAAAAAAATTGACCAAAATATTAATTACTTCACCGTTTTGTACAAGAAGGGTTCGATTTTTTTCGCCGACATTCTGACAAATATAAAAAAATTAGCCAAGGCATTAATTCCTTCACCCTAAACTCGGCTGATTTTCACAAGAAGGGGGCGATTTTTTCGCTGACATTCTAGCAAGTCATCGTCACTGTTGGATTGACTTCGGTTAATTTGAACGCTTTTGACTTCCGGTCGCGTCATGGTTTCGAACCTGCCTTCCTATTACACCTTTTTTTTAACACCCTGGATATTTACTGTTGTTTAAACTCCCTCCCACGCTACTACCATTTTCTTAGTTTAACACCTCTCTCCACATTCACGGGTTCGAACCTGCCTGCCTACTACCAATTTTTTTTTTGCTCAACACACGCCTCCAAACATCCGGGCAACGCCGGACAACGCAGGGTACCCAGGCTAGTATCTAATGCGTGGCACTTGGTAACTGAAAAGAGTTCAACGACTGAATCATCGAATTATGCAGAGACTTACATATTGATTTGTATTTTTCATTCAACCACTATAAAAAATTCAATCTGATCAGTTTTTGAATTACAAATGTATTCATGTCAGAACTTGGCAAATAACACATAAAATATAAAAAAAATAATGAAAATATAGAAAAGTAAGCCTAGATAAAACTTTTACCTATACTTACGTTATCAAATGCCGGTATGTAGTTTCATATTATTGTTATTAGTGCAAATGCAGTTGATCAGGGTTTGACATCTGTACTATATTCACATGTATACACGCCTACTACAACTGAGTTTAAACGAAGCATAATATTTACGATCGCAGGGAAAACATATGAATTCACCCCCCCCACAGGCGCATATATATATATATATATATATATATATATATATATATATATATATATATATGCAGATGTCGATGAAAAAGAAATTGGCATAAAATATTTTATTCATTAATCGCAGAAAATTTACGTAAACGTTTTATACTTTATATTACTTGCATCATACCTTAGCGACACCAGATAAATTATCAATCAGTTTTTGTGTGAAGTGATAAAACATGCGTACGAACATGAAATCTCTTATTACATCATTATATAGACTAGCGGGACCTGTGGAAATTCAACAGGGAACTCTTTTATATTGATGTTGGCAACCTGTGGATGCTCAGCGAAAATAGAGACGCCCTGATATTATTGTAGCTCTTTTGTTAAAACTGCAAAAGTATTTATGTAAACTAGCAGGGACGCGCGGTGTAGCCCGGCCGTAAAATACGCTTAAATATATTTCAATTTATGTAGATTTCGTATATATTTTTATAAAGTCAATTTTGTAACGATTCTTATATATTATAAAGTTGTGATAAAAACAAAACAAATATATCCATATGACTTGGGTACATAAACTTGAATAGAAACCGAAACCAAAACCTATTAATATATATATATATATATATATATATATATATATATATATATATATATATATATATATATATATATACTAGCATTTCAGCCCGGCGTTGCCCGGGTGTTTGGAGGTGTATGCTGAGCAAAAAAAAAAAAAAAGAGTAAATTTTTTTTAATTTGACCCCTTAAAATTTATAGTTTCGGGCTCAAATCACTTTATTAAATTAGATCCAGGTTCAAGGAACCTATATCTAAAAGTTCAAGTGTCTAGACCCAAAATTGTCGGAGGAGTTTGGTAGAGTTCTTAAAGGTCAAATCGTTGAAATATTACCCCTTAACAGCCAAATTTCTGGCTGACACCCGTCACATCGATTTTCCCAAATCTCAGTACCCGGTATTTCAAATTTCGAGTCTATAGACTAAAAATTAACAGAGTTATTGCGTAGGGAAATGTACACAGACAGACAGACAGACAGACAGACACGTTCACTTTTATATATATATATATATATATATATATATATATATATATATAAAATATATATTGGTTTCTGTTTCGATTATAGCTAAACGAACACAAATTATATATATAATTTATAACTTATAAAAATTCTTGGTAAAAGTATTTATTAGAAGAAATGGAAAGTCATAACAATTAAACGACAGTCAATCGGAAGAAAATAGATGTAAGCGTGACAAAAAAAAATACCACACGCTATCGTATTAATATATGACTTATTATAAAGCTTATTATATAAATAAATATCTTCTCGCCTGTATTTGGTTCATTTTCATAATAAGCCTCATCAGTTTTATATTTTGATGAATGTTTTATTCAGTAGCTACTCTGATGACTAAATGGCTCAGTTGCTGGACTTTAAATGCTATCAACATCATCCAAATCAATAACATGGAAGTCTCGCCAATAGTTGTATTGTATATTATTTGTTTTTGTTTTTTTCTTACTTAGCGATAAAAAAGTTAATTTATTTCTTATGCTCAGTTTAAATTAGTGTATTGTTTGTGCTGAGGTAAGCGATCTACTTATAGTTTTTTCTTTACATTAGTTTTCACTCTGCTTGTGTGTTTCTAGATTAGTTGTAGTTTGTAGAGAAGAAAAGGAAAATAAATTCTTCAGACTACAGTTCTCATCTTGAATGTCATTTTCACAACGTTTCTATGATGTAACTCATTACCTTCTTTAGGGGAATCATTGAACCAAGGAAGCTGCACAGACTTTCGAATAGATTCCTTTATTTAATCCACAGGTGCATCATCCAATCGTTCCACCAATCACGAGGGCTTAAGTAATTGCCAATTGTATTTTAGATGTCGTATGCATTGAGGATTGAACCATCAGCTTCCAGAAGGGTATAACTTACAACTGAATTTTACCAAGTACTTTATCCACTAGGCCACGGGTTCGTAAGTTCATAAAGTAAAATTGGTAAAATTCAGCAGTGACTTCCACCCAGTCATAGCTGACGAAACGAGAATATGTTATTCTCGCGGATTAAATAAAGGATTCCATTCGAATTTACATGCAGATTCCCGAGTTCGACAAGATTTCATCGCTCGAAACGTTGTGAAAATAACACTCAACGTGAGAACAGTTGTCTGACTAAAACAAATAATAATAATGACAAATCCTCATCTAAAACAGTCAGAATTTTTTTTATTTGGGAGTCACCACTCATCAAGGCCTGAAGGCCACTCGAGAATGAGTGTTAAGTAATGTAAGGTGGTAGAGTAGTAATCGTTAATGGTGTAAATTGGGTAGAATTTGATTATTTATGGGGACAGCTCAATAAGAACTTGTTTACATTGGATTAGAAGGTTACCATGTTGTATTCAATCGGAAATCAGGACAGCGGAACAGTATTCCACAGACGGGCAGTTCCGGAAAAGAAACTTTGTTCATGGAATCTGCGTTTAGATCAACGATTACTACACTACCACCTTACACTCATTAACCTTATCCTTGAGTGGCCTTCGGACCTTGACAAGTTGTGACTCCCAAGTAAAAAAATCGCCAAAAAGAACTTTCTTTTGATTTTTCGCCTTTGTAAATAAATGACTCATCAGTATAAAAAATACGTTATAATCATGGAACGATAGCGAGAAGGTTAATGTCACGGATTTTGATTTCTAATTTTATAGACAAAGCCTAAC
Source organism: Euprymna scolopes (assembly GCF_053919585.1). Classification (NCBI taxonomy): domain Eukaryota; kingdom Metazoa; phylum Mollusca; class Cephalopoda; order Sepiida; family Sepiolidae; genus Euprymna; species Euprymna scolopes. Next base: position 30,363,439 of record NC_136511.1, read on the forward strand.
CCACGGAGAACACGATCCGGGATGATAATGCAAAATGATTTACAATAGTTTTCAAATTAAGCAGAGAATGTTAGAAATCCCGGATGACTTGTTGTCACTTAGACTCCAGGGAACACTATCTATTATTGCCAACAAACAATCACTAAAATTACATCGTTTACTTTCTCAATGCACCGTTTAATCCATCCAAGTATTTTAGTTATTTATTTTTTAAGACTTTTTTTTCACCCCAAACAAGACATATTGCCACTTGGAACGTAAAGGACTACTTTTATCGATCGTGTCTAACAAAGGACTGTGGGGAGTTGAGCAGCGAGATGTCTGTTTACATTACATCTGAACTTCTGCAGGTAAGTAGAGTCATAGAAACAGGAAACAAGGAGGGAATTCCAAACTCTAGTAGCCAGGGAAAAAACTTTTAGAGTAGAAGTTTCCCCGCCATATAGGGACTTCAACAACAGGAGTGTGTACGTCGAGGGATAACAGGTTCTTTGAGTTCATCACAGCACATAAAAATACTCGTTAAATGATTGCAACATTGAAGCGGAGGGGCAGAAGTTGGAATTTGGTTGATAGTGCTGGATCTAATAAATTTTATAGGGTTGGACGATAAAATTATCGTACTAGAAAAGACGACATGCTTCCATTTCCGTTTGATGAAAACCGGTTTTCTTTATTGTTGCAGACCATCTACAAGTTGACCAGTTGTGTACAAATCTCAAGAGCGATAGGAGCCTTCTATCATGTCTGAAAGTGACACAATGGAGATGCGCTGCTGCACAACTCATGCTCTCTACCGTTATAACGTCCAAGTTATGACGACAGGGCCATTGCCAGTAATCTCAAAATGAAAACCCGGACAATTTAACGCTTGAGGGCACAGCTTAACGAATTTTCAGGCCACGGTTACAACCTTTGGGTTGGTTTCAAGTGAGGGCCACATAATGCCACCTCATATCTTCGAGGTCGGCTTGAAAGACATCACCAAAGTGTACCTGTATATGCTGAAGAGTGTGGTGATTCTGTGCTGCAATCAGGTGCCACTGGCATACCGTGACTGTGGCAGCAGGATTCGGCGCCGGACCACAAATCCAAAGAAACACAGGTTTGGCTTCAGAAGGAGTACTATGATTTTGTACCTTTCTCTCACTGGCCTCCTCCTCCTCCTCCTCCTCCTCCTCCTCCGACCTGAACCCGCTGGACTACTTCGTTTAGTCATACGTCGAGAACATCACTAACATGACCTCCCACAACACCAAAACCAGCCTGATCGCCACCATCTTTACTCCCCCAAGGGAGTTATGAGAAAGGGGCAGAACCTTCTTTAAAACTTTCAATGCATTTTGATTAAGTATTAATATTCCGAAACCCTATTCTAAAAAAAAAAAAAAAAAAAAAAAAAAAAAAAACAAACAAACAAAAAAAAACATAAAAAACGAACCTATCAAATTTTGAAAGGGGGAGTTTATCTTCGAACTACAAAAAAGATCACCTATCTAATTTTGAATGAATTATTATTATTATTATTATTATTATTATTATTATTATTATTCACTAAAAGCTTACACACAGGTCATATTCAAACATTGCTTACTGACAACAACAGGAAGAATTCTCTCGAGTTTAAGCGATAAGCCCTTCTAGATTTCCAGTAGTATTTACCTCTTTTGATAATCTTTGCAAATTAATTTGCATTATCACTACAGCCGCTTGCCATTGACTTCTCCCTGGCAATGACTATTGGTCTTCACTAGAATTTGGGTGTCGATAAGCCTTCTCCAAATCCCAGCACTCTTCACATTCAAATAGTGGAGCTTTGGGTAGTGTTTTCACTCATTAGTCTTTTCCATCGTCCTTGACACTTCTCGACTATTTGGTGGGCCGCCAGTCGATGCCGACAATATTTTCTTTTGGAGAGAGGATTTTTAATTTACAATATTATGGTTTCAGTTTTCTTGGTTTCTTGTGGTGCTCCTCCGTTTGTTTTCTTTCAGTTTCTATATAGGCAGTTAGCGTTTATAGCTCATGTGGATTAGTTTTCGCATTCAAGAGTTTTCCTTATGATTTCAACCATACCATCTGTTGTACAGTCCTAGTCTTTCCCTTAGTTCAGATTTCTATTAGTCTTTTTTCCAAGTTCTTTTTTTTTTACACGGTGATCACCACTTATCAAGGCCCGGAAGCCACTCAGGGATAAGTTCTTTGGTGCTGTCCCTAGTCATTATTATTATTATTATTATTATTATTATTATTATTATTATTATTATTATTATTTCTGTGCCAATCTTGTGCAGCTCGTTTGTCTCAATGACTTTGGTTCATTGAAGTGGATAATGTTAAGACTGAGATAGTAGATCTGGTTAAACGGCAAATGTCTAACGCCCTTCGTCAATAAAAAGGAGCTTTCTTCTTTTTAAGATAGGGTGCGGGCCAACTAGTGCACGGATGCGTGGTTTATGGTCGATTGATTACATTAAACAGTTTTTAATACCAACATGACATCAACCTATATATATATATATATATATATATATATATATATATATATATATATATATATATATATACACATATATATACACGCAAATATATATATATACACACATACATTTTTATATACATATATTAATTTTTACATATATTTACACACACACACATATATATATATAAGTATTTATATAATGATTGTATTACTGTAGTTTCTTAGATTAGATAAAAATCAACTGAAACTACGAGGTTTTTCTAAACGTCCTCGATAACAAGCTGAGCATTTTTTATAGTATACTAGCATGCCACCCGCCGTTGCCTAGTCGTAAAATACGCATAAAGATTATATTTTAATTCATACAGAAACTGAGACATGTGCATGCGAGTATTATGTTTTTCTAAACCGTTAAAAAGTAAGTAAAAAGAAAAGGAACAAGCTGAGATCGAAACCAAAGCTTACAGACAGTGACACAAGTGCAATAATCATTAGACTAGCTTGACATGGTCTTTACAAGGTGATTTCAAACAACTTATTCTTAACATGAGTAATCTGTAATATGAAATATTCATGCATGCGCATTCATGAAACAGAAAACATGTAGCAACCCTTTTTTACGGATGAAAACAGGTTTAAAATATTTTCCACATGTCTAAATATCTTATATATCAAAACTTCAGTGTGTAGATACAAAAAAATCGTTGAGTATTTAGGTTGAGAAGTATCCTCACACACATTCTCACTTTATTAGATATAACAGAATTGATGTATAGATTAATACAAATATTCATGGCTACGTATTTACATAATCTTTCAGTTTTGATTTTTAAAAGATGCAACGTCGTCAGGCAGAGCGGCTCATCGTAAGTCTTGGCGCGATGATGTCGTATTGCTAAATAAATCGCAAGAAAAACATGTATACAGAAACATGTATGCAGCCAATAATGTTTGCATAAATTATATATATATATATATATATATATATATATATATATATATATATTAGGTACAGAAAGTTGTTAGACGAGACAAGTCATTGGTACCGTCGGTTTCAAGCCCGATAGTTAAGACCATTTAAGATATCCATATCAAACTCTTTTTAGCAAATACTCGTCTCTTGGCCTGATGATGTCGTATTTGTAGTATTGGCTGAAGAGAGTTTGATATGGATATCTTAAACGGTCCTAACTATCGGGCTTGAAACCGACGGTAGCAGCTAGAAAGCATACTTGAGTGGTACGGATTGCACGTTCAAGGACAGATACAGTAATCAAATAGCACCATTTAAAACCGGACCGGTGAATGATCCTAATGGTGATAGAAACAATAAGGTAAGTGAGAATGGCACTAGAATAATTATTAAAAACAATAAAAAAAGAACACAAGTGCATTAGGGGATTGGATCAGAGAACTGTGTAGAAAAAATAAAGAATTCGAAGCAAAATGGTCAATAGTGGACAAGAGAAGAAGATAGCAGCCTAGCAAGTCCAAAAAGTGCAACCTATGCTTACTTGAAGCTTATCACAAAGTGCATTCTAAAGAGGTAATTTTAAACAAAAAAATGGATGCCATACAAAGTTGCCCCCACAGAAATAAATTATTACTCTCACGACTTAAACCTGGGTAGAATAAACTCAAAATAGGTATTATCAATAGACAGTAAAATATAGGAAACACACACAAATCTAAATATGAAAATATGAAGGGCAAAATAATATAACAACTGAGTGGGTATTAAACTTAACTTTATGTCAATTAAACGATTTACGCAGAATAGGAGGGATAGAAATTACTGTAAATGTAATAATAGTTTTGGTAACTTGGCTCAAACTCTGGCAATTTGCAACGATTAAATGAAAAAATAATTTACATGATTAAGTAAATTAATAAAAATATAAAATTAATTAAATTGATTAAATAGGAGAGGGGGCATAGATTAGAAGTGATACTATCCATTTGTAGGTGAACAAAAAATGAATAAAAAAAAAGAATAAAATAAAATAATTGCTGTAACAGTTATCTACCCTGACGTTTTTTTTTATACAATTTAGGTCCCATAGATTTTTTTTTTTTTTTTTTTTTTTTTAATTACATTTTCACCCCAAACAAGGCAAATTGCCACTTTGGTGTAGGGGGCTACTATCAGGGGCAACAACTACTGGGGTACTATGTAGGGATTTGGGCAGCAAGGTGTCGGTTCACGTTACACTTGAACTTCTGCACGTCAGTACTGTTGGGGAAGCAGGGACCTGGAATGGAATTCCAGAGTCTTGCGGTTCTGGGGAAGAAACTATTGGAGTAAAAAGATCTTTTACATCTAGGGACCTCTACAGTGTGGGGGTGGGATCTAGTAGCCTGTCGGGTTTGTCGAGGGTGCTCGCGTCGTGGGGGCACAAGTGATTGCAGTTCATAAGAGCATTCACCACTAAAATACTTGTAGAACAGGCAGAGGGATGCAACATTTCGTCGATGGGACAGAGGCTGAAGCTTAGATGCCAGTTCAGGGCCTATCAGATTTGCGACTCTCTTTTGAACCTTGTCAAGGAGCGAGAGACTAGTAGCAGATGCACCAGCCCAGATGTGGCAGCAATACTCCATACATGGGCGAATGGTGGCCTTATAGAGGTACAGGATACTTTCGGGTGTTAGTAGTTTTCTAGCACGGTAGAGAGAGCCTACCTTTCTTGCAGCGGCCCTGGCAATGCCTTCAATGTAATTGTTCCAACTCATGTTTCCTGTGAACGTTAGGCCAAGGAGTTTGAAAGATGGACTCTCAGATAAAGAGTCGTTGGCCATTGCTATTGGTGGTAGAGAGGGTTTCTTGTAATTATTGAATGAAACTAGTTTAGTCTTGGCAGCATTGAACGCGACCAACCACTTTTGTCCCCATTCCACTACAGATTGGAGGTCTTCCTCTAGTGTTTCTGCCATTTCTTTAGAAATGTGTTCATTCGTCTTCCTGTCGTGTCTGTCATAGAGTGTAGTGTCATCAGCATATATACCCATCTCAGAGGCAATGTTGTCGGGGAGGTCATTTATGAATATCAGGAACAATAGAGGTCCAAGGATAGAACCCTGGGGCACTCCCGCATTTATATCATATTGTTTAGATGTGCGACCGTCGAGGACTACCTGGATTTTTCTCTTATCTAAGAAGGATTTAATTATGTTAAGTATTCTACCAGTGATACCGTAAGATCTAATCTTCCTGAGGAGACCCTCATGCCATACCCTGTCAAAAGCCTTAGATATATCTAGAGCTACCGCTCTGCCTTCCCCCGCTTTGTCCAGTGATTGGTATATACGTTCAGAGATCACGGTGAGGATGTCTGCTGTGGAACGGGCTTGTCTAAATCCATATTGTTTGTCAGTCAGTAGTTTAGCATCTGTAAGATGATGGACTAGAGCATGGTTAATTATGGTCTCAAATATTTTGGCAAAAAGTGGGAGGAGGCTAATGGGGCGATAATTTGATGGGTCTGTCCTTTCGCCAGAATTCTTGAATACTGGTACAACAGAAGCAGTTTTCCAACAGCCCGGAAAGCAAGCTTCATTAAGACATTTGTTGTAGAGTTTGGAGAGAACTGGAGCTACTTCGGCTGAGCACTTTTTTAATAGCACAGCTGGGATAAGATCGGGTCCACATGCTTTTGAGGTGTCAAGGTTTTTTATGATAGCATGCACCTGAGCAGGGGTGGTTTTCAGATCGTCTAGTGTGGCGTCTGTCCGCATAGGAAAGTCAGGTAGGGGGTGGTTGGAAGGGTCCAGTGTGGAGTTTGAGGCAAACCGACTGGCAAGCATGTTAGCCTTGTCGGTTGCTGAGGAGACAACCTCGTGATTGTTGGTTAGTGGGGGAATTGTTGATTGCCCATTATTTACTACACTGTTGTAGATTTTCCAGAAGTCTCGAGTTCCTAGTTTTTGTGCTTCGATGCGCTTTTTAGTGGTTTCCGTAAATTCTCTCTTAGCTGTCGCTATTTCTTTCTTAACGTTATTTCTAGCTTCTATATACTTCACTCTGTTTGAACTGGACTTATGTCGGTTAAACCTACGGTATGCATGCTGCTTTTGAGTAATGGCAGTTGCACAAGTCGACGTAAACCATTGGGGAGAGTGGGGCTTACTATAAAATTTCCGCATGGGAACATGCGCTTTGATTGCAGTTTTGAACCAGTCAGTGGTCTCGTTTGCACACTGTTCAGCAGGGAGAGAGAAAATATTTTTCCATGGAGCATCTCTAATTAGTTCCCTGATGGCTTCCCAGTCAGCCTTATTATAATATCTCGTTGTTTTGAGCACTGGCTCTTCAGTTTTGGGACTAGAGTTTAGGGCGATTTCAACCATTATCACTGCATGATCAGCGTTCCCGAGTGGGCTGTGGGCCTTCGCTATGCAGTCATCGGGAACTGTGGTCAAAAACAGATCTAGAAGTGATGCGTGTTGTTCTTCCTGGTCAGGGAAACGGGTTGGAAACGTAACAATTTGTGATAGGGAGTGAGATATAGCGAAGCTATGGGTTGTGCTGCCCGCTGCATCTGTGTGAGTAGAGAATCCAAGCCAGTTTTTGTGGTGGACATTAAAGTCACCAAACACATGTATTTGTGCGCTAGTGTCGAGGGACAGTGCCGTGTCTATGCTGTCAGATACTTTGTTTATTATGGAGCAGTCCTGAGTCGAGGGAGAGCGGTAGAGAAAATAATAGTAGCTAATACTGTGTTGCACGTTTAGTCTAAAGCACATAAAGGCTTGATCATCTGTTTCTAGGTTTGTTTCTCTAGTCAAGGGAAGGGTATTACGAATGTAAACTCCAAGTCCGTGCATATGTCTGTCAGAGTCCTTACGGCAGAGTGGGAGATATCCAGGCATGTTAAAGTGGTTAGAGGGAATGGAGGAGTGTAGGTTAGTCTCACTTAGTGCTAAGATATCCGGGGTATTTGTTAAGAGAAATGCTTCAACATCAGCTAAGTTAGTTCTAAGCCCACGGATATTTGTGAATGAGAGCCTCAAGGGAGGAGGCAAGTTGAATTTGTTTGTCCCTAATCCTGGTTTAAGCTTATTTTTAGATTGTACTGTCGTCATATTTTTTTTAAGAGTTTCGGTAAGGGGGAGCTAAGCAAGAGGTTATGCGGAGCTTCAGACATGCATCACAAGTAGACCATCAGCTGACCTTTCTCCAATTAGATAAACAATTTTGAAACGATAGATAAACTATAAAATTACTAAGTCATAATGTAACCAATATGATAATATTTCTCACATCATAATCGAAACAACCTATTCGAAATAAATTTCGAGTAATAACCAATACAGAGAAACTATAATTATTAGTTAAATACTAACGTAACACCGTTAGTTAATGTAATTAAATAATAATTAAATATGAATATGTACACATCGGTGAGTCTTTTCAAAATCAATTGAAATATAAAAACTTTTGAGCTAATTAATTAACTAGGGACAAATTTTAATAAATTAAGTATAATTCTATGGTTTAAAATAACTAATACGACGACCTAGATGAGAATAAATTAAGAAAGGAATTCAGAGTTATTCCCCCTGAAATAGTTTTGTTTATTATTCCATCGATGGAAATATTATTGTTACAAAAATAATTATTATTCGTTAATATCCTAAGATAACAATAAAGATTATAGAGTCATCTCATTTTACTCATTTTACATTATATTGTCGTATTTTATTTATTTTAATGTAGGGAAAAATAAACAGCATTGCAGTATTAACTAGTTTAACATTAAAATAACCGAGTAATACAAACATTACGAAACTTTTCATATGAAAGTTCTGAATTTGGAGTAAAAGTTGAATTATAACGAAATTAATTGAGATTCATCAATAAAGCAAACAATAAAAAAATTAAATTAAAAGTAAGAAACCATAAATCTCATTAATTCAGAATTTTTGTCCGGTTTCAAAATAATCCAAATTTAAATATTCTCGCCGTATTTTAGAACAAATATACGAAAGTAGTGCCTATATAAATTCTTCAACACAGATGGTGGATATGTTAAAACACGAGGGGGCGGTAATTCACCGCCTGGCGTAGTTTTTAACGAAAAAAAAATATGTCAAGATACGAATTTTGTATTCTTTTTCAATCATATCTGATGAGATGTAAATACGAAAAATTTTAAATGAAATAAAATTTAAAATTGTCTGATTTATGTCGAAGAAATTGTAATATCTGAAAAAATACAAATATGAAGTTATTCCTTCTTATTGCTTTTGGTTTTGCCACTATATATATATATATATATATATATATATATATATATATATATAGTCATCCACATACAGTACTGTTTCGCTGTTTCACAGCTCATCAGTGCGGCTAGACAGGCAACTACCTCAAGCCAGGATTGAAACCCGACCGTTTATACGGCAGTCAAGGCTTCTAACCATTACGCTATTGGCGGCTGCTTGAACGAGTAGTGAGTTTAACGATGTTTTGATATCGTCCGAAATACCTCCGCTCGATTTGTTTACACAAAGAGCGTCGCTTATATGCTAATGGTAATTCGTTTTTCACTTCTCAATATGCTCAACTCAAGGTGAGGAGCACTATAGTCATCCACATACAGTACTGTTTCGCTGTTTCACAGCTCATCAGTGCGGCTAGACAGGCAACTACCTCAAGCCAGGATTGAAACCCGACCGTTTATACGGCAGTCAAGGCTTCTAACCATTACGCTATTGGCGGCTGCTTGAACGAGTAGTGAGTTTAACGATGTTTTGATATCGTCCGAAATACCTCAGCTCGATTTGTTTACACAAAGAGCGTCGCTTATATATATATATATATATATATATATATATATATATATATATATATATATATATATATATATATATAGTGCAAAATTTTATTGAAAATGCAAAGACTCACGATTTCATTTTTATAACCTTCGTTTATTTCCTGGATTTTTTCCATTACAGCTGTTTCATTGATGAGTTGGAAATTTTACGATTTATGTTTCCATAAAAATATCCTGTTCCCACCTATATATATATATATATATATATATATATATATATATATATATATATATATATATATATATATATACATATATATATATATATATGTATATATATGTATATATATATATATATATATATATATATATATATATATATATATATATATATATATATACTATCATTTACGCACGGCGTTGCCCGCGTGTTTGGAGGTGTATGTTGAGCAAAAAAATGTCATTGTTTTAACTTTAACCCCTATTACTACTCCTTAACACTTATTGTTTGGAGCTCAAATCAAGTTATTAAGTTAGATCCATGTCCAAGGAACCTATATCTAAAATGTCAAGTGTTTAGACCTAAAATTGTCGAAGAAGTTTGGTAGAGTTCTCAAAGGTCCAATCGTTGAACTTTGACTCCTTAACAGCCAAATTTCTGATCGAAAACCGATCACAAAGATTTTTTCCAAATCTCAGTACCCTGTATATCAAATATCGAGTCTGTAGACTAAAAATTGACAGAGTTATTGCGTAGGAAAATTTACACAGACACAGACACGTTCACTTATATATATATATATATATATATATATATATATATATATATATATATATAAGTTTAGTAGTTAAATTTAAATTCTGAAAATCAAAATATAGACATATTTTCGAGTTAAGAATGTATTGTTTGACAAAGGGAATATATAGAAGGGTTTATATTAATTTCCTTAATCCATGGAATTTCAATACTGGTACATATCATCAGAGGAAATGAAACTAAACTTATATATTGCTCTATTATTAAATATTGAGCTTTTCCTTTTTGGCTAGAATAATCCTGAAAGTATTACCTCTAGTAATATCTATCAGGATTTTTTCATCGGATTTTAATCTGTGCTTATATATATATATATATATATATATATATATATATATATATATATATATATATATATATACTAGCATTTTAGCCCGGCGTTGCCCGGGTGTTTGGATGTGTATGTTGAGCAAAAAAAAAGCATGGTAGTAGGAAGGCAGGCTCGAACCCGTACCGCAAAGGAGGAAAAGAACGGGGTAAAAAACTAACGTTTATGCTGTTACGACCACCACCAAACCGGAAGCAACATTTTTTAAAATTAAAGCTAGACAATCTAAAGGAGAGGGTAACTTTAAAAAATATCGGCGAAAAAAGTGACCCCCCCTGTAGAAAAGTGTCTAGTTGAAGGGGAAGATATTAATGTTTTCAGCAAATTTTTCGATATTTGTCATATGAAAGGTCGAACTTTAAAACGATACTGATCTTGGTAAAATCCGTCGCCTCTAGTGAAAGTTTAAGGCAGACATGCAAACAGACATACATACATACATACATTTATATATTGGTAACTAAAATTTTCGACCCAAACTGATGTAAAAGCTTGCCCTATCTCTGAATACCCTTTATATAAAATTTCAAATATTTAGACCAGAAATTGTCTGAGTAATTTGGAAGAGCCCGCAGAGGTCAATTTTTTAAAAACTTTGACCCCTATTATGACCCCTTAAAATTTATTGTTTTGGGCTCATATCGAGTTATTAAGTTAGATCCATGTCCAAGGAACCTATATCTAAAATGTCAAGTGCGTAGACCCAAAATTGTCGGAGGAGTTTGGTAGAGTTCTCAAAGGTCAAATCGTTGAACTTTGACCCCTTAATCGCCAAATTTCTGGCCGAAAACCGATCACATCGATTTTCCCAAATCTCAGTACCCTGTATATCAAATTTCGAGTCTGTAGACTGAAAATTGACAGAGTTATTGCGTAGGGAAATGTACACAGACACACACACAGACACACACAGAGACACGTTCACTTATAATAATAATAATATATATATATATATATATATATATATATGTATGTGTGTGTGTGTGTGTGTCTGTGTGTGTGAAAATATATTTCCTCAATTATATTTCACCTTTTATCTATACCAATCCAATTTATGAAGCGTGAGAGACTAGTAGCAGATGCACTAGCAATACTCCGTACATGAGCGAAAGGTGGCCTTATAGAGGTACAGGATACTTTCTAGGGCGGTAGAGAGAGCTCACCTCCAGCGGCCTTGGCAATTCTCTCAATGTGTCTGTTCTAACTCATGTTCTCTGTGAACGTTAGGCTGAGGAGCTTAAAAGAAATACTTTCAGGTAAAACAGTTGGCCATTGCTATTATTGGTAGAGAAGGTCTCTTTTAATTATTGAAGGAAAACAAGCTTAGTCTTGGTAGCATTGGAAGTGACTACCTATTTATGCCTCATTCCACTATAGGTTGGAGGTCTTCCTCTAGTATTCCTGCCATTTTCTTAGATATGTGTTCATTTGTTTTCCCATCGTGCCTGTTATAGAGCATGGTGTCATCAGCAAATATACCCATCAGAGAGACAATTTTATCAGGAGGGTCATTTATGAATATCAGGAATAATAAAGATCCAAGGATCGACTCCTGAGGTATACCCGCATTTATATCATATTGTTTAGATGTACAACCGTCGAGGACAAACTGGATGCTTCTCTTACTTAAGAAGGATTTAATTATGTTAAGTATTCTTTCAGTGATACCATATGATCTGATTTTCCTGAGAAGACAATCGTGCCATACCCTGTCCAAATGAAGAAAGACAATTTTTAAGATCGTCAAGCCCAAATATCAGCTGAGGTGATACTGTAAACAAATACAGACGAAATTTGATGAAAGACATTATCATTATCATTTTATTAGCTTTTTCTGAATTAGTCCACCGGCCGAATTATTTCTCGTAATATATAATAATCTATAGATTCTATAATAATACGCATGCAATCTGCATGAATTAAAATATCATGTTTTAGCGTATTGTACGACCGTGCTAATATTGTAAAATAAACCAAATAGTGAATAATAATATCATTGAATAAGGTGAACTAAATTTAGAGAGAAAATGTAACTGTAGAATACATAACGAATGTCCTTTGGCGGGAAATTGCTTAATTTTTGAAATTGTATACAAATGTGAAATTAAGGTAGATAATTGTAAAAATATATACCTAGTAGGAACTGAATGTTTCTAGGAACGGATATAGAAACCATGTTACATCATTTAATATTAGACATGAGAATGACCCGAATAGGGATGTGAATAATGATAGAAATGAGGATAGAACAAAAGTAATTTTTAAAATAAAAAGAGGAACATAATTGCATTAGGTGATTAGGTTAAGGGACTACGTAAAATAAAGAAAGTGTTTAAATTAAAATGGTTAGTAGTAGATAAGGCTAGAAAGTATAAACCAAGTAATCCAAAAAGGTGTAATCTGTGCTTACTTGAAGTATACTACATAATGAATAAATAAAAATATAACGAAAATAAAAAAATAAACTACAACCTGCCGTAACAATTTCTTTTTGTATTCTTATAAAGATTTTTTAAGAGAAAAAAAAAATAAACAAGTTGTATTTTTTCAACCAATTTCTTTTTTTGGTTAAACAAAATTGAACAAAATGAATAAGAAAATCATTTGTTTTTATTTTTCACATATTTTTGTAACAAAGGTCTAAAAAAACACTTTTTATGTGTTTTTCTTATGTTATATGTTTTTTTAAAAAAATTTTCTTTAAATTTGTAACTAAGAAACGACAACCGGGATATTTCTTTATGATTAGGTGAACTTTTCTATGGTCGCATCAGACGATGTTAAAGTGGCGTGAGAAGAGACACCGGATGTAGAATAAAATTCACCAACCGGGTAGCTTTCTGATACATGGTTTAAGATGGAGACAAAAGAATCATTACCAAATTTCTGTCTCCACATAAACTCGAAAAGATAACTGTTGAGAAGCTCTTGGCGTTTGCAACTGACTCTTGATCCAACGTTGAGATATTCATCTTGTATTAAGTTGTTAAGGACGACCTTTTGAGGGTGTGTTGTTTACTTGATTTAATGATTTTTTTTCCAACATCGTTTGCTTCTTTGCCGCAAATTGATCGACATCGTACGTCAGAGCTTAACCGCATGACGTCATGTTCCGAGCAAAGCCGAGCGGCTAGTTAATTACGTCTGGTTCGGATTTACACAAGTACAAAGATTTAGTTTGAAAAGGTCTCACTGTTATATATTACTTAATTAAATATAATTTTCCGATATTTTTAAGGCTATTACCCCCCCACAAAACTAGGGTGGCTATGTACAATGCACACTCCCTCCTTGTTTTTTTCTTTTCGTCTTTTTTCAATTTTTTTACACCCCTCTTACATAAAGGATTTTTTATTTAATCTAAGGATAATGATGTTAAGACCTTCATTATTCAATGTTTTCTGTATTGTTTTCGCACGCGGGTGCATTCAATTTTTGCACATTTATATATTATATGGAAAAATGCGCGCATGAAAAGTAATATTCTTAAGATTTTATTAAACCTGGAAAAGTAAAGGACAAGAAATTCAACCTGGAAAAGTAAAGAACAAGATATTCTAGTAAAGTAAAAAATAAGAATTTTTTAGACTTAAAATATTGCAGTTAAAAACAAAATTTGAATATTGATAAATATTTTATTTATTATTTGCATATGTTGTTGTTTATTGTTGAGTTAGAAAGGGTGTCAGTCGCTGGATTGAACTTATTTCCCCCCTATTATTTGCATATATTTATGTAGTGAAAATTGTTTGAATAAAATTAATTCATTAGTTAGTTAGTTAGTAGATGGAATTAATAATTTTATAATTTACATATAAATGAATAATTTTATTATATCATAATTAGGACCATTTAATTCATTTTTTAGGAAAAAAAAAAGTTATGCAAAATAAAAAAAAGCGTTAGTCACTTATGTACTTACTCTCCTGTTTGTGAACCCACATATTTTGTTGTAACTTTTTTTCTACTGAACCAATTTTCGAAATTTTTTTTTCAAAATATAGCTAATGAGGTGTTCTATCCAACTATATAACCTGTTTGAAATTTGGTTGCGAACGCAATTAGTGGTGGGGGTTTGAATGTGTCTCGATTCATTCAATTTCGGACTTAAGCATATATTCAACCACTACCGTGGTTGAATGATTAATTCTATATACTCACTATTTCATAGCTAGCTATAACATATACTGACCCAACGGGTCACGCGTAGTCTAGTTATATTATAAAACTCAAATTGTCTTGCTTGAGCATTGAAACCGTGTATCAGATCTCCAACTTTCGGTTTTAAAAGTTCTGTGCATGCGTAATTAAATAAAAACAAAGATATGAAAGCTTTTTTAATCAACAATTTTTCGCGTTAAATATATTAGAATAAAACAAAACTTCTACTTTTTTTTCATCTCATTTTTCGAAGTTTATTTGCATTTTTAATTGCTAGTTAGAATCGTTTTTAAACTATTAATTTTTTTATTTAAAAGAAACAATAATTTGAATCCAATCCGAGATTCTTCAGGAAATGCTACAAAAGTTTTTAATATGATTCTTATAGTTAAATTGTTTAAAGTAATGGACACGAAGAAAAAGTTATTTCTATAATTCATTTGTTCATACTACAATTTGAAAAATATTAACACCCTCCCTGATATTTAGAGCAGATAAGTATAAGGGTTGGCATGGAAAAGCGTTCAGATATCAGCTTATTTTTTCTTTTAAATAAAATATTTTTGTACTTCATTATTTTTAAAGGAATCTAACGTTACGTCTAATACCGGGCAACGCCGGATACATATTCTAGTATATATATATATATATATATATATATATATATATATATATATATATATATTCTAGTTTATATATTTTAACATAACATCACCTGACGCGGTTTAATGTATATTTTACATTCACTTTCTAATTTCCATTTTCGCTCCTTCGCACTTTTTACTTCCTGAAGATGATCGAAAGCGCTCGTGAGAGCAACGACTATAGAACCTTCATCAATATTTTCGATTTTGATATGAAAAAAAATTATACAGAAAATCGAAAAAAAAATCATAAAGCAAAGTGTTTCCGTTGCGTTTAATAATGGTTGCTTAAATGAAAAATACTGCCTAAATATACCAATATATATATATATATATATATATATATATATATATATATATATATATATATATATATATATTGGTATAAGTAGGCATTTATATATATATATATATATATATATATATATATATATATATATGACTACTTCATTTAATCACATAAATTAATATACAAAAATATAATTTTATGCGTAACTTTTCAGTATTTACTTCAACAGTGCTCAATGCATAGGTAGATCTAGGTAGTAAGTTATTATAGTAAGTAGTAATTCAATAGTATGTGCGTATATAAAACGCGAGGTAACCATAACTCTTTGCATAAGCCTGACGAATTCTTACGAGAATGAAACGCGGAATATTATGTGTAGCTGTATTGCCATATATATATTTTTATAACTTACTATATATACAACAGACTTGGTATACACACTATACAAACAACTTCATTAACGATAAACTAAACGTTAAAAACCACTAGGCACTTCTCCAAACCCCCCACATCCAACGCTGGCATATACTCTATTCCTTGTAATAACTGCCACCAGACATACGTAGGAGAAACACAACATAAGTTGGAAATAAGGCTCAGTGAACACAGAAGAGACATAAAGAACGGCAACCCCTTAAACGCAATTTTCCCCCCACTGTGCTGAACATGATCACGCGTTCAGCTTTGCACGTGCAAAAGTCATCAAATTCGTTCCAGATAAAGCTGAACAAAGTCTTTTAGAATCATCATTCATTTCAAATACCAGCACCATGAAGCAAAGAAAAGGATTCTACAATTTAGCCCCCATTATAGGAAACATAATAATCAAAGAGCAAAATATGATATGAATGTTGATCCTGGGTAGCTATTCTATTTATTCTTATCCATTTTCCATTATATAATTTTAATAAAATTAATAAGGTATTAACCAACTAACAAATAAATATAGATAAAAATACATTAAAAAACAAAACAAAAAAACATTTAGCAGTTCAGTAAATATGCACGTATATATGTATATAAGTGACGTCTGAATATATCATTCAAACACTACCGTGTTTGAATATATGATTAAGTGGCAGTCTTAGTCATTTAGAACTGCTTTCAAGTTTCACCGTTCACTCATTTTTCGACCAAATTTCAAACAATTATTACAGTTGATAGATCACCTTCTAAGAAATATTGTGGAAAAAAATTAAATTTCGTTCAGTAAAACAAAGATGATGAATTTTCTGGTGTTCAAAATCGTAAAAATATCGGAGGTGAGCGACACTTTTTATGACTGATTTTCATAGCAACCACGTCGCTTCATCGACTACTGTTGCTACTAATTTGAAAAGAGAAGTAACAAGTGAAACAGAGAGAATGAAAGCATGAAAGATAATTGGGGTGATTTTATTGAAAGCAGACGAGTGCCGTACATTGTTATTACATATGTGATTATGAGGACACAAAATAAGACTGAAATTAAAGAACAAGTGAATTTACTGGAAGCCTGGATAAATCATGGACTACAATAGAAAAAGTAATACGGTTAAGCTTAAGCATTCAGAATTGATTATATAATGTTAAATTGAATTTTCAAAAAATTTAAAAACACAATTAAAACATAATATTTATGTATATTTTACGACCGGGCAGCACCGGTTGGCCTACTAATATATATATATATATATATATATATATATATATATATATATATATATATATATATATATATATATATATATACCGTATATGTAGGCGTTTAAGGCGACCGTCAGATAAAACAAGGTACACAATTGGAGCGAATTTTAATAAATTTATCATATATCAGTTAATGCTAAATCAAGAAACCATGTTTGTTTAGCCTGATATCTTATGAAATATTAGTTTTTAAATATGATTTTTAAACTTTAAGAGTCGTCTTACACGCCGAAATATACGGTATATATATATATATATATATATATATATATATATATATATATATATATATATATATATATTATGTAAAGAAAATGGTTAGATGAGACAAGTAATTGGGACCGTCGGTTTCAAGCGCGATAATTAGGACCGTTTAAGATATCCTAAACGGTCCTAATTATCGGGCTTGAAACCGATGCCACCAATGACTTGTCTCATCTAACAACTTTTTGGACACAAAATATAAATACGCTCTTATATTTCGGATGTTCTTTTAACCAAACATTTGTGCATGATTATCAATTTTCATACAAATATGACTTCATTTATGAACATTCGTTTTAATTGATGTGTTGACCAGCAAAATCTGTAGCCTGCGGATGAATATCATTTTGCTAAATATTTTCCTCTGGGGATAAGAGCCATTTATGAAAACTCTATTAAATAAGGAAAATTTTAAAGTTTCAACTTGTATTCCTTGTCGAATAATAAATGTGTTGTAAATTCTAATTTACAATTATTTTTTAAAATGTTATGTCATATATATATATATATATATATATATATATATATATATATATATATATATATATATATATATTTTACATAGGCATCACCACATTATCAAGGCCCAGAGGCCACTCAAGGATAAGGGTTAAAGAGTGTACAGTAGAAATTGGACAATATAGTAATCATTAGTAATGAAAATTTGGTAAATTTGATAACTTATATGGAACGGCTCATCAAGAACTTATTTACTTTAGACTTGAACACAACCATATTGTAGTCAGCCGGAAAGCAGGAAAACGGAAGACAATTCCACAGGCGTGCAGTTCTAAGAAAGAAGCTTTGTTCATGGAATCTACGATTAGGTTTAGGCACAGATAAAGAGTGGGGGGGAATTATTGATAGTGTTTACAGCTAGACGAGTGTTTCTTGTGAAATTTTGGCGAGGGGGGACCATAGATTGAAGCTCATTCGAACACTTTCCATGAAAATAACGATACATCAGAGACAAACTCGCAACATCTCTTCTGTGAGATAGAGGTTGCAAGGAGGAGAAAAGGACATCTCCTACGAGGCTACGAAGTCTATTTTGAACTCTTTCAAGGCAGGACAAGTCCTTTCTAGCAGCTCCTGCCCAGATGTGGCAACAGTATTCCATCCTTGGACGTACCTGGCTCTTATATAGATAGAGAATAGCATCAGCAGTGAGATATTTACCGGATCGATAGAAAGATCCCACCATTTTTCCAGCGGCCTTGGCAACAGATTTGATGTACGTGTTCCATTTAAGATCAGGAGTAATGGTCAAGCCCAGAAACTTGTCAAAACTTGAGGCCTCCTGAAGACGAGAGCCATTCATTTCAATTGATGCCAAATGTGGATTAGAATGTTGATGATGTAAAGAGAGAAGCTTGGTTTTAGATGCATTAAAAGTAACTAGCCACTCCTTTCCCCATTGTACTACGTGCTCAAGATCAGAGGAGAGAGAATTGGAGAGAACTTGGTCGTTTACTGTCTTAGATGTGTTACCATAAATGGTAGTGTCGTCAGCATAAATGTCTACAAATGATGTAAGGATGTGATTTGGAAGATCATTAATGTAGATCAGGAAAAGAGTTGGGCCCAGGATGGACCCCTGAGGGACACCGGCATTAATACTGTGAGCTTCTGATTTTTGCCCCTCAACTACTACTCTTATGAACCTATCAGAAAGAAATGATTTAATAATTGAGAAGACATTTCCAGCTATACCATAGCTAGCGATCTTATGAAGTAAACCTTTATGCCACACCCTATCAAAGGCCTTAGATATGTCAAGAGCAATTGCCCTAGAAAGATTGCCATCGTTGAGAGATTTGCTAATCCTATGCGATATAACTGTAAGCACATCTGCTGTAGATCTAGCAGAACGGAAACCATATTGTGTGTCACTAAGAAGGTTATTTTTGTTGAGATGGTTGATTACTTCTGTATTTAACACAGATTCTAGCAACTTACTCATGACGCACAGGAGACTTATTGGTCTGTACTGAGAGGGGGATGAGCGATCACCTGAATTCTTAAATACAGGGCATACTGATGAGATTTTCCAGGGAGATGGGAAACTATTCTCCTTAAGACAACGTTTAAACAGTTTTGTAAGTATGGGCGCTAGTTCAGGTTGAAGTTTTTTGATTACTATAATTGGAATACCGTCAGGGCCAGTTGCTTTACTGGAATCAAGGTTTTTGATTAGCTTGGCAACATCACGTACAGATATACGTATATCACATAGCGTGTTTTCTGATACAGGAGGAAATATTGGGGGTTGGCGGCCTTGGTCGCAAAGGGTAGAATTAGCTGCAAAGTTCTTGACAAAGAGTTTGGCTTTGTCTGATGCTGACGAGATTACCTCAGGTCCATTGATAATAGTTGGGATGGAGCACACGCTTCTGTTCAGGATTCTGTTTGCTATTTGTCAAAACTGATGGGAACCAAGCCGCTGCTCAGCTACTTTGGACTTAACAGATTGAGCATACAACTCTCTTGCGTTCTTTATTACTTTCTTACAATGGTTGCCGGCAGACCTGAAAACGGCTTTAGTTTCCATACATCTATTACGTTTGAAGCAGTGGAAAAAGTGATTTCTGTGCGCAATGGCAGCAGCACATTCTGGAGAGAACCATGGCTGGCTGTTAGGTTTTTGCTGAAACTTTTTCGAGGGTATGAAATGGTCAATACCTACAATTAACCATTCAGTCAGGTCTAATACTATAGAGGACACATCCTTTTTAAACATGGAATGCAGAGGTAGATCAGATATAAATGTACGGAAGCTATCCCAGTCAGCCTTAGTGTATCGATATACTGTACGATGGAGAGGTACGTCTGGGGACTTATTACATTTCATTTTTATCTTAATTGATACAACAGAGTGGTCGGAAGATCCAAGAGGCGACAGAACAGAAACTGAACATAGTTCAGGGCAAGTTGTGAGAAAAAGGTCTAGTAGGCTCGCATACTGGCCGTCATTGTCGGGCACACGGGTGGGTTCCTGAACAATCTGAGTGAGGCCATAGGCAATGGAAAAATCATGACAGAACCTCCCCTCATCATCGGTCTTGTTTGAGTGGGTCAACCATTCGACGTTGTGAACATTGAAGTCTTCACATACGTGAATGTTAGCTGAAGGATAAGCAGATAGGACTTGGTCAATTTTCTCAGATATGCTTTGAAAGATAGTAACTCCGCTGTTGTGGGGGCGATAGAGAGTAAATATAAATGCAGTAGTGTGAGCTAAAGCAACCCGGAAGCACATATAAGGTAAGTTAGGATTTTCCCTGGAGATGTCCCTCCCACATGGAAAGCTATCTTTAATATAGGCACATATTCCATGCCCATGGCGATCTTGGGGGTCAGATTTAGAAGTTAAGTTAGAGTATCCTGTAATTGCAAACTCTTCTAGGGAAATAGCCTGTCCAATGCCAGTTTCACTTAAAAATAAAAGGTCTGGTTTAGTCTCCTGTAATTGGGTTTCAACCTCTGGAAGGTTATAACGAAGACCCCTGATGTTGGAGAACCGGGTTTAATCGTGTATTTTTTCTTGAAACTTGTCATGATGAAATTTTGGAATTTGTGGACTAGGTCGTCAGATTTACTTAGAGCAGGACAGAGAGGGGAAACTAAGAGAGAAAAAGAAACGAAGAATTTTCTTTTCTTTTTTTTGTAGCTAATGATAAGGTAAAGCCGTAACAATTACCCACTAGTATGGCATCGAGAGGCCCCACCAGAAGCTACTGCATGGTCCAGATTCCATTCACCAAATGGCAATACAGCAGCCCCAGTACTTTGCACCTGCTGATACGACAGCCTCCTTAGTGGTTAATCCAAGGTTCGGGTCCCTGACTATCAGGCGGATAACGTCAGCCCAGACAAAACGTTTACCTCCAGCACCCTTACTAGTGACATGGCTACAAGGATAGACATAGAAACAGAAAATTTCCACCAACTCTGCCACCTGTTCGCGCAAAATACTGCCAACCTAGAAAACAGCTTTTTCTTCTCCCTTTGTCAGAAAAATCACTCATTAAAAAATGAGGACTGAGGGACAAATAAGAAGAAGCGAGAGTAACAGGAGCTGCCGATAACGCATCCACAATGCGTTTTCTAATCTCCATTAAAAAAAAACAAAACTATTAAGTATTGTACTTAATAAAAGTCCAACAGACGTGTTTAAGGGAAAGTATGGTGATAGATTCCCCTCTCACGAACTAAAAATGAGTACAATTAGGTAATCTATTTTTGCAATCAACTCGGTAGATAAATAAACATTTATGGACGAGAAAAAAAGCTAGCATTTAATACAACAGAAATACATAAATTAAATACTGAAATAAAATGTAGTTATTAATATTTGAATCTAAAAATAAAAAGTGCGAATTAGTATAGAAATCACTTATCTCAAAATCACTTCCGTCTCCAAACTGCAAACTAGTGAAGAATTTAACTTTTAATAGCGTTCAGAAGATTTTATATATATATATATATATATATATATATATATATATATATATATATATATATATATATATATATATACTCCGTGTCAAATTATTAACGAGATAACATTTTTAACCAGTTTCAGAAACTTACCGGTAGTTTCGTATCAAAAGCTGCGGAAACGTTGGCAATGCTAAGCTGCGCGTAATGTGAAAGTTTCGTACTGTTCAGCGCAATGTAAACACCTTCCATCGTAATTGCTGAATCCACGGTATTTGGCGTGTGTCAAATTATTAACAAGGCAGTTTGTTTCGTCAATAAAATGGATTGAGTAGTTCTGAAAAAGTACTATTGCAGAATATCTAGCTAAAGGTAAAACTGCCCTCGATATATCGAAAATGATATGAAGGTACTATCAAACTGTGAAGAACTTTGTCAGGGACCCTACAAAGGTACGTAATAGAGCTGATAAGGGTAAATCTAGAGTCATTTCACGCAGTTCCTTACTCCAAATTAAACGTGAAGTTGTTAAGAACCTTGGGTAGACAAGTCGAGAAGTCTTTGACCAAACGGGATTGAAGCATGTCTCAAAAATACTCGATGTCACCTGAAAGAAGTGGCAAAGTCTGTTAGTCGTGACAAATCCTCCATTAAAGCAATATCATATAAAAAAAACCGATAGAAATGGACAGAGGACAACATGAAAACGGATTTTTCCAAAGTTTTGTTCACGGATGAAGTGCGTGTCACTCTTGATGATCCAGATGGCTGGAGCAAGGGATGGTTCTTTGATGGACGGCATCGTCATCAGCGTTTAAGGCGCCAACAAGGTGATGGTTGGATAATGATTTGGGCTGGGATTATCAGAGGTATTTTAGTTGGTCTATGAAAAGTCCCAGAAGGCGTAAAAATGACGTCAAATGCTTACATAGCTCTTGTGAAGGAGCACTTTGAACCATGGCTGAAAAAGCAAAGGTTAACGTTCAGAAGAACCGTTATTTTTATGCAGAATAATGCTCCCTCGCATGCAGCAAACAAAAGCAAAGAGTATTTGCAACGACTGGGGTTTTCTGGGCTACGGAAGATGGAGTGGCCTGAAAATTCACCAGATTTGAACCCAATTGAGAACCTTTGGAGTATCATGTAGTGACGCCTCTATGCAAGTGGACGCCAATTTACGAGCAAAGATGAGTTGTGGGATGCTATCCAAGAGGTATCGCGAGGTATAACTGTTGACGAAATCACAAATTTGACTAATTCTGTGGACCAACGTCTTTTACAAGTCATTCATAAAAAAGGATCGCATATCCCCTACTAATTATGTCAACGTAGAAATTGCTATGTAGTTATTGTGTTCTAATCATTTTTCCTAGTTCGTTTAATATTTGAATATTATTTCAATAAACAAATTATGGGTATATTGTGTTTTTTCTCAACCTCGTTAATAACTTGACACACTGAAATCAACAGATATTCCTATCTTCTGCCATAGTTTCGCTAATACTGCTTTAAATACTTTTATTTTCAGACTGGAGTAGCTGAATAGTATTGTAAGCACTTTCTCAAAATTTCATGGATTTTTATTCACTCGTTCCTTACATATTTAAAAAAATGTAAACACGTTAATTTGATACGCAGTATATATATATATATATATATATATATATATATATATATATATATATATATATATATATATATATATATGACATTACATTACAGGGACAATACTTCATCAGACCAAATAAGAATGCAAATTTTGTTCTAATGAAGTGTTGTCCCAGAATTGAGATTCCACTAAATCATGTATGCACACATGTAACCAATAATGTTTGCATAATAAACAGACTCTCTCTCTCTCTCTCTCTTCCTATATATATATATATATATATATATATATATATATATATATATATATATATATATATAGATATTTGGGTATGCGGGTATATGTAATATACCTCAGAGAGAAGAACGCCTCTGCAATGAATAGTTCTAGGTCAACCTTGGGCAAGATGTAGTACCTGTTAGCCTCTCTCTAGTTTCCTTGAGGGTTACCATACTGCAAAGCTTAGGCTCTCTTAGCTGAGGCATGCATGACCCACCGGCGTGTGGAATATGCTCTGGTGTCCAGTACCTAAGTCCTAACCATGGGCAAATGGAGTAGGGATAGAAGGGACCCCCATAAGCTGTAGCGAAATTCATCTTTCTAGGAGAGGAAATCTCTGATGGAAAACCTGCGTTTGACATGCCTACCAGTTATCTCGCACCTGCTTGTCACTGGATATTGGTCATCAAGTTTTAGAGTTGTGTATGTGTTATGCATATATATGTATATATATGTATATAAATAAAAACACGATATATATGCATGTTAATACAAACACGTAGCAACATCTACTCTATTCAATGGTTTGACGAATCCTCATAGGGATGAGATGCGAAAAATTCTGTGTAGCTTAATTGCTATATATATATATATATATATATATATATATATATATATATATATTTACAACAGTTAACAGTTACTATCTATATATTACATGGATATATATATGTATGTATATGTATATATATGCATGCATATATATATATATATATATATATATATATATATATATATATAGATATATATATAGATATAAATGAATGACAAAAGTCTATATTCCAAATTTCAAGACATTGACCATCTTACCATATATTCCTTTGAGCATGTTGACATGCACAATTCTTGACAGAAGTAGGAGATTTCTAGAATTGTGCATGTCAACATACTCAAAGGAATATATGGTAAGATGGTCAACGTCTTGAAATTTGGAATATAGATTTTTGTCATTTATATCTTATATACTCTGTAATTACATCGAGTTTCATAAACTAAAGGATTGGTATAAATAAAAGGTGAAATATAATTGAAGAAACATATTCACACACACACACACACACACACACACACACATATATATATATATATATATATATATATATATATATATATATATATATATATATATATATATATATTCCAAAAGCAAGTAACTTCATCATCTCCTATATCACGGTTTATTTGTGCTGTATTGTATAGTTTAATCCGCAAACAAAGTCAGACCAGCCGGATGTGGTTACTGGTTGGTTACGTTGCGTGGGACGATCTGAGACGTCTTCTGCTGCGATGGTATCGACAGCGCGTAGTACTCGTCACCCTGAAGCCTCGTCTCCGCATCCAATCCAAACCTTTCCTCTTCACATGAAAGGAAGAAGAACGAGTCAGCATTTGTATAATAAAAGATGACGTCTGAAAAGTCTCACAGGCTCAGATGAGATTCTGAAGAGAGGTTTTGCGAAACGGAAGCCGATCTCTTTAATCTCTCGGGAAATCACACGTTATGTTGTTTACGCACAGACCGAAAAAGAATGATGAGTGAAAAAAAAAAAAATGAATGGAATAGATTCATTAATAAATTGACGTGAATAAACAAAAAACAAACGAATAAACAAAAAAACAAAAAACAAAAACAAAACTATTCGACGGAAACGAGGAGACATGGAGCTTAGGGAAGATTGAGTTAGAAAAAGAAACTTAGTTTATTAAAAAAACAGAGGAAAATAAAGCGCGGATGAAAATGTTTGTAATCGACAAGTAAACGAGACTGAAGCTCTATTTACAAGAAATTATATCTGGAAGGTTGATTAGCTTCAAAATACAAGCTGAAATAAAAAAAGGTAGCAAGAGTGAAGCGCTATTTACGAGCATAAAAATAAATGAAAGACCGATTGGCCACAAAATAAAATCTGAGATAAACGTAACAAGATTAGTCGTCACATTTGTTGCCGTTCTCTTTTCATGTAAGAAAAAATACTCACATTTAAGTGAATATAATTTTCTATTTTAAAAGTTGCCCTTTCACCCTCCCTTTCATGTTTATATAAAGGCGCGCGGAAAAAAATATCACTAAAAAATATTTGACTGTACCTACACCCCCGAAAAACGGGCATCACATCCATGCACTTATTTAAAGCATCTACAGGATGAGATCAGCATATTTTCACCAGAAGAGCCGACGAAGATGACAGGGAAGGAGCTGAAACCGGAAGTTGTCAGCAGATTTGCAACATGAAGGGACCAGATCCAATTTTTCATAAAATTCAAAACACATTTTTCCATTTATTGCAGAAACATGAAATAAAATAAAAATGTGTTTTGAATAAAATTAATAATTTGAAAAAAAAATAATACCACCTTCTCCTCAGTAACATTTGTTTAATCTTCGCTTGGGTAATTTCGGTTGAATTTTGAAATATCTACTTAATTTAAAATAAATTAAATATTACTTTACTTCTATTTCAGGGTAAGTACTTCTTACACTTCAAAATACAAAAGAAATATATACAAAATTATTTACTGTATGAATTATTAGATACCTACAGACACTAGTGTTTCATCCTTTCGAGAATCATCAGTGCAGAGTATCACGATTTACGCCAGTCGAGAGATTCGAACCCGGCAACGAAGTTATCTACGACTCCATTAACAAGGAACAAATCTATTGCTGAAATTTATACATTTATTTTAAAAAGATTTTTTTTGTTCACGTTCTTTCCCTCCTTCGCGGTACGGCGGGTTCGAGCCTACCTGCCTGCCTACTACCCCCTTCTTTATGCTCAACACACGCACCCAAACAGCCTGGCAACGCCGGGCACACAGGCTAATAATTAAATAAATATTGCTGTTTAATTAGTTCAGATAGACCACTTTAAATAAAAACATAAACATTAAAAGTATTATTTACAAGATTTTTAGAACAACAGACAAAATGGGAAAAGCGACATTTACACGAATAAGTTATAAGGCGACAGAAAAAAAAAATGTGCCATTTATGCAGTCGAGAACATTTTTTTCAAGAAATATTTTACGAGAATTCCAATGTTGGTATAGATTTCGTTTTAGAGTTGTTTACAATAAAATTAGTACTGGAAAAAGCGAAGTTTTATTTTAATTGAAATGTGTCAAGGATAATTAACAAAATGGCGTTCATTTTTGGAAGTTGAAATGCATTGTGGTCTTTCTTCATTTCCGGTGTAACATTATCTATATAATTATATTCATTCATGTATCTATAAAAGTGAGGGAATTCATTCTTGCATTACTTCCCTGTTTTTTAGACGGTGATAGATGATTTTACGTCCCCGACGAAACATCTTCCAATAGATATGCATAGATATTATATGTAATATAATAATAATATTTTTTTTTAAATCATTTATTATTTACATTTTAATGTGAGCAATTATTACTTTTATTTAATAAATGTGTAATATTTTTTACATAGGCATAACCACTTATCAAGGCCCGGAAACCACTCAAGGATAAGAGTTTAAGAGTGTACAGTAGTCAATTAGACAATATAGTAATCGTTAGTAATGGAAATTCGGTAAATTTGTTAACTTAAGTGGAACGGTTCATCAAGAACTTGTTTACGTTGGAGTTGAAGACAACCATATTGTCGTCAGCTGGAAAGCAGGAAAACGGAAGACAATTCACCAGGCATGCAGTTCTAAGAAATAAGCTTTGTTCATGGAATCTACGTTTAGGTTTAGGCACAGATAAAGAGTGGGGGGATTATTGATAGTGTTTTCAGCTAGACGAGTGTTTCTTGTGAAAGTGTGGTGAGGGGGGAACCATAGATTGGAGCTCAGTCGAGCACTTACCATGAAAATAACGGTAAACCAGAGACAAACTAGCAACATCTCTTCTGTGAGGTAGAGGTTGCAGGGAAGAGAAAAAGGGCATCTCCTATGAGGCTACGAAGTCTATTTTGAACTCTACCAAGGCAGGACAAGTCCTTTCTAGCAGCTTCTGCCCAGATGTGACAACAGTAACCCATCCTTGGACGTAACTGGCTCTTATATGGATAGAGAATTGCATCAGCAATGAGATATCTACTGGATCGATAGAAGGATCCCACCATTTTTCCAGCGGCCTTGGCAACAGATTTGATGTACGTGTTCCATTTAAGATCAGGAGTAAAGGTCACGCCTAGAAGCTTGTGTAATATTTATTTCTTGAAATTGTTAACTTACTTTTTTATGTTGCACATTTTAAAAAATAAATAAGTATATTTTTTACAGAAAAGTATCATTTTTACGCGAAACTACTTACAGTAATAATACAAAACTACTACTACTACTACTACTACTACTACTACTACTACTACTGCTAATTATAATAATAACAATAAGCATAATAATACTCATAATTAGTCTAAGAATGTGATAAATTTCTATAGTTAAAATATCTGTTGGAAGATGTTTCGTCGGGTACACCAAATCAGCTACCACCGTTTAGAAAACAAGAGAAGTAATTCAAGGATGAAGTGTCCCTAGATATATGCCGGAATGCCAAAGTGAGAATGTGTGTGTTTGCGTGAGGACACTTGCCAACCTATATATTCAACGAATTTTTTATCTACAGATTGAAATTTGGTATATAGGATATTCGGACACATCAATCAGTTTTACTCGGAGAAAACGGGCTGCTAAGGGGTCAACATTTGTTAATAAGAATTAAAAAAAATGGCGCCCAGTTTTGGAAGCTGGAGTGTATAATGGTCTTTCTTCATTTCCGGCGTAACATTATCTATAAATCTATAAAAGTGAGCATGTGTGCGTGAGGTCACTTCTCAACCTACATATTTAACGAACTTTTGATTTACAGACTTGAAATTCGGTATATAGTATATTCAAACGTGTGCAACTCTTTTAAATCGATTTTTATCCGGAAAAAAGGAGATACCAAGGGATCAAATTTAAAAAACTGCTACATGTCAATCATCTGTTATTATCTGTTTGCTAACTGTTTCATGACTGCACATACGCGAATCGTTCAAATTATGTTAAGAGTAAGTAGGTTTGAAAACATTTGATAACGATTGTGCAAGTTGGCCTAATGGTTATCGTACTTTACTCATTGTCTTTAGTTTTTGTATTTTACCTCAGCTCAAGTATTTTATTTTTCTTTCCTTACAAGAAGTGAACTTTTTCAAAATAACATAAAAAATTCGCATGACCATGTCTAAGTTTCTCTTTTTAATTTTTTTTAAAGGAATTTAACGGTACGTTTCATATCGGGTAACATCATGTACATCTAATGTATTTATAAAAGTGACAATGTGTGTGTGCGCGAGACCACTTCTCAACCTATATACGCAACACATTTTTAATCTACAGACTTGAAATTTAATATAAACGCTATCAAGACAAGTGAAATTGTAAAATTGGTACGTGTGGGTCGTCGGATTTTTATCTGTTTGCCGACTGTTTCACGAGTGCGCATGCGTGAATAGTTCAGGTCACAGTTTACTTATGTTAAGAATAAGCAGGTTTTTAAACCATATTTAAAGGCCGTGTCAAGCTAGTTATCATATTTGACTCACTGGTTTTGGTTTCGTCTCAGCTGGAGTATTTTTTTTAATTACAAGAAAATAATACAGCAGAACCGCGGGATACGGCATTAAAAATTAGTAAAAAAAATACAATACAGTATATAATATACATGTATATAATCAAATAGCATTATAAGAAACACCGTAAGGCGGGGTAAATACGTGACATGAAAAACCGTATCTCGGGGTTCTTATGTACTCGCATGCATATACCTCAGTTTCTCTGTGAATTAAAATATAATATTTATGCGTATTTTACGACCTGGCAGCGCCGTGCGACCTACTAGTTTACAATTTTTTAGAACAACAGACAAAATGGGAAGAGCAGCAGTAACACGAATAAGTTATAAGGCAACACGAAAAAAAATCTGTGCGATTTATGCAGTCGAGAACATTTTTTTCAAGAAATGTTTTACGAGAATTCCAATATAAGTATTAATCCACTTTTAAGAAGCACGAGGACAATGGAATTTAAAATGTGAGGTTAGAAAGAACGATCACGTGTGAATTTGTATTTTTTTTTAAATAAACAGATATTTATTTATTTTAAATAAATACATATCTGTTTATTTAAAAAAATACAAATGAGAAAGAACGATCACATGCGATTTTGTATTTTTTTAAGATAAACAGATATTTAATTCGCACGTGATCGTTCTTTTTAACTCCACATGAGAATTCCAATGTTGGTATTAATTTCGTTTACAGTTGTTTACAATAAAATTTGTACTGGAAAAAGCAATTTTTTTAAATTGAAATTTATCGAGGATAGTTAACAAAATGGCGTTCAGTTTTTAATGTGAACAATTATTACTTTTATTTAATAAATGTGTAATATTTATTCCTTGAAATTGTTAACTTTTATGTTAAATATTTTATAAAAGTGAAAATGTGCGTGTGTGTGTGGGTGTAAGAGAACAACTCTCAACCTATATACTCAACGAATTTTTTATGTGCAGACTTGATATTTAGTATATAGGCTGTTCAGATATGTGGAACACTTTTTAATAGGGGTTCTTTTGGAAAAAGGGCTTCTAAGGGGTCAAAAATGTAAAAATTGGTACGTGGGAGTCGTCGGATTTTTATCTTTTCGTAAACTGTTTCACGATTGCGCATGCTTGAATGGTTCACATCAAAGATTCCTTATAATTAATAAGTTGGTTTGAAAACACTTTTTAAAGAGCGTGTCACGCTGGCTTAATAGTTATCGTACTTTAGGTTTTGGTTTCGATTTCAGCTCAAGTATTTTTTTTTATTTACAAGAAGTTGACTATTTAG
Source organism: Euprymna scolopes (assembly GCF_053919585.1). Taxonomy (NCBI): domain Eukaryota; kingdom Metazoa; phylum Mollusca; class Cephalopoda; order Sepiida; family Sepiolidae; genus Euprymna; species Euprymna scolopes. The sequence goes on from NC_136511.1 coordinate 30,394,049, forward strand.
TAAAATAAACACACTACTCCCTTGTACATGCCTCAGTTTCTGTATTAATTAAAATATAAGTAGATTTAGTTTGCTTGAAGCATTGTTGAAGAAAATTATAAGGTAAAATTAAAAGCCAAGAACAATGCGAGATTTTTTTTATATAGAGTAAAATTAAATGAAAACAAAAGAAATAAATTTCTTTTTTTTGTTGTTTGTTTTTTTCTTTTTCACACAAATTTTAACTCTAAACAACAGTAACTTTTTTTTCCCTGTTGTTTTCAATGGTGTTATTGAAAACAACAGGAAAAAAAAATCTCGCATTGTTCTTGGCTTTTAATTTTACCTTATAATTAAAATATATTCATGCGTATTTCACGACCGGCGAAGCTGGGCAGCCTGCTAGTATATCTATAAAAAGGTGTGTGTGAGGACAACTTCAACCTATATATTAAACACATTTTAGATCATCAGACTTGAAATTTGGTATATAGGGTACTCAGACACGTGGGAGACTTTTTTAATCGGTTTTCATCCGAAAAAAAAAGGCTGCTAAGGGGTTAAATTAAAAAAAATATTGATGCTTAGAGTCATGTTAATTGAATCACAGGGTTTGAAAACACTGTGTAAAGAACGTGTCAAGCTGGTTTAATGGTTATCGTACTTGACCCACTTAAGTTTTGGTTTCGATCTCAGCTCGAGTATTTATTATTTTTTACTTATTGTTTAGAAAAAAAAAACATAATACTTGTATGCACATGTCTCAGTTCCTTTTCGTCTTTTTAGTTTATTTTTTCTTAAAAGAAATTTAACGTTACGTTTAATACCGGGCAACGCCGGGTACATCTTCTAATGAATCAAAAGAATACTAACCTTGTATTTTTCAAATTTCCTAGCAAAATCTGTATTAGCTTCAAAGTTGCAAAGTCTTTTAAATTAAGTAGACATGAGTCGACATTATATCAAAGATCTTGCTTGATATTATACACCTAATAATTCAAGTACTAAACAAATATTTCATATATTTTCGGGGGAAGTGATGCGATCCGCCCAGTTGAGACAAATTCTAGATTAATTTAATGCGTATTGGAGCCAGAGATATATCCCTATAAAGAAGGCTTTGTTTATATATATATATATATATATATATATATATATATATATATATATATATATATATATATATATATATATATGTAAAATAATATATATATGTAAGTAAAATAATATATATATAAAATAACACATACACACACATATATATTTTTATGTGTGTGTGTGTGTTATTTTATATATATATATATATATATATATATATATATATATATATATATGAGATCACATATATAAAGCTCAGTATGCAAGATAGGGGATTAGCTATAAAAACTGATATGCGTAAAATTCCCGAAATTGAATCGAACTAACCTGGTTTATTTTGTGGATCGTAAACCACGTAGACAAAAATCGTCTTCATAAACGTGCCACGCCTTTCGAGGGCGAATTTAAAGTTTCATTCATTGCCGGAAACATTTTCGCCCAATCGACATTTTACGTTTTTGATACGCCGGTATTATAAACGAGCTTGACCCTGCGGAGATTCCACGGTGTGTTCTACACCAATCTGTATAATTTATTGTCAATAATAATAATATTTCTATTGAAATAATAAATGTCTACCAGTATCAACATCTTACAGAAAAATATGATTATTTTTCATTTTAAGGAACACATTTTCATTGCCAACTAAATTTTTCTGAACTAACTCTAATCTAAACTTTCTAAACAATGTTTTCTTTTTTATTACTCTTGTTCATCCTAAACAAGTCATATTGCCATTCTGACGAAAGGGACTATTATTTGGGACCATGTGTATAGGGGTTATTTGAGAGGATGAGCGAGATGTTTGTTTACATTACATTTAAGCTTTTGCATGTTAATACAAAGAAAACAGGGTGGGAATTTCAAAGTCTAACAGTATGAAGGAATAAGCTATTAGAATGGAATACTTAACATTCACGGGCAACATAATTTAGAACAAGTGCATAGAAGTGTAAATGTGGCTGTAATGAAAGTGGGCTCTCTCTATCGAGCTAGAAAACGAATTTCCCTTACCAGTATCATTTATCTCTACAAACCAACTATTCACCTATGCATTTTTTTTCAAGAAATGTTTACGAATATTCCAATGTTGATATTAATTTTATTTTAGAGTTGTTTGCAATAATATTCGGACTTGAAAAAGCAAAATTTTATTTTAAGTGAAATTTGTCAAAAATAATTAAAAAATGACATTCAGTTTTGGAGCATGGCGGTCTTTCTTTATTTCCGGTGTAACATTATGATTCAATAAAATACCCACCTTAGTAATGGCAGAGTTAATCTGAGTTTACTCTATCCATTTCTAATCCTTGCAATAACACTGACTAACTCTATGCAACAATGGTATCAGCAGGTCCTGGATATGACCTGAAACTATATCCGATGGTGAAGCCCCACCTTGCGGGCCTTGGGGAGTGTGGAGCCACCCTTTAATTGCCATTGCTCCCAGGTCCAATCTGACCCGGAGTGGTAGTACCTGTTAGGGTCCCAACTATGGGTTAAATAGAATCTGACTTAAAAAAAATATACTCCATTAAAAATCGTTCCTCAAAATAACTAGATTCGGCATTAAATAACCCGAAAAAGGGTTGATATGCCGTAAAACAAAAACAACCAACCAATGATATCAGCAAGGCAACACTACTTCTCGATAATCTCAAATTTCGCCATTAAAACATACTTCCTCAATATCTGATTTCTCATCCATTTCCCGATAGTAATTTTAATAATAGCATCGCTTGCAGGATAGAGTAACTTGGTTTGTCCGCACTGTGGAGATGTTTATGGAACGCCTGTTATGTCCTAGCACAGAAACCAGTCCCCTGGGTGTTCAACACGATAAAACAATAGGCACACCCTTTTTAAATGAATGGGTTAAGATAACGTCTATTTAGGTCTGACTGACCGGTCTTCTCTTCGAGTTCTCTGTGCCATTACTGGCATCATTATTTACCCCCCTGAGGAGCCCGGCTTTGCCCGGTTGTAAAATATTCTTAAATATGATATTTTAATTTATCCAGATTTCGTATATGTTATTATAGGGTTGGAATTTTAAAAGTAAAAAATATAAAGTATTTGGATGCCATCAGCTAGAATTGAAACCGAAAGAAAAACTGTAGCATTTAAAGCTGGTGACGTTACCACTGTACTAACGTGACACGCATATGAACTGATTAAAAATTAAAAATAAACTAAGATAAATGTACAAAATGTATAACGATTTTTTCATTTTTTACCAATTTTTTACTCTTTTAAAACGATTTCAACCGACTAAAAACCCATAAAAGAACGGTTCGTAAAACTCCAATCATTTGATGCCTCTTGCGCCGCTCTGCGACTTTTAGTTTCGGAGGAGATAGAGTTTGAAAATATAGAGACAAACAGACGGACATATAGCCTTTTATATATTAGATTATAATATTATTTTTTTATGGAAATAGGATTCTTTTCTTTTAACAATTTAAGAACTCATAACGTTGAGCTGGTTAAAATGCGTCCACCGCCCACGGTATCGCACTTCCAACTGAATTTACAAACCTCCCCTCATCAAAAAGGAGAGACACAGAAATAAAGAGAGAAAGAGGGAAACATATAGACACATATTAAATACAAAGAGACTGAGATATTGCTATTTCGCAAGCCTTTGCTGAAAAAAATCACTGAGTTTACTGCCTTCGACCTTTAGATAGTCTTCGCCTTCGATTTTATAAAAACATCTGACAACATGATCTAAAATCTTTATGTTTTCAATAACGCGTTTTAAACTGTACTCGCTTTCATGGTAGTAAAAGGAAAATCGGGGATAAGACCCCTAAATGTGGGCGGCTGGGTCTCCCCAAAAAGGGATCTTCATCATTGTGCCACTCGTACTTTCCAAAATACGAGGTGTCTTCAATAAGTTTCCAGACGTTTTTCGTGAAGTCATTTACAATTGTCGTAGACTCTTGAAGATTCAGTATGTTATCTTATGAAATGATATAACAATTTTTATGATTTCAGGTTCAAATGAACAGCTACAACAGGAATCGAATTACAGCCTAATAGAGCCTAATTATCACAGGTGATAAATTACCAAAAAATGCAATCTTAAACCTGGAAAAATGCCATAGAAACGTATAAGCTACTTCAGACTGCTTTTGGACCGTTTTGCATGAATCGAGTATCAGTTTTTGAGTTGCATAAGAGAGTCAAGGAAGGCGTAGAGTCTGTGAGTGATGATGAGGGGCGTGGCAGGAGCAAGGAAGTCAGAACATCAGAGTTGGTTGGCTAAATAAAGAATTTCATGGATACAGACCGTCGTGTGTCTATAGAGACAACAAGTGCACTGTTTGATGTCAGTGTGGGAACTGTACACACAATTATTCGCGAAGGACTGAAGATGTAGAAGATTTGGACGAAGTTAGTCCCAATGTGCTCAGAGAAGATGAGAAGGAAAGACGTTGCAATGGGAGTCAATATAATTCCTCACTCTCCCTATAGTCTAGACCTTGCTCCTTATGACTTAGTTATTCCCTAAGCTCAAGAAAAATCTTAGCGGTTGTCCTTATGAGATAATTGAGAAGATGAAAGAGGCTGTGACAAGGGCCATTGACACGCTCACACGTAGACTTGCATGCGGCTTTCCGGAAGTTGTTGGAACGGTACAAGTGCATTGCAGCCGGATGAAGAGGACTAGAGTTTCATGTGGGTGCTGTCAATAAAAGTACGACACGAAACTTATTGAAGGAATCTACTTTAAATGACACCACATTCTGAAGTCTTTATCTTTCAACAATCTGTTTAAAACTATACTCGTCTCCATTAGAGTACAAAGAAAGTCTGGTATAAGGCCACTAAATGTAAAGAGCTTGATATATCCAAAAATGTTTTTTTTTTTATCACTGTACCTATTTTCGAAAATATATCTCTAAATCAATACGGTTCATAAGAAACGTGTCAGTATATAAAAAATATTGTCAATATTAGAAGGAATTTTAAATAATTTTCAATTATATTACGTTTATTTACCAACATAATGTGTCGAAAAGCCTCACCGAACAGTTGTATACGTTTCCTTTTGTGTTCTCCTCTGAAGAAGAGATATTACTCTCGAAAATTAGGGACATAAACACCTACCATCTTGTACGACACATTATGTTGGTAAATAAACGAAATATAATTGAAAATTAGTCCATCCATGCTTCCGTTCAGTCTTGGAAGACAAAGGATACTCCTTAGGTAGATTAGCGCGTATAATTGTGAGGCGAGGGTTGCGCAATCAACAACCACACCTCTCCTGAATCGGCACTGTTTGAGTCCAGTGGCAAGGAGAAGACCAGGACGACTAGAAACAATGCCGAGATAAGCGGAGAGCACATACATCACCTGAAAGTCCCAAATGGTCACCCATTTAGTACTGACCTGGTTCAACGTTGCTTAACTTCGGTGATCCAGCGGGAACCGGTGTGTCCATGTGATTATGCCGTATAATTCCTTCTAATATTGCCGTTATTCTTTTATATACTAACTCGTGCCCACAGTGTTTCTCACGAACCGCATTGATACAGCCTTCAAACAAAACCCATCTCACACCATGCTTCAAGTAAACTGCAACATCTTTCTCATATCTCTAAATGAAGCAATAAAATATCAGCTTCTTTTCGTCATACTCAGTTTGAGTGATTACTTCCTCTTAAACTGTGATCCGGTATGCAGCAAGTTTATAAAAGCTGGAGTATATTTTACTTATCGAAATTGTTTCGCCATCAAACATTGTCATTTCTGTAAGTGTCACAGAGACAATGAATATTTATCTTATTCCGCAACATAAACCACTCTCTCATGGCTAAATTCAACTTTAGTAAAATATGACATCAGCTCTCTTCAACGCTCGAAAATATTCTATTGTGTCGCGAAACTAGGTGTGTCCCCGCCAGACTCGTCGTATGCATATTTTTCTAAGAAAACGTGTTCCATTCATGTTTTAAACATACGATGGTTCGTGATATCAGAACATTTTCAAGCCAGGCTTTATAAATATGATTGTTAATCCAATCTTATTGTAATGCCTCTTTATATATATATATATATATATATATATATATATATATATATATATATATATATATATATATATATGCATAAAGAAATGAGAAAATATGTCAATGCATTTATTTGAATCAATTTGAATATACTCAGCATGTCACCCTAAGACAGCTAAGTGGTTTTACATCTATCCTTCGCTCTATAATAGAAACATATGCGTGTTTATGGAGTTTACATTGAGATTTTGTTCATATGTAGGTGCCAGATGATAGCGTAAGGGTTGGAAGCATCCACTGTCAGCCCGACGGTTGAGTTTCCATCTCGAGTTAAAACACATGGTTGTCTAGCCGCACTGATACCACGAAACAGTTTATTTGTAGATGGTCATCTCTCTCTCTCTCTCTCTCTCTCTCTCTCTCTATATATATATATATATATATATATATATATATATATATATATACATACATACATACATTTGTTGTTTTGGTAAAATATTTTTTTCCAATTTTTTATCATTCTTTGTGTATAATAATTCTTTTTTAGAAGCTCAATGTTTGTTAAATATTACTACAGAGCATATATAAAAGAATAAAAATGTAGTTACATTTCAAGATCAAAATATTTATTTTTCATACGAAACAGCCCCCCCCCCCAGCATGTTAAAAGTTCGGTACATTTTTTACAGATCCGTTATTCTTTTATACAGTTGCTGGCACGTTCATCAGACTAAACTCTGATGGATGATTTCTTTTGGGGATACGAGATCTCTAAATATATTTTTTTTTATTATCTATCTACTTTTATCTCACTCTGTACACACACACACACACACACACACACACACACACACACACACACACACACACACACACACACACACACACACACACACAAACACATATATATATTCTGATGAATTAAGGGCATAATAGATTCACTGATTGATATAATAATTAAGTGTTTGATTTTGCGCTACGAAACAGATAATGTCAAGAATTGTATAAGTCAACTGAATTAAAGGAATAAATTATAAGATAGTCAATATCATGAATTTTGTAACATAACTTTTTGTCATTTATTCTCTCTATTGCTCTGTAATTACATTGAGCTTCTTATATAAGGATTGTATATTATAAGAAAATATATATCTACATATATATATATATATATATATATATATATATATATATATATATATATATATATATATATACTCTCCCGACGACTATCCTATCATTTAGCTGACAATAGCGCGATACAACAACACGTAACATTCCATCAGAAAATAACCTACAGTCGTTCGACATTTAAAATATCTTAACTAACAAAACTAAAATTCGATACCTTAACAATTGCATACGAAAACTAATATTACTAGAAGCCATACTAATAAAAAATATACAGCCCCTTATTGATCGGATCTCATTTAATACCGGGACAAATATACTAACAGTATTCAATAACCAACAATAAACTAAATAAATGAAATATAAGAAAATCGAAATTAAAAGTAAAAATAATTCACCCAATACCCATCCTGCACCCACTTTTATGACCAATAAAAAAAAAAAACTATTAATACACTAAGCCTCAATATAGAAAAAGGAAACGACGGCAACAACAATCACTCCTGACGACGATAGAAAGCGTTTGAGAAGAATATAGTGAACAACAAAAACTTTCGGGCGCCATAATATACAACATGTCAGTCGAAATAAAAGACCGCTCGGCGAATTGAAAAGATATCCAACAAAATCAGAAAAAAGAAGAACTCTGCCGTATTAAATCAGACGTGCTTTAATATATATATATATATATATATATATATATATATATATATATATATGTATGTATATATAGTAAGTTATGAAAATATATATAACAAATAAACTGCACAGAATTTTACACGTTTTATCCTCATAAGGACTAGTTGGGCTTTAGCATGCAGTTCCTGTTACTGGATTATTTTATGAATAAAAGTAGTATGTAGTTTAGATTCGCTACTATTCCCGCTCATGGGTTAAAGTTTTTATTAGTGAATAACAGGGCCTTTCTTAAACAAAGGTTAAGCTAACTTCCATTTCTTCGTGCATTCTTCAGTTTTGAAAAGGGATGACTCATTCTTTTGTGAATGTGTTGAATTAAAAGATGACCTTATTTTAACATGTGCGTGATTATAAAAGACCACGTATGCCTTTGTTGAAATTTAAATCAGTTTCTTGGCTAAAAATACTAACTTCGCATATGACAAATATAAAAATAAAATTATAGACAACATAAACCATGTAAGTTTGTAGATGTTATTAAAACTTTATTTTTTCGAGTGATTCTTCAATCTTAATCAGTAAACGATAAAATTAAATAAAATTTGAAACTGTTCAATCGGTATATTTATTTACTTATTTGTTTATTTATTTATTTGTTTATTTATTTATTTGTTTGTTTGTATATTTATTTATTTATTCGTTTATTTATTTATTTGTTTATTTATGTTTATTTACTTATTTATTTGTTTATTTATTTGTTTATTTATTTGTTTGTTTATTTATTTGTTTATTTATTTGTTTATTTATGTTTATTTACTTATTTATTTGTTTGTTTGTTTATTTATTTGTTTATTTATTTATTTGTTTGTTTTGTATATTTATTTATTTATTTGTTTATTTATTTGTTTATTTATTTGTTTGTTTATTTATTTATTTGTTTGTTTATTTATTTGTTTATTTATGTTTATTTACTTATTTATTTATTTGTTTATTTATTTATTTGTTTGTTTATTTATTTGTTTATTTGTTTATTTATTTGTTTACTTATATATTTATTTATTTGTTTATTTATTTATTTGTTTATTTATTTATTTATTTGTTTGTATATATATTTATTTGTTTACTTATTTATTTATTTATTTGTTTATTTATTTATTTATTTGTTTATTTATTTATTTGTTTGTATATATATTTATTTGTTTACTTATTTATTTATTTATTTGTTTATTTATTTATTTATTTGTTTATTTATTTATTTATTTATTTATTTGTTTGTTTGTTTATTGATTTGTTTACTTATTTATTTGTAGACTGTTATCCCCATCTTCATAATTGTTGTTGTTTCACAACGTTTCGGCCAACTATTCATCTGGCCTTCTTCAGGTGGTTAACTGTGTATTAATGCTGAATTTCTTAACTGTAAACTCAGTAATTATTGTCTTACATAGTTGTTGTCTCACAACTAATCAACTGAAGAAGGCCAGAGAAATAGTTGGCCAAAATGTGGCGAAACAACAACAACAACAACAACAACAACAACAACAACAACAACAACAACAACAACAACAACAACAACAACAACAACAACTATGAAGATGAGAATAACAGTCCGCAAATAATTGAATAAATAAATATAAAATTACTCATATCAGAAGGATTCCAGCTTCTTACACAAGAGACAACGTGAAGGTTGCCAACATCCCTAAATAAAAGTGTTTCTATAGAATAAACTGGATTCGAACGGCGTACATGCAAGTTGTCAGCCCGTATCGTGAACCACTTAGAAACCTCATCATCGTTGCGGCTGGTGTTAGGTTTACCGTCGCGTCACTTTGACAATTTCTATTCTCAGGTCACGCGAGTGCTTTTTCTAAACGGTGTAACTTTTACTTAACACCGGACATGAATACACGCATGAACTTCCTCCAACTTTGGCAGCAATCCACATTCTCGGAGCATTCTTTCCACCCTGGCATAAGGCCATCGATCCATAGCACCTCTGCCGGCATAATCTTTATACAACGTATCCCGTCATATTCTATTCGGAATTTATCAAGTTTTGTTTAGACATACGCAACTTATCTTCTACACAGCCTGAATCAAAACGTCCGTATATTTCTGAAACAATGAACAGCAATTGGCATTCCCAGTGTAATATGGCTCGGCTTATATTTAAGAATTCCGAACAAGTAAGGCTGCTTGTTTGTGGAATTCCAGCGACTAAATAGACTCATGTTTAACGATATGTGAGTAAAGCCGACCATATGTTTAGCATAATCAGAGGTAAGACATTTGCTTTCAGGTCAGTGGATTCAGCAGAATACAAACTGGTGTATTCAACTCGAAAACTTTAAAATTTATTAACTCTTTTCGTACGTACGAAGTACCTTCAATAATTTCCAGACTTTTCCATATGCGAACTTTTATTGATAGTACATACATGAAACTCTAGTTTTCTTCAAAGTAATCTCCGTCGGCTGCAATGCACTTGTTGCACTAGAAGGCCCCAGGGAAATCCTCTTGTGTGAGCGTGTCAATTACTCTCTTCTTATTGTCTTCATACAACGGTCCTTATCGATGAAATTCTTTATTTGGCCAATCAACTCTGTTCTGACTTCCTTACTCCTCCTACACCTCTCATCATCCCTCCCTGACTTCCTTGAATCTCTTATGCCACTTAAAAACTGATGCTCGATTCATGCAAGATGGTTCAAAAGCAGTCTGACGCATTGCATACGTTTCTGTGGCATTTTCCCAAGTTTAAAACAGAATTTTATTGCATATCATTTTTCTGAAGTGCTCTCACGTCCAGATTGCATTTTTTGAAATTCAGTGGCTGTGACAATCAGGCTTTAGTAGGGTGTATTCCAATTCCTACTGTAACTGTTCATTTGAACCTCCAATCATAAAAATTGGTCAGTCATCTCATAAGATGTATAACAATAACATGCTGAATTTTTAAGAGTCTACGACAATTTTAAATGCCTGTTCAAAAAAGTCTGAAATTTTATTGAAGGTACCTAGTATAATATTTTTTTTTTGTTGTCGCACCATTTTTTGGCCAACTAATCCTTTGGCCTGCTTTGGGTAGGATTGAAACCGCTATCTCTAGATAATGCTCACCTGAAACCGTAGAGATTCTACTCCTCTACCCACTGTTCTACAGGCCCTGAGGGACCCAAACTTAGTGAGACGACAACAACTATGGAAGGCAGTAATTACTGGAAATACAGTTAAAAGACTCAACATTTTTACTCCGTCGCGATTAATCACATGAAAAAGGACAGAGGATGAGTTGGTCGAAACGTGGAGAAACACCAATTATGAAGATGAGGATAACAGTTCGCAAATAAATATCTTTGCGTACGGTTCCGTATTTGTTATCATTATGTTGCGCGTGATCCATTTGTTATAATGGTAAGAATGTTCGATAATGGATCGCGAGATCAGAGTTCAATCCTCGGTTGAGTCATAAGAAAAACAACAACAACAACAACAACAACAAAAAATAGTACATGATTCCATTTATTCCTCTCGCGAAGATTAGAAAGTAAAAATGTGAAAGTTGAATTTGTTTAACAAGCAATCTAGAGGAATAACATTCTGTCCAAACTAAAATACTCAGCCAGTTCCGTCGGCATTCCCCGGAAGGAGTGCCTCAACCGTGTAGGGGGAAAAGGACTACAAAAAAGAGACGAGACGTGATAACGTTCGATATTTCGTGAGAGCGTAGATAACGTTCGCGATCACGTGCGAGGCGTGAAGGACGCCCGAGAAGACGATCACGTGATAGACGTCACAGCGGCAAAGAGAAAATGAGGAAATTATGTTGTTCCTATTTACTTGCCTTCCCGCGAAAGCAAAGTAAGACACAAGGTCGGTTTTTTATATATGGGCAAAATCCAGCTCTCCAAAAACGGGCACTCTGGATAGGAATGAAAATGAAAATTGTCTAAGTGTAGACGGATTTATCCTCCACTTACCGAAGACAGAAAAAGTGAAGTGTAGAATCTGTTCTAATACTACACTTTGTTCTTAAACACGCGAGTTGGAGTTATTTCCTATTCTTTGTCTGGTCTCCTTGGCGATTGAAACTGTACGCAGCGTGTATTGGATCACAGACACCGTTACAGGCGATTAGAAATATCTTCCCAGAGAGTGAGAAAGTAAAACATAGGAGAGCGTGGACCTCCTAGAACTACACGGGACAATACTTAAGATCAACAGAGAACGAGGCCACACCAGCGCATTATACCCAAAATTCTGTTGGTTTATCGTTTGTAAACACTTAGTATTAAAAGTGAGAATCAAGGGGAAGTGAAGTAATCCTGAGAATGAATTCGCTTCCTTCCTTACACGTTGGTATAGTAAGTTATGTAAAGGGAGATCTGAGGTTACCCTTCACCGCCCCATTTTGTCATGATGATAATAGTGTTTGCTAATGGGCCGGGCGACCAGAGTTCAATCCCTATCCCTATTTTAAAAGTTTAAAAAAATGGTACTTGATGCCTTCTTGCTAAACACCCGGCATTATGAGGAGAGGATTAATCTCGTTGTAGCAACTAATAAAACAGTAGCCTACGGGTCGCCTTCGACTATAGTCAACAACTAAGCTTAGCTTTCCAGGTCATTCTTGACTATGGTCGAGCACATTACTTTTAACTTTGGCACCCAGCGATACAACTGATGGAAAACATGTGATGTTTCGTTTTTACACAAACTCAAGCTAATTCATTACGTTGACTGCGCCCAGGTTGAATTTGCTGAAATCTGTGCATCAACCTTTCTCAATATGTAGGAGTATATGCATCTTGTTTTTATCAATTCTATCGGGCTTGCTGTATATCGATATATTTGTTGACTTTATCGTATTCTATGTATTTCAACTATTTCGAACTCCTTACATGGTCAACTTTTGTTAATGTTGTTAGCCTAAGTGCATGCCGACTTTTGTCGACTTGAGCACTGCGTGCATGTTGACCGGTGGAGGCTTTCTTTAGCTCCGTGCAGGCATAGTCTTGTCTGGCTGTGTTAATATCGACTTTGTCAAGATGCACGTATGCATGAAGACATGTCAATTTTGCCGGAATGCCTGCCTGTCAACATTTGTAGATTATATCTATCTATCTATCTATCTATCTATCTATCTATCTATCTAGTCGAGTTCCTTGCCGTGACTTTCTCTCTCCGCATTTCCCTGTCTTTCATTAGATTTACAGTTGGCATCATATGCAATTTGCTGAATTTACATTGATCTAGATAATCCTGTTTGTGCATCTATGCCGTGGAGTCCAGAGCAATACATTACTCACCAGCTCTTTCTTGCTCCTCTGGCAGTGACCGGCGAATCCTAGATGTCGCTCTCTGATGCTAGTAGAGATGGCAGGTATGTTGCCATAAAGTTGCTGCTTCGTGGGGACGGTCTTGCCAAGATATATTTAACACTGTTCGTAGCATACGAGTGTACGTGCCGTCTAGTTTTCTTTCCAATCTATCGTATCGAACCCTTGTATTTCAACATTTGTCGACATTTTAGGATCATGTGAATTTCTACTTGATCGATTCTGGCTGCGTGAATGCTTATTTGATTGATCTTGTCTGGATGTGTGCCTGTCTATTTTTCCTCTGCCGGCTTGGATGCATGTTTACTTTTGTCGAATTAGCTGAACTCCTGTATGTAAACTCTTATAAAGATGCATGCATGGTGAATGCAGTCGACATTGACGACAGAAGGCCGGAGAACATATATATCTGCCACAGTACAGCAATACCCATCCACCTGAAAAATATGCTCGTACAATTTAAATTTTTTTTAACTTCCCATACAACAATCTTGAATGAAAAAAAAAAAAAACTTCAGAAGTATTATAGATTTATGAAACTAAATATTAACGGTTATGTTCAACAAGTAGCGTGGGGCTGCTTTGCTGGCCTAATATGCTTGAATATATTTATATATTTTTATAATCATGCAGATTTGGTAACCATCATGACAGAACAAATCCTTATTGAATATATATATATATACATATATATATATATATATATATATATATATATATATAGTACAGATTTGAAAAGTTAAAAAAAATGACTTGGATGCTATCAGCTGGAATCGAAACCAAAACATTTAGCTCTCCAGCCGCGTTTCCTAATGTTTAAGCTATCGACATGTAGATGAAAAAGGGGTTAAAATGAAACCACTTAAAGCTGTAAATGAATTTGCGCATGTGAAAAGTTTAAGAAATATGTCGGCAAGTTGAACTGAACATTTCGCATTTTAAATCGCCAACATATTCCTGTTCACGTTATTCATCTATCCAAGCAAATATTTTATTCGTTATAAACCATCCTGGGTGTATGATTTAATTTCAGTCTTATGCGACTATTCGTTAAAGAGTTTATCGGTCAAATATTTTCGCACAGACGCACATACATACATCTACTGTTTTATTTATATAGATAATTCCTTTAAATAAAATATGATTATTTACTAATAAAAATAAGAGTTTCTTTGCAGTTTGTATTATTTGGATTATTCGAACTACTGTTTCAGTCGATTTAACCTCCGACCTTCTACAAGTGCGTCTTGTCGTTCTCAGGAATTTTTGTGTCGAACTGAGAATCCGTATGGAATTTCGAACAGAAGCATTTATTTAATCCACGTCAGTAGCAAAGACTGGATAAAAGTGCTAAGTAATAATAGGTTTCAGTAATAATCGTCCAGGCGGTTGAAGGTTCGATCCTCAATACGAGCGATACTAAAGAATAGAACTGAGGCTTCATTGTAAAAAAAAAAAAAAAAATTAAACTCAACATCTTTTACAAAATGTAGAAAGAAAATATACAGCGTGGAGCAATTGACGGTAGTGGCAGGAAAGAATCTATAGATATTGAATGTAGCAGATATGTGTGTGTGTGTGTGGGGGGGTCGATGAGGATGGAAAACATTAACCAGACTCCCACTAGACGAGCGCAAAGAATGTTTTTCATTTACTGTTATTCAACTCAAACAAGGCATATTAGAGGAATGTCTACAAGAGCACACTATATAGGGAGTTGAGCAGCGAAACATCTTTTGGCATTATATTTAAATTAATACATATTAGTACAGCCAAGAGAGCAGGAAACAGGGAGGTAAATCTAAAATTTAGCAGTTCGAATGGTTTAAGCTATTTATGAGGCTTTTTAAATAGAAAAACTGAACATTTTTTTTTACAGCAGGCAGAAAAAGAATACTCAGAGGGAAGCAAAATACGTTAGTGGTAAGTAATAGGCAATAGATATTGAGTGTAGCAGATATGTGAGAGGGGTGGAGGAAAAGTGGGAAGAGGAATACGTGTGTGAGAGGAGGTGATAGGATGGCTCTAACACAGGTAGAGAACTGCATCGTCAGTGAGATATCTACTGGAGCGGTAGAATGACCCCCAACATTTTTCCAGCGACCTTGGCAACAGATTTGATGTACGTATTCCATTTCAAATCACGAGTAAAGGCCAGACCTCGAAGCTTGTCAAAGCATGGGACTTCCACAAGATGAGAGCTATTCATTTCAATTGATGCCTTGAGAACTTGATCATTTACGGCCATTGAAATGTTGCCATAGATGGTAGTGTCATAAATATAAATATCTAAGCATAAATATCTAAGAATGATCTTAGGATATGATTTGGAAGATAATCGATATAGATCAGGAAGAGTTGGGGTCAGGATGAAATAATTTATTTCTTTTTACTTTCTACCATCACTGATCATCACTACGTTTTCATTAATCTTTATTCTTGAGTGGCATCTGGGCGTTAATAAACGGTGACTCTATAGTAACATAAACAATAACTAATAAAACTCACAACAGTATAACATGGTCGTTTTTCAAGTTCAACGTAAATAAGTTCTTGTTCAGCCGCTTTCTTAAATGATTTATTTCTTTTCATTTTCCGCCATAAATGATCATCACGGTGTTATCTCACCTAACAGTCATTAACTCTTATCCTCGAGTGACCTCCGGGCGTTGATAAGCCGTGACTCTATAATTAAAAAATATTGAGAATAAAACTCACAACCCTATACAATATCTTATCATAGAAAAGTTTAATTTCAGAAAACAAAAACAAACTAATGAATCAATCAACCTAATTCAATGGATGAATGACATTAGCCATCTTTGTTTTGTTGTACAGTTGGGTTCTGTATAGCATGGAGGGGTGTATATATTCTGTATAAGTGTGTCTTCTAGTAGTTAGATTGTATGAGAGTGTATATATATATATTTGTATATACGTCTCAGTCATCTATATAACGTGTGTATATACCTGTGTTCGTCTATGAGCGTCTAGCATTGTGATCGTCTAATTTAGCGTTCGTTGTGTGTGTATGCAAATTTAATTACAGTTCATAACGAGACAAGAATATACATAAATACCTTTACAACACAAAGGACGAATAATATTTATTTTGGGTTTCAACATCTGGCCAATCGAAAACACATCTGGTCCACCTTTGGTCTTGTTTGACGGAAAGCTGCAATGGAAATTCTTTCCAAGGAAATGACAGAGTCTCGGCTTTTATTTTCGGTAACTTTTTATTCCAGAGTGTTTTTCCTTTTATGGAAAGTTGCAACACTGATTCTGACTATCGCCATTTCTGACCTCTTCCCTCTACTTGGAGCCATCACGATCTGAAGACCATCTCTGTCCCTCTCCAGACTCCGACTGACTTAACCAATCTAAACGCATCTCAGGAAGACCAATCCCTTCTAAATGACATCATTAGTATACATTATTAAAATAATTACCTTATATTTTACATGTTATTATTCTACACTGTCAACTTAATTGTTATGATAACATTTTTAAGTTACATTTCTAAATTAATGTAAATAAATATTTATTCTAAATATTTTGATTATCTGAAACATTTTAGCTGACAATATTTTTTGTCTTGAATAATCACAATCATCGCTGACCAGCACATATTTCGGCCAATATATAACATTTTGGCCAATATATAACATTTTGGCAAAATTGTGTTAAAAAAAAAGAAAAAAAAAAAAACAAGCAGCAGCAGCAGCAGCAGCAACAACACCACCACCACCACCACCACCACCACCACCACCACCACCACCACCACCACCACCAACAACAACAACAACAACAACAACAACAGAAGAAATACTAGTTTCTATTGCCTAAATTAAAAACAAAGTTTTTATTTTCGGTTTTATTTTTCTGACATTAAATTAGAATACGATGAGGCGTCTGTTGAGATGGCGGGAAGTGATAGCCTGTAAGTCATTCGTGCGCCATTTTTTTTTAAAAGACAGATAATTCCCTCCATCCCACTTAAGATAGAGGCCACTGATAACAGTTTGTATTGGCGCCTACTGACGCAAATGGCAACTGCGTCACAAGTAAAATGCCGGCAAGATGAGATGCGATTTTAGTGATTTGTTTTGGCGCGAATAAATTTGTAGCATTTTTCATTTTGGGATTTGAAATTGTTGTGTCATTCTCGTTAAATAAAATTTGCTGATTTATCTCGTACTCAACAATCTAATTCAAACTTTTGATATTTATCTGTGCATTTATAATATATATATATATATATATATATATATATATATATATATATACACACACTTATAAACCTTTATCCTTGAGTGGCCTTTGAGCCTTGATAAGTGGTGACTCCATTGTAAAAAAATGCATATATATATAAAAGCATACATATATATGTATGCATATACAATATATATCTATATATATATATATATAAAGTATTAGCGTTCGTGTGTGTGTTTGTCTGTGTGTACAACTCCCTATGATCAAAGAAATATAAAGTGTCTATAGTGTGTGTATACCTCTCCTGATCAAGAAATACTAATGCCCATTGTAGGATATTTCTGTCAAAGGAGAAATTTATTTTTATGTGTAACTTTTAGATATAGCATTCTTCATATCACATATACATCGACTGAGTTATAGTTATTAGCATATCACATTAAATTAAACCATTTTAAATAATTAGCTCGATTATATTACTTATTCAACATAATAACCTCGTTAATACTGTACTATTTAAAAATATGATTTAAAATGTAATTATTTAGTTTATTTTCATTTCAATTTATATTTTATTTAACTTAAATTTACTTATTATTATCGTAAATATGAAACCTTTTAATTTTCAAACCAGAAAACCAAGGAGAATAACTGTGATAGTTTAATTCTTTGAGCATGTTATTAAATATTATAGATTTGTTTTCATTTAGATTTGTTTTCATTTCGATATATTCTTCTAAGTTGAATTATTATTTTTATTTTTAATTCGAAGGTAATTTTTTTTTCGCTTATTCTTAATTTTTAAGTAACCTTTGGTACTCATACAGAGAGTGAACTCAGTCCACCCGGATTTCTCCGGAACATGATGCCAACAGCCGGAGTAAACCGAGCGTCGCTGATGAAATTAAGCCGAGCGTCGCCGATGAAAGCATAACAAGAAAAGAAAACCTACCTTAAATTTTAAATTTTATTAACTGTAAAGAAAAATTTTATAATAATATTTTTGTTTTGTTTTTGTTTGGTTTTTACTATATATATATATTTGGTACTCATGCAGAAAGTGATCCGTGCTGAAATAATAACGTTATTATTTAAAAAGCCATTCTTAACATGGGGAGGGGAGGGTGTTTTGTACCTATTCTATACTTTAACCTTACAATTGAATAAAAAAACATATCAAACTTTAATTAAACGTGGACATACGATTTAAAAAATTGCGCGGATCACTCTCTGTATTAACACCATATAATTTTTAGATAAATAATGTTAAAGATTTTTGGTCAATGTCAAGTTTCTTTCCAACTCCTCAAAAAACTTTAAAATGACTACTTTTATAAGTTTTCGGTGTTTGTTTTTTTTACAAGGTGGTCACCACTTATCAAGGCCCGGAAACCACTCGAGGATAAGAGCTATTGCGTGTACAGTAAGTTAATGTTGAGATGTCTACTTAAGGGGGCGGATCATCATGAATTTGTTTATGCTGGACTTGAAGACATCCAAGTTGTAGTCAGGTGGGAAACAGGCAGACGGAGCAGAGTTCCACAAGCGTGGCTTTCTAAGAAAGAAGCTTTGTTCATGGAATCTACATTTTGGTTTTGGCACAGATAAAGAGTAGGGAAATTTTTTGACAGTGGTTTCAGCTAGACTGGTGTTTTTCGTGAAAGATCGGCGAGGGGAGACCAGGGATTGGAGCTCAGACGAGCACATGCCATGAAAGTAACGATAAAACAAAGGCTCGCAACGTCTCTCCTGTGGTGCTGAAAACGAAATGCTTTTTGAGGAGTTGGAAAGAAACTTGACATTGACCGATTTTTTTGTTCGAGAAAACGTTCAAAGATAAGTCAAATAAACACTTTTTTTGTAAATTTTCTTTTTCAAGAAAAATTTTAAAAAATTATCTTTGTTTTTTGGGGTATTATTTTTATTTTTTATTTTTATTTTTATTTTTTTCTCAAGGAAAAACCTGAAAATTAGAAAAAATGAAACAAAACTGGGCGGGATAGATTTTTTTCTTTTTTTTTCATATTAAAACAGATATTGTTGTTCTTTCCTCAGACCGTTGTTTTATTAATGGTGTGTGTGCGTAAACCGTATTCCGCATTTGCGCTAGAGGTCTTTCTGTGTTGCTCGCTCAAACGTCCACAATGGCAATTGTAGGCCTAGACTTGGCAAAAAAAAAGGTACCAGTCCGGATGATGTAAAGGTTTGGCGTGTGGTAGCCTGACAACTCCAGGCATAGCCATCGCTTCCTTGTCCACATGATGCACAAGTTTTCGTCCGTGCCAGTAATTTTTTTTCTTGACAAAAGTCGAGGACTCTAGTTGGTGTTTCCAGCTGCTCACTTAAGGCTGTAAAATTCATGTTTTTTTTTTATGACGTTAAAGTACGAAATGGTGTGCTTTTTATTTTTTACTAATTTATTTTCTTTTCTTCCTCTTCCAAATTGTCGTCTGCTGCTTTGAATTGTCAACTCGCGCGAACGCGCGTCGCGTTGAAAACCATCGCGCTACTTTGTCATTGGTTCAGCTTTATGGTTCGTCAGACGGTTTAATTTTCTCGGCGACGCTGGGCTTACTCCGGCTGTTGACGTCATGTTCCGGAGAAAGCCGGGCGTACGCTGAGTTACGTCTGGATCACTCTTTGCATGAATACAAACCTTTTTTTATTTGTTATTGTTGAGTTATTCGTTTTTTTCACTGTATTTAGTAGTTTTACGGCGATATAATTCATCGTTCTGTTTATAATTGTTTATTTTTGACAAAAAAAAAATGCAGCCATTGAACTATAAGTGGTTTGTTTGCCATACTTATAGGTAAATGTGCACTGAACAGATAGCATAATACTTAAAATTAAATTCAAATTTTTATATATCTTTTAATTTAAACGCGAAAAAAAAAAAAAACAATTGGGAAGCTGAAAACGTACACAGTAAAACAATACGTTGTAAAATGCTCTTATGGTTGTCAACGGGTTAATGTAGATGTATTTGTAAGAAAATTGCGTTAAAATAACTTAAACGTAATACGGAAATTAACGATGTAAAAAAAAAAATGCAGAAAGTATTAACAATTTTTTATTTGGATAATTTAAACGCGAAAACAAAAACAAAAAACAATTGGGACACTGAAAACGTACACAGCAACACAATACGTTGTCAACGGGTTAAATTTGATTTATTTGTAAGAAAATTGTGACAGTATAGTTGTAATACAGAATAGTTGCAAAACATCCCAACCTTCTCATGTTAAATAATAATTTCTTAATAATAGCGTTAATATTTTAGTGCGCAAGTCAAATTCTGCAAAAGTAGCGATTTATGTTTATTTGTTTACGTTGTAATGGGTTTATGTTTATGTACGCATACGCAACCGGAAGTCGTAAACCGGATTTTGGGTTACAATACCCGTTACAAGGTCATTTGAGTTTTATAATTATATAGATTTAATATAAAATATATTTTTTTTTACCATATATGATATCACATACATCGCTATGGTATAATTATTATTTAGTTTACGGACCCCTCGGCATTCACCTTTGAATTGTCGACTTTAATAGGTTTTGGGGGACGCGGAGATCGAATATTGCATTTATTTCTTGCGCAAACGAGTAGTTATTTATATTTGAAGACATTTAGTATCCAACGTAATCACTACAGTTTGGCAAGCAAAATGGCCGCCCGTGCATTTACTAAAAAATACCAGAAAGAGCCAAACGAGCCAAAAAAATGACCCCAGGCCTCCTTTCACTTTCTCATGATTGGACAAATAATTATTTTTATGATAAAAAACAGTTATTTTCGTTTTTTGACACAAACCGATTTTTTTCTTCTGATACCAAATCTGATAATCAAACCCACCGCAAATTTACCGTTTGCATGGTATGAACTCCTGGACCCTGGGACTTTTTGAAGAAATGTTAGTTTCAATAAAGTGGGGGATCACTTTTCTATGATAATTTAACCTAACATGAGCACCCACACGTTGACCTCCCCCCCAAAAAACATTTTGTTTATATTGGGGGGAGGGGAGTCGGCGGCGGCCGAGGGATATTGTGGCGTTGTTGTAATTGTACTATCTAGAAATGTTTCCTGTGAAGGTGTGTTTTGCAATGAGCATAAATAAAAGTCAAGGTCAGACATTTAAAACCATTGGCGTAGACCTGACACCAGACTGCTTCAGTCACGGTATGTTCTACGTCTCCATCAATCGGACAGAAAGCTCAGAAAAACTCTACATTCTGGCGCAAAATCAAAGAAGCAGAAATGTAGTTTACCACGAGGCTCTTAAATGAAAAGTTCTACAAAAGGATATGATGAAAAACTGATATGATCTGATTGTGGTATGTTTTCAGTATTCAATGTGTTAGATAAGATTTAAGCATCGAGTTGAAATTTACTTCCCTCTTACAACATCCACTTACTGGAAAGGTGCCCACAAATCGCGAACCTAAGTGTGCAGAAAAGTCCCGTGCGATACGCGGGTATCTTTGCTAGTATATATATATATATATATATATATATATATATATATATATATATATATATATATATATATATATTTATATCTTTATGTGTATGTATATATAGTCAATAATTAATGTTTATATACATATGAGGTCAGTGCAAAAGTTTTAGCGGTTTGAAGAATCGAGGAAGAGACATTTTAAACGATTTTAATTTATTTTGTTAATGTCTCCATGATTAATTTATGAATTGTCTTTCGGATTAAGAGAATTCGATTAGGGAACCTTATCCCATCCTTCATATTCTCCTTAGCTTCTTCAGATTTTCACATATTTTGAGGATTGCAAAATCATTTAGATTAAAGGAGATTTAATATGAATTATGGTCATATGTCACATCACAACCTAAAGAATTTTAGAAGCGTGGCATTTATAAGCTTTCTGACCAATTCGATATATGGTTATAGAAAGCAAAGGTATTTATTGTTAAGAATAAAGAATTTTCCCAAACACATTTTTTAATTATCAAGATGAAATTTGATATCAGCAAAAAATTTTGTACCAACTTAATAAATTCATTAAAGTTTAAATTTGATAATATATATATATATATATATATATATATATATATATAATTATTTTTTTTTAAAATATAATTATCCACACACTGGTGTTTCGTCGTCTACGACTCATCAGAGTGGCTGAATCTAGGGAGATTCGAAATCGGAACCCCATGATAAGAAGCCTAAACCATTACTCCTCGTTCAACTCGCTGACTGTTCGGATATATCGCGAGTATATATATATATATATATATATATATATATATATATATATATATATATATATATATATATATATATATATATATATATATATATATATATATATATATATAGCCAGTAGAGTTTAGTTTCCTAGAAGTACATCCAATGAAACAACATGTGTCTACCAAAGAGTGCTCAATGAGTAAACAGAGCAGGTATATTAAATTTATTTATACAAACATTAATGGTTTCATATGTGCATACATGTTTCTGCCATGGTTTTAAATGTTATATATATATATATATATATATATATATATATATATATATATATCACATTTAAAACCATGGCAGGCAACCTATTTAGTGATGTAGTCACGTTAAAAAAATGCCCTTGATAGCTCTGGTGAAGCATCAAGTATTCAACTACGGACAAGATTTGAATCACATTACAAACTCGTGTAGTGAATTCAATCTCGACTGCGTCCACATGTTACGTTATGTTTTTTAATATGAATATCAATACTCCCCCCAAAAACAAATTAACAAATATATATATATATATATATATATATATATATATATATATATATATATTTGTGTGTGTGTGTGTGTGTGTGTGTGTGTATGTGTGATAATATACAAAACATTTTTACTTGGGAAATCTATATATATATATATATATATATATATATATATATGGGAAATCTAAAAATCAGGTTCCTCTTGCAGAAATTGTAAGTGATTGTTAGATAAAAAATACCAAATTTAGAATTATAAGCAATCAAATTCATTTATTTAGCAAATAACAAGTTTTAAAGTAAGTCTCTTCAAATATACTTGTGCTAAGTAACTTACACGTAAAGGTTTGTGGAAAGCATAAAGCTAAATACATTTAGCCCGATGATTTCGGCTGTGAATAAAAAACACACACATAATAATGTAAGATCGACGTAATTCCTGGTCTTTATCATTGATAGCTTCCGCCATTTTTCCACTGGATTCTTTAGAACAATAAAATGTAATTCTGTTTACTTTCTTTCAGAAAATACTTTACTCGACGAAGAAATATTTTTTCGAATAGATGCCATCTATTTTTTCCGTAGGAAATTCATATCGAAATGGACACGATTTTTCTTTTGAGCCATACATTTAAATTTTAATGGTAATTATAAATAATTCTATAGTTTTGCAACTCTCACTTATAAAAAATAGTTAAATAATATATCAATATTATTCGTATTAGAAATTGCGTAATTTTGTTTGAGGTCTCTAGAAATTTTAAAATTCAATGTCAAAATATTTGACGGTATTAAAACAATTACTTCCTATCTGACAACAAAGCATTATTATGGAAAATACAAAATGGCGATAAATTAATTATTTATTTGGTAACTATTTACTGTATCTAACAAGATTATTTATTTTATTCAGTTCAGTTTAAAAACTAAAGATAAATATAAGCTATGTTTATTTGTGTAATTATTTCAAGTGTCGATTTCGTATTTTTATTTTTACGATTAGTTAACAAAAACGATAAATGTAAAAAAGTATTGCTTACTAATTACTCCGTAAGTCATACTAAGTCGGTTTCATTTCTCCTTTGCCGAAAACAGAAGTTCAGTTAGGAGTGATTAATAAAGTATTAGTAGACATTACATAAAAACATACGAAATAAAAATTTCAGACAAAATTCTAATTATTTAAATTTTAGTTTACCATTTTTCTATTGTAAATTTTCCTTCATGTGTTCCTAATTTATTCTGTCCACAACATTTTGGTCACTTATTCTTATTATGCCACCAACCATACCTGTTGCCTCCTTCCTTTTACTCACTACTCTTCCCGCACCTTATTTTCCACCTCCTCTCACACACATACTCCTCTTCCCACTTCTCCTCCCCTCTCAAATATCTGATACACTGTTTCTTTCACTACCATCTCTTATTCCCCTCTTGGCATTTTCTTTCTACATTTCGTAAAATGTTGAGTTTTTTCAATAAATCTTCAATTCTATATTTATTATCGCCCGTAGTGAGGATTGTATCTTCAACAACCCGAACAATGTTACTCCATCCACCGGCCGTAACCGAGATTGACCTCATTAAACAAGTCCGTAGCTGAATATTTGATGCTTCGCCAAGGCTATCTAGTGTATCGTGACGCCAAGGCTGTTTAGTGTATCGTGACGCCATTACTAGACGGGATGCCTACCACGGTTTAAGAGAGCCCCATCTATGTTACAGAGAAGGATAGATCGCGCCAGTTTGTCAACCTGGTATTTTATCTCGCGGTACATACAGCGCCTCGCCTTCCCATGTGGTCAACCGTCTGGTACTGGCAGGCTCAACGTTGCATAACTTCGGTGATCTGGCGAGAACCGGTGTGATTGTGCCATATACGTGATTCACTTTTACTGAAAATTATTATTACTTAGTACTTCTATCCGTTTTTTACTCACGTGACTTAAATAAATACTTCCATTCGAAATTTCATACTTATTCCCCAATTTGACACAAAAATTACTAAGTTCGACAATGTAACGTGATCAACCTGAGGGAGCAATTTGCCCCTCATTGGAGAGCTTTAGACCCCCCAGGAGCCTAAGGAGGGACGAATAACTATGCTAAGATTACTTTAATAGATCCCGGGTAACGGCGGATATCCCGAAGACTTAAAGTAAAAGATATATATATATATATATATATATATTTATGAAAAAAGTTTTTTAATTTTTTTTTTCATAATATTATTATCTTCTATTCCTGCACGTAACCAATTAAAAACGAATAAAGAAAAGTTATAAGCTTTTATACTTTTCGCATTCTTTTTTATTCATATATATATATATATATATATATATATATATATATATATATATATATATATTATTTCATTGTAAAAATAGATATATTTGCTTATTGTTTGGAAGTCAGAGAGATATATTTTGTATTCAAAATTGACGACAGAAATCTGGGAATTGACATTGTTTGGTCTCGACGAACTCACAGCCAGATATCGGACAGACAGTTGGTGACCTTAGGGGTCATGAGAATTTAATATTGACTTGAATCTCAGATGGTAAAATTAGTGATAGGGCCGAATTGCACACGCGCAAAATTTGGGGTTTCCCCAATTTTGTGGCGTAATTTGATTGACTTAGAGATTTTCCATCCCGACCACAACCTTACTATATAGTGCTAGTGCCGCGCGAATTTAGTCAGTTTCGAGGCAGTTTCCAGCGAGAGTTTGTGCGCGGAACTCGAAGTAGCTACACCGTTCCCTGAAGACATGACCCCTCCTCCAAACCCGTCTGACGCTGTCTGTGAAGAAAAGAGAGATTTGAGACTTTTAAAAACTTACTAAGAACTGAACTATATATCTGTAAAAGGACCTGTAATATATTTGTAAAGTAGAATAGACTTTACGTGTCTGTTTTCCGTTTTTCGATATTCGCTTTCAGCAAACAGGATTCAATGTAACGACCCTCTGAGAAGAGCCGAGGTTTCGAAGACAACAGAGGTCCTAGCGAACTTCATAAGAGAGGGGAGGATTACAACATTATACACACTTAAAAAAATGGTGGAGTTTTTTCTTATTTGAATAAAGCCTCGTAAATAGTTTGGATTTCCTTCTCTGTTACCTTTTTCGCTGGCTGTACTAACATGTCGAAATTTAAATGCAATGCGAACGGA
Source organism: Euprymna scolopes (assembly GCF_053919585.1). Classification (NCBI taxonomy): domain Eukaryota; kingdom Metazoa; phylum Mollusca; class Cephalopoda; order Sepiida; family Sepiolidae; genus Euprymna; species Euprymna scolopes. Next base: position 30,420,406 of record NC_136511.1, read on the forward strand.
GATTTCGCTGCTCAACTCTCTATATAGTGCGCCCCCTGAAGGCGTGCTTCTAATATGTCTTGTTTGAGTTGAATAAGAGTAAACGAAAAGCATTTTTTGTATTCTTCTATCATTGGTTGGTTGTTTTTGTTTTACGCCATGTCAACCCTTTTCAGGTTATTTAATGCCGAATCCAGTTAGTTTGAAGAATTTTTTTTTTAATATAATATTTTTTCAAGTCGGTTTCTATTTAACCCATAGTTGGGACCCTAACAGGTACGAATCCAGTTATTTTGAAGAAAATGTCTAAAATCTTACTGAAAGCAACTCGTATCTCTATTTTATATAAAAGGAACTTTGTTGTATGTGTGCATATAGGTTCGTTTTCTATAGAATCAACAACATCTGGGTCGATTTTTTATGAAATCTCACAGAAATGTATATTATGTATTTAGGAGTATTCTTAGATAGGTTTTGTATCGGAATGTTTTTGATAAGTATCGATAATCGAAATAATACGATGGAAGAAGAAACAGGCGATTTTGATCTCAGTTAACAGGCATGGCAAATAGAATTAACAGTAGGTTCTTTGATATGACAGAGGCGCGTTCGAAATGAATATTTCTGTTCAGAGCACAAGTGAACTATGATACTTTACTTTTGTATTTTAAACTTTGATTCCAGCCGTTATATATAAAATAATTTCATGAAATCAACGGTAAGTTCTCTACAGTGCAATGTAGACTACAATAAATGTTGGACTACGTCACTGCGAGTAGGCATGTGAAATTTCTTCCCGGTGAACCGCGATAGGTCCCCAACCAAAGCAGACAATA
>NC_136511.1:30426220-30458720 GCF_053919585.1 Euprymna scolopes
CTTCAAGTATAGCCAGCTCCAACCCACTTAAGTTACCATGCCTGAACCAGTTTTAACATGTTGCCCCTATATGTATACGCATGGATTTACGCGTGTATGAGTGTATATGTATGCACGCAGGAGTGGGTGGATGTGGCATGCGTTGTATCTGTGTTAATATATACGTATGTCTATATGTGTGCTTATACATGTGCGTGTTTGAGTAAGTATATGTTTGTACATGTCTATGTATGTATGTATGGCTGTACATATGTATATGTATGTGTATATATGTGTATATGTGTGTATATGTGTATATATGTGTGTGTATATGTATGCATTATTTTGTCTCTATTAATTTCATCTCCTTATGTATGTGGATGTATATATATGTGTGAGCATGTAGGCGTGCGTTTTGTACTGAGTGTGTATACATATGATTATGTACTGGACTGTATATATGTGTGTATGCACGTGTGTTTGTGTGTGTGCATGTATACGCGTATGTATGTGTATATATATGCATATGTTTGTGTGAACATGGACATTTAATGGAGTTACACACCTTAGCCGTATGTTAGTACATTCTAGCTATCTGTATCTCCCTGGACCATACGTATGCGCAAGCAAATGGGGATTATCCTCATCTCTAAAATAGAATCATTAGATAAACCCGACCATTTGTTGATGTATGTATATGTTTAACGGTAGGTGCACGCTCGTTGTATTTGTATGTTAGATATATCAGTGTGCGTACCTTTATCTCTGATTAGAGATAACCCTTAAGTAGGTATGTTTATTTGCTGTATGTATACGTTGGTATGCATATGCGGGTGTGACTTGCATGCTTGCACATGATTATAGGGATGTCTGACCGTGTATATGGGCGTAGCTGTACACTCGAGTACACCCGCATGCATGCCCGGGTGTATAAGTAATTCCATTTTCTAATATGTGTGCTTGCGTGTATGCGTTATGATGTGTACATATGTAATTGAGTACATATGTGCATTAGTATAAGGATGCGTGTGTATATAAGTCTGTATTTATGTATGCATGGTATGGATCAGTGTTTATGCGTATATGTATACTATGTATATGTGTATGTATATATGTATATGAGCGTGTGTATGTGTGTCTGTGGGTATATATGTGCTTATATCTGCACTTATGTTTAGGTTTGACAGATGGATATACAGTTAATTATTATATAAATAATTAAATTCAACCAAGTTTGGGCAACCCTACACCCAGCCCCGCATTTAAATAAAATCTCCCCATTATAAAAATAGTTATTGACCACAGTATATAAAGCACCGACTCAAACATCGATTCCAACCCTAGGAACAGCAAAAAAATTCATCCATAGATCGCCTCCAAACAGAAATATATACATTTTAAATAAATTTTAAATAAATTTAATTAAACCAGATCACACTACGACAACAAACGTAATGAACTAACTGTATCTCAGTTAATAAAGTCACTTTAAATATACACTCAAAATTAAAAGAACCCAACCTTAAACTCACTTAAATAAGTAACCCTCCAAGCATTCTAAAATTTCAGACCATGACTCGTCCCTATCTCCACCTCACCCGCTCACCAATCCGCACAGCAAAAACAGCACACCCACCTCATATAACGCACACTCCCATTGAAAATCACAAGAATATCCATTTCCCATTTGAACTTAAAATCAAGAGGTCAACCCTTTTAAAGAATACTAAAATATAAATCCCCCCCCTAAAAAATTCCATTAAATATCTGTATGCTCGCCCAATTTTAACCTCCCTCTCTCTTTACCCTCTCTACTTTACCCCACTCTCCTTTTTCCCTCATATAAAAGGCTTCCCTCACCCACTATTAACAAGAAAGCGAACTATCTTTCTACCGGGACTCACACCAGAAGCTATTCGTCCAACCCACCGTTCTAAATATCATCTCCCGGATTATTTTTCTATTTTGCTACCCATACTATTGATTTCGAGGTCCATTGCATACTTAACTCAATGCTCAAATTCTATTACTCACGGGGATAATTACAATAGAATAGTATATCAACCCAACATCGGATACACTTTGTCAACACCGAGAAAGCTTTTGGACTACATCAACCAACACACACTCAACGCACCAACGAATACGGCAGACCCGTATACCTTTCGAAAAATCAATAAGGAGCAATACGCTTTCGCTATATGGGAATATTACCTTCTCTCCATGACCTATTTTCTGCCCACCTGGATTTATAACCCCGAAAGACATTGTACTCCTTCTGATAATGGACTGTCCAGGTTGTATCAAGTTCTCTTTTCGTATAATTTTTTCCATATAATTATCCACAACTACTCAAAAAACTATTTTCAATAATTGTGCTGAAAAGCAAAATAAGCGTCCATTCACAGCTGAACATTTTGCTAACCGCATTTCATTATTTCCTCTGATGGTATGAGCCATTATTGAAAATCCATGGATTAAGGAAATTAACATAACCCCTTCTATATATTCCCTTTGTCAAACAATAAATTCTTAATTCGAATATATGTGTCTATATGTTGTTTTTTTCAGAATTTAAAATTTAACCACCAAACTTATATATATATATATATATATATATATATATATATATATATATATATATATATATATATATATATATATATATAGCCAGTAGAGTTTAGTTTCCTAGAAGTACATCCAATGAAACAACATGTGTCTACCAAAATAGTGCTCAATGTGTGAACAGAGCAGGTATATTAATTTTATTTATACAAACATTAATGGCTACATATGTGCATACATGTTTCTGTAATCACCCACGTTGGGGGATTACGTCTTCAGGCCAAGAATTACCGTCGAAAGTGATATTTCCACCAAATACATTTTCCTATTTCGTTTATCAAGTTAGAATGCAACCTGGGTGGGAGTCATAAAAACGGTGAGAATGCATTTTATCAACTTTCACTGTATTTTATTTTTAATAACCTGTTTGTGCACGATATTTTCATTCATACTTCCAGTAGTGTTTGTGCACGATATTTTCATTCATACTTCTTGCCCGTTACATATCTACAGACCTGTGCTCGCCCGTAGTAAATTCCCTACGCTGATAAGATTTATCTCCCCCAGTTTTCGTAGCATATATAATTTGATTACGTTTTAATATTTTGTAAAGCAAACTCCTGTACATTCATTTTCTTGTGATTCTATCAATATTTTTGTATTCCTTCTTACTTAATCCCATAAAGTTTTCACTAACCCTAACCCTAACCCTAACCTTAATCATTTCTACTGAACAGATGTTAATCGCTGTGAACAGATGATGTACAATTCTAGCTTTTCAGCCCGTAGGAAGTTGTTCCTCAGCACCAAAGCCAACAGAGTCTCAGTCGTTTCTGAGGTGGCTTGTTCCCTGATGACTGAATTGTGTCTCTGTCCATGCGCAGTTCTAGGCGGCCCACTCTCCCAGGTTTTCCCTTCTCTTTTGAGAAGGGGTTAATTTACTGCTAATCGCTCAAAATTCCCCTGCCAATAGGGCTGCCCAGGCATTTTTAGGCTATAGTGCTCTTCGTCTAGGGCGTTGGTTCTTCAAATCCACTTTCCGATCCTTGTGTCTCTTCGGTAAAGCCACTAATATGTTTAAATAATTTAGTACTTTTGCAGAATAAAGAGCGGGATCTCGTCGGAATTTTCCCGGCAGTTTACGTGAAACGCCTGAAGAAACTAAGCGAAAATTTCATTTTTTTGGGTTTTTTTTTTTTTGCGCAAATGTTGGCCAATTTTTTTCAATGAAAAAGATTTTTATTATTATGAAGATAATTCCTTGAAAAATTAATTGAAAAATGAAAACTTTTTTGTTTGAATAATTATCGGACAATAGAAACTTGAAGAAATTAAAATTGAAGTAAAAAAAAACAAACATTGTAAGGTAAGTTTCACGAATAAATATTTATTTCTTTGAATAACAAACAACTGAAAAAAAAAAATTTTTTACTATTTTTTATTATTTTTTTTTGTTTTATATGAGTTTTTCTTCCCACAAGAAAAATATTTAGTTTTTAATTTTAGCATTGGTTGCTGCGATTTTATTGGTTTAGTGTTTCGGCACTTTCTCGCGTTTTAATTAATTCCGACAATTGCACAGTCCTTATTCTGCATAAGTACCAATATTTTTATCTACTGCTAACTTCAGCCAAGTTAGACAGGGCGTTACCTTATGAAGAGGAACCTAATCCCTTCTCTCATAAAGGAGACACTCTGGATGGTTATACAATAAGTAGTGATCGGTCCGTCGTGTTCATTGAATTGTAAGGATGCTTCATAAATAGACTAATCTTTCCTTCGAAAGGAGAGACTAATTATCAGAAGGATTGCCCCCGAGATCAAACAGAAATATACTATACTCTGATATAATTCGAGAGTTGAAGTATTAAATTTCTTCTCTTTTTAATTCAAACCCACCAAAATTTCAGGCATTTGTTCCTGCTGTGTTGCTCTCGTTGGACAAAAAACAATTTAACCCCCTAAAATTTTTTTTTTCCTTTTCGTCTTTTTTTCCAACTATTTCTACGGATTATTATCGAATGGACACTAAGCTACCAGATTATAAAAAAAATGAATCGATATTTAAAGATTTGGAAGGGGGTTCAGTTTCACATACAACGTTTTAGTAAATCGATGCCCCATTTTTAGAACCAATTTACAGCCTCGTTTTGATGTTGGCTCTTTCAGTCCCTATTATTATTATTATTATTATTATTATTATTATTATTATTATTATTATTATTATTTATTTATTTATTTATTTATATTTTCCGACTTTCTATTTTGAGAAAAGTTCGGTCTACCGCCCCATCATTATAATCGATAAGAATTGATCGAAGTAGTTGAAAAAAGACGGAAAGGAAAAAATATTGTAAAAGTGGGGGGGCGATTGTTCTAAAAAGATCGTATTAAAACTTTTGTGGCATTTCCGAAAGAAAGAATCACGGATTGGATTCGAATTATTATTTCTTAAAAAAAAAAAAAAATTAAGTTCGACGTTCACCTGGTAAATTCCATTGTTTTTGATTTTCACACTTTTGCACCGATTTTCCCCGCCGAAAGCCCAAATATAAAGTTTCGCATGTGGTTTGAATACCCTATATATTAAGTTTCATGCCTGTAGACCAAAAACTGACAGAGGTGTTTGGTAGGCAAAATGTTTTAAACAAATATATATACGCATACGTAAATATATATATATATATATATATATATATATATATATAGAGAGAGAGAGTTTTGTTAACTATAACCTTTTTACGCAAATAGTATGCAAGTATAAATCATGTAGAATATCTGCATGAATATAATTACACGTCATAGTTAACTAAAGATGATCATCCCATAAGAAAACCGAAAAAACTAAGAGGGAATTAATTAAAATGAATGTTTTAAAGAATATGAAAATTGGCTAGATCTTTTGCTAGTGAATGCAATTTCACGACCCATTTATAACGAAGTTATATTTTATTTTAAATAAATTCTTCTTAAATAAATAGAAAAAGTGGTTTGAATATGAATATCACTACACAAAAAACAAGAAAAAACAAATTTATAAGAGTATATATATATATATATATATATATATATATATATATATATATATATATATATATATTTAAAGTGATGGTTGTGTAGTTCCAACGAGAGAAAAAATGTATATTTAAAAGAGTGTAGCCATCAACAATTGTGGGTTTTTTTTTAAAGGTTTTCATCATATTTTTATTTACTAGCAGTTCATCCCGGCTTTGCTCGGGCCTTATGTACTGTTCATAACTTTCCCTACGTGTGAATACACTTTATGTAGCATTTCAAATGTTTAAACCCAAATTTGTCTGAGTGATTTCGTAGAGACCGCAGAGGTCAATTTTTTAAAACTTTGGCCCCAATTTAACCCCGTACCATTTAATTTTCGGGCTCAAATCAAATTAAAAAGATTGATCCATGTCCAAGTAACCTATATCTAAAATTCAAGTGTTTAGACCCAAAATAAGCGGAGGAATTTGGTAGAGTTTTCAAAGTTCAAATCGTTAAACTTTGACTCCTTGACAGCAAAATGTTTGTCCGAAAACCGATTAAGATTTTCCCAAATCTGAATACTCCTAATGTCAAATCTCGAGTCTCTAGACCGAAAATTGAAAGAGTTATTTGACAGGGAAATGTATACAAACACACATACAGACATTTTCACTTATATCTATACTAGCAGTTCCGCTCGGCTTTGCTCGGGACCTATGTACTGTTCATAAGGTTATGTGCATATGTTTATATTAAAAAGTGTGAACACGTAAAGTAATACCTTCCTGTATAATAGTCTTCCTTAACCACCATAGAGAAAAGACAGACAGACGTTTTCACTTATATATATATATATATATATATATATATATATATATATATATATATATATATATATATATATACATACAGATAGATAGATAGATAGATAGATAGATTGGATGCAATATATACTAATGGTTTAAAAAGTATATATAAAAAAAAAAACTCATACGCGACCACCGAGAATCGAAACCAAAACGTTCAGCCCACGATTTATTTTGACTCTGCGTTAATGACTGGTCTAGGAAAACATGCATACTGTAAGGCTAAAAATTAAAACATGAATCAATAGCTACTACATTATACATTCGTAATGCCGGCGTTCGACCTTCACCTGGCAAATTTCATTTTTTAAAAAATTTTCACACTTTTGCACCGATTTTTCCGGGCTAAAATCCAAATATAAAGTTTTGCATGGATTCAAATACCTTTTATATGAAGTTTCATGTCTGTAGATCTAAAAATCTAGGAGGAGTTTGGTAGGCAAAAATTGTTAAACAAAAATATGTACGTATATATAAATATATATAGAAACAATTTTGTGTTTACTATAAACTTTTTACGCAAATATTACGCAAGTATAAATCATGTAGAATATCTGCATGAATATAATTACACGTAAAAGTTAACTAAAGATGATTATCCCATTAGAAAAACTGAAGCAACTAATAGGGAATTAATTAAAATGAATGTTTAAAAGAATATGCAAATTAACTAGATCTTTTGCTAGTGAATGCAATTCCACAACCCATATATAAGAAAATTGTATTTTCCTTTTAAATAAATAGAAAAGAGGGTTTTTAATATGAATATCAATACACACAAAAGAAGAACGAATTTATACGAGTATATATATATATATATATTAGCATGGGCGCCCGACGTTGTCCGGGTGTTTGGAGGTGTATGCTGAGCAAAAAAAAAAACCCCCCAAAAACGGTCAATTTTTTAAACTTTGTCCCCTATTATGACCCCTTTAATTTATTATTTTGGGCTCAAATCGAGTTAAGTAAGATCCATGTCCAAGGAACCTATATCTAAAATTTCAAGTGTTTAGACCCAAAATTGGCGGAGGAGTTTGGTAGAGTTCTCAAAAGTCAAATCGTTAAACTTTGACCCCTTAACAGCCAAATTTCTCGCTGAAAACCGATCACATAGATTTTCCCAAATCTCAGTACCCTGTATATCAAATTTCAAGTCTGTAGACTTAACATGAACAGAGTTATTGCGTAGGGAAATGTACACACACAGACAGTCCCACAGATACACAGACAGATACAAAGCGTGTTCACTTTTATAGATATACTAGCATTTCAGCCCGGCGTTGCCCGGGTGTTTGAAGGTGTATGCTGAGCAAAAAAAAAACCAAAAAAAAAAAAAGGTCAATTTTTTAAACTTTGACCCCTATTATGACCCCTTTAATTTATTGCTTTGGGCTCAAATCGAGTTAAGTAAGATCCATGTCCAAGGAACCTATATCTAAAATTTCAAATGTTTAGACCCAAAATTGGCGGAGGAGTTTGGTAGAGTTCTCAAAAGTCAAATCGTTAAACTTTGACCCCTTAACAGCGAAATTTCTGGCCGAAAACCGATCACATAGATTTTCCCAAATCTCAGTACCCTGTATATCAAATTTCAAGTCTGTAGACTTAAAATTAACAGAGTTATTGCGAAGGAAAATGTACACAGACACACAGAGAGACACACAGACACGTTCACTTTATATAGATAGGTATATTAGGGTGCGTAATCTATTTGAGGGCACTTATATTTTTTTAAATTTCAGTTAAAAATATACTACTTAATGTTTCCTTGCTTTCGGAAGATCCCAATACTTCTAGAACTAAAGTATAACTAATGAAATGAAAAGACATGGTGTAATAGTGTGTAAGAAAGTGAAACACAGCAATTCAGAAATTGCAAAATTTCTAAAAGTCATCAGTTATGGTTTTCGGTGTTGTTAACAGTGACATGCACATCACCCGTCTTCATTCTTTTCCCCTTTAGAGTCAATGCAGATACCTATGTCGAGACTCTTCAAACCATTGTTAACCTTATGGCAGACAACGTAGCTAGTGGAAGGCCCTATGTCTTGCAACAAGAGTCGGTACCATCTCTTAAAACTCTCAAAATCCAGGATTAGATGGCCGAGAATTTTTATAATCATATCACCCCCAAACTTATGGCCTCCTAACTCACCAGGCATTAATCCTTTGTAGCACGTCGTTGAAAAGGAAGTTAATAAGCATCCTCATTACTAGGCCTATGACAACAGCATATTCTTTTCATTGTTTTGACTCTCGAGTATATATCCGAGACAGTTAGACACAGTTAATCAACCGAGAACCATATCACTATATCTAAAAGCATATAAGATATCAACGGATACAGACTTGCGAGTCAAAAAAATGAAAAGAATATGCTGTTGTCCTAGACCTATTCATAACACCAAGTACTATCTGATGGAAGCAATAGCCCGAGCAATGGAGGGCAAAAATAAAGACCACCTGATCAAAATTTGAAGTTGTTTTCAAACTTGAATTAAGTCGGTGGTGGAAGCCGAGGAACGATATATACGGAATAAAACGTAAATTAATATTATATCTATTTATTTTGTTATAAGAAATTGTACATTTTAACGATACAACAATTTCATTTTTTGTTTTTCTAAAAGTGTTAAAAGTGTCCTCAGATACCTTGCGCTCTTTGTATCATATATATATATATATATATATATATATATATATATATATATATATATATATATATATATATATTCTTTTAACTTTCTTGAAGATTTACATTTGGATTTTACCATCACTGGATTTTTTATTTTCCACCAGACTATCCATTCATGTGTATTCACCTTTTTCTTCACTATATTCCCTCTGCTTCACTTTTTTTTGTTTTCAATTAAGATCTTTGACTTACTTGTTGTTTCATCAAATACTTCTGCATGCAAAATCCGATCCCGCATTTTGCTAATTCCTACCCTGTGATGAGAAGGAAAGTATTTCTTCGAAACTCCGCGAATTAAGGACTATCCATTCATCAAGTGTTTCCTTTTCAGATTAAATATGTTTTTTAACTCATTTCAAAGTGTTTTTTAACATATTTTATTAACTATTTGCTCATATATATATATATATATATATATATATATATATATATATATATATACATATATACATATATATATATATATATATATATATGTATATATATATATATATATATATATATATACGAGTAAAAACTTTCTCGTCATTCTCCGCGGGGTCCCACCACTTTATTGAATGGTCAGTTAAGTATACCTTTCGAGAATTCTGCATCAACATCTTTGCTGCAGATGCGGATATTTTAAACAAGTGAATCCAAACGTTTTTCTTTTCTCACAACTTTTGATAACTGTTTTAAATGTCTCTTTTTTAACACTTATTGCGCTTGTATTCCATCAAAATAACCACCCCGACCTACTTGACCAGCAGCAAAATTCTACCCCTTCACTGTAGATGTCCTCAGATGTAAAGAAAACCTTAACTTTAATAGCTTGTTTCCTTGGACAGATTATCTGTGGAGTTTTCATTCCTATTTAATGTTTCTCTGATTGTACGAACATTTAAAAATTTAAATGTATTATGAACAAACATCTTGCTGCACAACTCCCCACTTATGATGCATCTGTAGATCACAGTAGTCCCTTTATGTCTCAGTGGCAATATGCCTTCTGCAGGATGAACAAAAGTATATGAAAAAATAAAAGAAAAAAGAGCGCGTGATTTACTACAAGTGCATTTCAACGTTCCATTACCACATGCCAACGTATGAATCGGAACGATTCAAATCGTTTTTTATCGTTTCTTTTTTATGATTATTTAATTGTTCACACCAGTAGAAGACGTAAGGATAGTATTTATTGGGGCCCGAGTGACAAATCTCCCCAACTCCTCGCACCCAACCCCTCCCCGTCTTTAGACATATGCTTGCTTTTAATTGCATGTGTGGATATTCGAGTAATTTAAATATTATGTGTTATTGGCTTATCTCCCCTACAAAAAATGCCACCCACGAAATCGTTCATAAAATTTACAATCCTTTCTACAATCCAACCATATTTGGTCCAAACTTCAGTCTATGTCTGATTTATCTACTGAATCCGTTGAAAGAACGATTGTACGTGCATATTGTACAGTTTGTGCCTTTTAGTCGTTGGCCAAGCATAAATTAGCCTAAAAATTTGGTTTCAATACCTGCAGCTTTCATATTAATAATATAAAAATACACATAATATAAGGCATATTAAATTTTTTTTTACTTGGAATTTACCACTTATAAAGGCCCGAAGGCCACTCGAGGACAAGAGTTTATGAATGAAAGGTGGTGGTTGTGTAGTAATCGTTAATGGTGTAAATTCGGTAGAATTTGATTATTTATTGGGACAGCTCAACAAGAACGTGTTTACATTGGATTTGAAGGCTACCACGTTGTATTCAACCGGGAAGCACGACAGCGAAACAGTGTTCTACAAGAGGGCAGTTCTGGGAAAGAAGCTTTATTTATGGAATGTGTGTCTAGATTTAGGCACAGTTAGATAGTGGGGAGAAATCGTATATAGTAGTTGTAACTAGTCGAGTGTTTTTTTGTAAAAGTTTGGCAAGGGGGGTTCATAGATTAGAGTTCAGTCGAGTACTTGCTATGAAAATATTATTATATTTTTATTTTGTCATATTAGTATGCGCGTTATTATCTTTCAACCAAATTTTGAAATGAATTGTTCAAAAATCAAATGCTATTATCCGTCTAAACTAAAAATCTACTATTAGCATTCTCTCTCACATCTGAATGTTGCAATTGGTGATAAATGAAGTGGAAACACATTCTTTTTATTTATTTCAATTGTAACTTACAATGCCAATCATTTTCACGGAATAAGACATATGCGATGTTTTTTTGTATATTATTAAACATATACTATTGTGATGAGATATGTTAGAATCAATAGTAAATTATTACGATAAACGGGTACTGTTGTTAGTGGAGAACATAAGGGTGCCGAGTTCGAATCCGGTCGATTTCCTAAAATTACTTACACTAATGAATGTTGGGAACTTATTCTTTTTTTCTTTTCTTTTGCAGACTGTTATCCTCATCTTCACAGTTGTTGTTGTTTCGGCCAACTCATCCTCTGGCCTTCTTCAGGTCATTAACCGCGACGAGAAAGGAATAGTGAGTCTTGCATCTCCAGTAATTATTGTCTTCATATTTGTTGTTGTCTCACCACGTTTTAGCAAACTAATCCTTTGGCCTGCTTTGGGTAAGATGGACAATGCTTGCCCGGAACCGTTGAGACTCAACACCTCTATCCACTGCGCCACGGGCCCCGAAGGCAGTAATTACTGGTGATACAGTAACAAGGCTCAGCATTCCTTCCCAGTTTTGGTCAATCACCTGAAAAAAGCAAAGGATGAAGATAAGGATAACATTCCGCAAAAAAAAAAAAGGAAAAAAAGAAAAAGAAATTCCCGTCCCAAAACGATGGGTTAAACCGATTTACTAACGTCGTTAATAGAAGGATTACACGTGTATATTGTGTAGTTTCTTACTTTTAGTCAAATATATAAAGACATAATTACGATTTTAGTCAAATATATAAAAACATAATTACGATTTTCTTTTTATATAATAGATGAAACAAAAATGTTAATACGCGTCCAGGGATTAGACCAGGAGTACACAAAGTCCCCAGTTATTCCCGGGCAACGCCGAAGTTGTTTGCTTTATATCATACACCCATTCTTTAAAATGACCACCCTACTTACTTCTGTCCTTATTGTTCATTGTGTCTCCTTAGCCTTGACATTTCCCAAATGTCCAAAACAACGTTGAAAAAAAAATCGTCTTCATATTTTAGTGGCCCACACTTCGCTACCCCTCCTCAACCGCCGGGAATTCTTACGCTCCAACAATTATGCATAATGAAAGCCACCAACATTTAGTTGAAATAAAGTTGTGTGTCTGTGTTTTTTTTTTAGCAATTAGACATCATCATCATCATCATCATCATCATCATCATCATCATCGTCATCGTCATCGTCATCGTCATCGTCATCATTATCATCAAAACAACAACCAATCAATCAATCACTCGATCAATAATCGTATCATATTCACATATTGCAGAGGCATGATTCCGTGCAGTTTCAAGAGGTCTACACTACACTCTTTGAGATTAGGTTAGTCCATTGCTAATTTCAAGAAAGTGAGGTGCTCAAAGAGGGGAACGCCTACATGGCTGCTCAGACACGTGTTGTATTCCAGAAATCATTTTTTCGCTATCTAGCGCTATCTTTTCGATACCTCACATCCTTCTCTGGTACTTGTGCAATTAACGAACCAGCCGTAACTCAGCATTTGCTCAGCTTTGTCCGGCGGATGACGTCAAAAGCCGGATAAAACCGAGCGTTGCCGATAAAATAAAAACAACGCTACTAAATAACTGTAAAATGAAATTGTAAATGTAGAAACATCCAAAAAAAAAACAAAAAAAAAAACAAAAAAATAAAATAAAAAGCAAAAACCTACTGTTCATTTGTGTTTTTTTATTATTAGTATTATTGTTTGAAACTGTTTTCTGTTTGCAAAATAAATGCATATAAACATTTTTTTGTAAACAAATAATAGTTAGTAATTTTTTTCAACTATTTACGTAAAATAGCCAACAAAAATGATATTTGCCAGGAACAAGGCATTTATTTTTGTTTTTAACGCGAGATTTTTTTTTATTTTTTGCCAGGAACAAGACATTTATTTTTGTTTTTAACCAGAATCCCCGCGAGATTTTTTAAATTTTTTGCCAGGAACATTTTTTCTCAGGAGTTTGTATTTTCCTCAGACTTTTTGAGGGCATCAGATGACAAAGTTGACGGAGATGAGATAGCGAATGTGATAGGAAGCTACATAACCGGGTAGCTTTCGGCGATGTGGGTTAATATGGAGTCAAACGGCTGCCTACCAAACTTTTGTCTCCACATTAACTCTAAAAGATATGTGTCCAAAGCTCCCGGTTGGTTCCGCATTCTCGTTTATTGCGCTGCTTTGCTTCCTTCCACACCCGCTCCACATGATTTGTTGTTGCCTGTGTTACGACGGGATCTACAAAATTAAGGCTGTGTTGTTCAGCGTTAAATAGTGATACCCCTCCTCTCCTCCCACTTTGCTGTAAGCCCTCTAACAGTCTGATACGGCCGTGGTCTCCGGCAGAATGTATTTTCTTATTAGTGGAAGGAGGGTTTCCTATTTGGTATTTTAACAAAAAACAAAACAAAAAAAAAAAAATCCTTTCCTACGGGGTCGGCGTATCCACCGAAGACCCAGACCGGTGTTAGACGTCTACCAACGTTGTGTTTCCGGCGGTTGAAGAAGACAGACTCGTCAATTTCGCAGGAAATTCTTCCAGTCCACAATTGTGTGGCATGACTGCAACCCACATCCGCGCTGGAGATTCCTAGTCGCGGCCATCTCGAACGCCCATATCGAAATTCTCGTCTGCTGCTCAGCGCGCAGCGTTTTGATTTGTTGATGACCATGTTTCGTCAGACAGCAGCAAAATCCGAGCTGTTGACGTCATGCGCCGGACAAAGCCGAGCAAATGCTGAGTTAAGTCTGGTTCATTAAATGCACAAGTACCCCTTCTCTCTTACCTTATATTTCTTTTATGAAAAATAAAAATATGATATATATAAGCTACGTACACGCGTTTGTTGCAGCTGAATCGGATGAATATATATATATATAAACTGTCTAAATCGCTTCATTGCAAATTAGTAAAATATCAATATTTCACTAAATATACGTCGGCAAAATAATTTAAATTGTATCAGCAAAGGACTGCTTCAAGGTAAGTTATTTCCCAAAATTTTATTCAAATCCATGCGATATTCACGAAGTTATGGTATCTTATTTATTATCAAGGAATTTATACTTTATTGCAGATCTCTTACAATGCTCCGACAAAAAACAATACAAAAAACGGGCAAATAAAGGTTATCGAAAATCAAAAGAATTGTTGCTGGACTCGCAGAATGATTGCTCATCAAAGATTTAGCCATGAAGCTGGAAAGGGATCAAAGAACATTGACTTCATTCGTGAACAACCTCACCATCAAATCCAGAAAGAATAATGACAACAGGAGATACCTTACATCGGGAAGTAATGACAACAGGAGATACCTTACATCCGGAAGTAATGACAACAGGAGATACCTTACATCGGGAAGTAATGACAACAGGAGATACCTTACATCGGGAAGTAATGACAACAGGAGATACCTTATATCGGGAAGTAATGACAACAGGAGATACCTTACATCGGGAAGTAATGACAACAGGAGATACCTTATATCGGGAAGTAATGACAACAGGAGATACCTTACATCGGGAAGTAATGACAACAGGAGATACCTTATATCGGGAAGTAATGACAACAGGGGATACCTTACATCGGGAAGTAATGACAACAGGAGATACCTTACATCGGGAAGTAATGACAACAGGAGATACCTTACATCGGGAAGTAATGACAACAGGAGATACCTTACATCGGGAAGTAATGACAACAGGAGATACCTTACATCGAGAAGTAATGACAACAGGAGATACCTTACATCGGGAAGTAATGACAACAGGAGATACCTTATATCGGGAAGTAATGACAACAGGAGATACCTTATATCGGGAAGTAATGACAACAGGAGATACCTTATATCGGGAAGTAATGACAACAGGAGATACCTTATATCGGGAAGTAATGACAACAGGAGATACCTTATATCGGGAAGTAATGACAACAGGAGATACCTTACATCGGGAAGTAATGACAACAGGAGATACCTTATATCGGGAAGTAATGACAACAGGAGATACCTTATATCGGGAAGTAATGACAACAGGAGATACCTTATATCGGGAAGTAATGACAACAGGAGATACCTTACATCGGGAAGTAATGACAACAGGAGATACCTTACATCGGGAAGTAATGACAACAGGAGATACCTTATATCGGGAAGTAATGACAACAGGAGATACCTTATATCGGGAAGTAATGACAACAGGAGATACCTTACATCGGGAAGTAATGACAACAGGAGATACCTTATATCGGGAAGTAATGACAACAGGAGATACCTTATATCGGGAAGTAATGACAACAGGAGATACCTTACATCGGGAAGTAATGACAACAGGAGATACCTTACATCGGGAAGTAATGACAACAGGAGATACCTTACATCGGGAAGTAATGACAACAGGAGATACCTTACATCGGGAAGTAATGACAACAGGAGATACCTTATATCGGGAAGTAATGACAACAGGAGATACCTTACATCGGGAAGTAATGACAACAGGAGATACCTTATATCGGGAAGTAATGACAACAGGAGATACCTTACATCGAGAAGTAATGACAACAGGAGATACCTTACATCGGGAAGTAATGACAACAGGAGATACCTTATATCGGGAAGTAATGACAACAGGAGATACCTTACATCGAGAAGTAATGACAACAGGAGATACCTTACATCGAGAAGTAATGACAACAGGAGATACCTTACATCGGGAAGTAATGACAACAGGAGATACCTTACATCGAGAAGTAATGACAACAGGAGATACCTTACATCGAGAAGTAATGACAACAGGAGATACCTTACATCGGGAAGTAATGACAACAGGAGATACCTTACATCGAGAAGTAATGACAACAGGAGATACCTTACATCGGGAAGTAATGACAACAGGAGATACCTTATATCGGGAAGTAATGACAACAGGAGATACCTTACATCGAGAAGTAATGACAACAGGAGATACCTTACATCGGGAAGTAATGACAACAGGAGATACCTTATATCGGGAAGTAATGACAACAGGAGATACCTTACATCGAGAAGTAATGACAACAGGAGATACCTTACATCGGGAAGTAATGACAACAGGAGATACCTTACATCGAGAAGTAATGACAACAGGAGATACCTTACATCGGGAAGTAATGACAACAGGAGATACCTTATATCGGGAAGTAATGACAACAGGAGATACCTTATATCGGGAAGTAATGACAACAGGAGATACCTTATATCGGGAAGTAATGACAACAGGAGATATATTATATCGGGAAATTCGTAGGGAAGTCAACCGAAACCGAAACAGCACATTTTTGCAAGAGCTGGAATCGCTCCAAGATCCAGGCAGGCCCGATGCAATGTGTTGAATATGGTTGCAAGAAATATCAAACCTTTTCCAAAGCTTCGATTGAGCAAACAACATAAGGGAAAAACGATTTGCTTGATTTGGATTTTCAACGTGTCTTATTTACGAATGAGGCTCGCGCTACTCTTGACGCTCCAGATGGATGGGCCAAAGTTTGAAACCCGAACGGAACTCCAACTACTTACGTTCATCGTCAACAAGGAGGTGGAGGCATCATGTTTTGGCCGGGAATAATTGGGAATAAGTTGGTCCGAGTTCCAGAGTATGTAAAGCTTACCAGCTATGCGTACACGGCCTTTTTTAATAAACATTTGTCACCATGGCTAGATGACCTACCATTGTCAGATGATTTTTATGCATGACAATGCATCATCCTATTCTGCTAGGGCGATTGCAGCCTTCTTTGAATCTATGGGCTTCTTGGAGAAACACCCATGAGGTGGCCACCGTGTTCTCCGGATCTTAACCTCATTGAACATCTCTGGTCAATATAAAAAGAGGGGTTTATGAGGGAGCAGAGCAATTTACTTCAAAGGATGCTCTGTGGCGGAAATAGTTGATGTTGCTAGAGCCAAAACTTCTTTCCAGAACAAACAATTGACTTCCTCAGTGGACAAAAGGTTGTTTAAAGTTATTTAAAGATAGTGGATATGTCGATAATTAATTAATTTATTTGAGGCTTAGTACCTAGGATGTACTTTTATTTATTATTCTTTGGCAGAAAAATATAATAAAAAATAAAGTTTTCATGATTAGACATTGTATTTTCCCTAAAACAACATTTTAAGAAACCTGTAATAAAGCGATAGACAATGGAAATTCCTTGATAAAGAATAGAATATCATAACTTCGTAAATATCACATGAAATTGAATAAAAATTGGGAAATAATTAACCTTGAAGTAGTTTTTGATGATACAATTTTAATTTTTTTGTTATGTATATTTAGTGAAATATTGATATTTTATCAATCTACAATAAAGCGATTGATACAGTATATGTGTACATGGGGAAACCAAGAAGAATTAGAGAAATTCTTAAAAAATAATACTTATCTGGATAATACAAAGTTCAACAATTGAGGACACATTCCTAATATGTTACCTAGCATCTTATATTCTTTTGATGAGAAGCATTAGGCTTTAAAATATCTAGGAGTAAAGAGCATATATATCTTGTACACATAATCGATATAATCACCCTATTTAATAAACGATTAAATTTATATGCACTAGTATATAACTTTATATTGTCTTTTTTCTTTTTTCTTTCTCTCTCTCTCTCTCTCTCTCTCTCTATATATATATATATATATATATATATATATATATATATATTAGGAGGTATATTTGGTAAAAAAAGGGAAAAAGTGCTCAATACTTTAGTAGAACTTAATATGTTTTTATTATTTCAACCTTGGATATTTTGCTCTAATCATTACAAATTCTTGCAATCGACAGGAAAATAATATCAGATGATTTAAGTAAGAGACCGGCAGGATAATATTATTGTCCTGTCGATTTAAACAATTTGTAATGATTTAAGCAAAAAAAAACCGAGGATGAATAAACACACACACACACACACACACACACACACACACACACACACACACACACACACACACACACACACATATATATATATATATATATATATATATACTAGCAGTACAGTCCGGCTTTCCTCAAACCCTATGTACTGTTCATAACTTGCCGTACGTGTGAATACACTTTATGTTGATGAGGAGCCGGTTAATGGTCTACTCGTGTTGTATGATGGTGGCTATGCACATCCGTTTTGCCTAGTACCTCACCCTACATCTGAAAAACTATGAAACTGTGGAATAAAATGAAATGACAGCTCACCCCCCCCAAAAAAAACGTTAAAACCAGACACACACTCAAACAATTCACCTCCTCCATTGACGCTTGCATTTACAAATATCCGAGGACTTAGAACTAACTTAGATGATTTAGAATCATTTCTCCTGGAAAACTCCGCGGATATATTAGCACTAAGTGAAACTAACTTGCATTCCTTCATCCCATCTAACATCTTTAACATGTCTGATTATCTTCCACTTTGTTTTAAGGACTCTGACTGGCACATGCACGGACTTGGAGTCTATATTCGTAACACCTTCCCCATGTCTAGGGAATCTAAACTAGAATCAGGTGACCAGCCCTTCATGTGTTTTAAACTAAATTTACAACATAGCGTTAGCTACCTGTATTTTTTTTATCGCTTTTCATCAAGCCAGGACTATACTATAATCAATCATGTCTCTGATAGCATAGATGTAGCACTGTCCCTCGACACTAGCGCCCAAATACATGTACTTGAAGACTTTAACGCCCACCACAGAAATTGGCTTGGCTTTTCTAACTACACTGACACAGCTGGTAGCGTCATCCATAACATTGCTATATCCCATTTCCTGACACAGACAGTAACATTCCCGACCCAGATCGCCAGAACCAGCCAGTCTCACTTTTGGATCTATTTCTGACAACAGTTCCTGATGATTGTGTAACAAATGCTCATTGCCCACTCGGGAATGCTGATCACGCATTAATAATGATAGACATTACTCTAAACTCTCGACCCCAAGTTGAAGAGCAATTACTCAAAAACGACAAGGTACTACAATAAGGCTGACAAGGATGCCATTAGAGATCATCACAGACGCCCCATGGTGAAATATCTTTCTCTTCCATCAGAACAGTGCGCAAATGAGACTACTGAATGGTTCAAAGCAGCAATTGAAGCGCATGTTCCTACACGAAGTTCTATAATAAACCCTACTCTCACCAATGGTTTACTTCTGTATGTGCAGCTGCCATTGCTCAGAGGCAACATGCATACCGTAGATTTATCCGGTATAAGTCCTGTACAAACAGACAAAAGTATATAGAAGCTAAAAATAATTGCAAGAAAAAATAGTTGTAAATATACTGAAACTACCAGGAAATGCATTGAAGCGCAAAAATTAGGAACTCGCGATTTCTGAAAAATCTACAATAGTGTAGTAAATAATGGGCAATCGACAATACCCCCCCACTATCAACCAATCATGCTTGCCCTCGGTTTGCCTCAAACTCTACCTTGGATCCAGCAAACCATTCTCTCCCTGATTTTCCTCTGCGGACAAAACCACGTTAGATGATCTAAAGATCACGCCCTCCCAAGTACATAATATTATAAAAAAACCTAGACACTTCAAATGCATGTGGACCTGACCTCATCCCAGCTGTGTTATTAAAAAAATGCTCCGCTGAGATCGCTCCTGTTCTCTCTAAACTCTTTAACGAATGCCTTAACGAATTTTGCTTTCCTGGCTGCTGGAAAACTGCTTCTGTGGTACCAGTTTACAAAAACTCTGGCGAAAGAACTGACCCATTAAATTATCGTCCAATTAGCCTTCTCCCTCTTTTCGCCAAAATGTTTGAGTCCTTAGTTAATCAAGCTCTAGTTCACTACCTTACAGCTGCTAAACTTCTGTCAGACCATCAATATGGATTTAGGCAAGCTGGTTCTACTGCAGAAATTCTGATTGTAATCTCTGAACGTTTATACCAAGCACTGGATAAGGCAGGGGAGGAGAGGGCAATCGCCCTAGATATATCTAAGCCTTTTGACAGAGTATAACACGATGGTCTTCTAATGAAAAAAATATTCTATTGTATTACTGGACGAATGCTTAGCATAATTAGATCCTTCTTAAATTCAAGAAGTATCTAGGTGTCCTCGATGGTCGTACGTCCAAAAACTTTGATATAAATGTGGGTGTACCTCAGAGATCGATCTTTGGACCTTTATTATTTCTGATATTCAGAAATGACTTGCCTCGTAAAATTGTCTCTGAGATGGGTATATTTGCCGACGATCAAATGGTTAATTGTAGCCATAGACCGTTTCATACCATCCAAAATATTCCAACAAAAACCTAACAGCCACCCATGGTTCTCCCCAGAATGTGCTGCTGACATCGCGCACAGAAATCACTTTTTCCATAGCTACCAACGTAATAGATGCACTGAGACTAAAGCTGCTTTCAGGACTGCCAGCGACCACTGTAAAAGAGTAATAAAAAATGCAACAGTGTTATATGCTCAGTCCGTTAAATCCAAAGTAGCTGAGCAGCAGCTTGGTTCCCACCAATTTTGGCAAATAACAAATAGGATCCTGAGCAGAAGCGTCGGACAAAGCCAAACTATTTGCCAAGAACTTTGCAGCTAATTATACTCTTTGCGACGTATTTCCTCCTATAACACACAACACACTTTTCAACATACAAATATCTGTGCGTGAGATCGCCAAGCTAATCAAGAACTTTGATTCTAGTAAAGCAACTGGCCTTGACCGCATTCCAATTATAGTGTTGAAAAAGATTCCACCAGAACTGTCAATAATGTAAAAAAACAGACACCACGCTCTATAGCAGGCACGTGAGGAAACCTAATGAGCACATATCTAAGGTAATGGCTGAAACCCTAGAGGAAGACCTTTAGTCCGTAGTGGAATGAATGGTAATGTTCAACGCTGCCAAGACAAAGCTCGTTTCCTTTAATGATTACATGAAACCTTACTAACCACTAATAGCTATGGTTAGAGATACTTTACCTGAGAGCACTTCGTTTAAGTTCCTTGGCTTAACGTTCACAGGAAACATGAGTTGGAATAGATACATCGAGATCATTGCTAAGGCTGCTGCAAAGAAGGTGGGCTCTCTCTATCGAGCTAGGAAGTTACTTACGCCTGAATGTATGGAGTACTGCTGTCACATTTGGGCTGGTGCATCTGCTACTAGTCTCTCGCTCCATGACAGGGTCCAAAAGAGAGTCACCAACCTAATAGGTCCCGAACTGTCATCTAAACTTCAGCCCCTGTCTCACCGACGAAATGTTGCATCCCTATGTCTGTTTTACAAGTATTTTAATGGCTGATGCTCTGACGAACTGCAAGCCTGACAAGCAGCGAAATCCCACCCCTATACAGTTGAGATCACTAGATGTAAGAAAGCCTTTTACTCTAATAGCTTCTTCCCCCAAACTGCAAGACTTTGGAATTCTTTTCCGGTTTCCTGCTTCCCCAACTGTACTGACATGCAGAAGTTCAAGTGTAATGTGAACAGACATCTTGCTGCTAAACTCCCTACATAGTACCGCTACAACTTAGGTGATTGATAGTAGCCCCCTACATCAAAGTGGCAATGTGCCTTGTTTGGGGTGAAAATATAATAAAAAAAAAATCAAATATTTAGACCCAAATTTGGGTAATTTCGTAGAGACCGCAGAAGTTAATTTTTTTTTTATCTTTGACCCCAATTTAGACCCATAACATTTATTAGTTTGGTCTCAAATCAAAACAAAAGTTTTACGTATGTCCAAGTTACCCACATCTAAAATTTCAAGTCTTTACACCCAAAATTGCCGGAGAAATTTGGTAGAATCTGCAATGATCAACTCTTTCAACTTTGACTTTTTGGCAGCCAAATTTTCGTCCCAAACTGATTAAAATACTTGCAGCATGTGTGAATACCCTTTGTGTATAAATTTCAAATGTTTAGACCCAAATTGGCTGAGTAGTTTGTTAGAGACCGCAGAGTTAAATTTTAAAAAAACTTTGACCACAATTTGACCTCGTAACACTTATTGTTTTGGAGCTCAAATCAAATTAAAATGTTTGATCCATGTCCAAGTAACCTATATCTTAAATGTCAAGTGTTTAGACCCAAAATTGGCGGAGGAGTTTGGTAGAGTTTTCAAAGGTAAAATCGTTTAACTTTAACTTTGACTCCTTGCAAGCCAAATTTCTGGCCGAAAACGAATTACAAAGATTTTTCCAAATCTCAGTACCCTGTATATCAAATTTCGAGTCTGTAGACCGAAAATTGACAGAGTTATTGCGTAGGAAAATGTACAGACACGGACACACATATACACACACACAGACACGTTCACTTATATGTATATATATATATATATATATATTGTGTTTGTATGTGTGTGTGTGTGCTTGTTTTGTGTCTGTGTGCGTGTGTTATTTTCTTTCATCGACCAATTCGGTCGCCTTCAAATCCAATGTCTACAAAAATACTCATGAATAGCTTCATATGCAATCAAACGCAGCTTACATCATTGGCCATTGTTTTTACTCCCGAAGTGTTCCTCATCTTTCGACTATCAACCATTCTCGTCTCAGTTATCTATATCATTTTTTTTTACACAGTGGTCACCACTTATCAAGGCCCGGAAGCCACTCAGGAATAAGGGTTATTGCAAGTACAGTACGTTAGTGGAGATTTGATGAAGTGTTTACTTAAGGGGGCGGTTCATTAGGAATTTGTTAACGTTGGACTTGAAGACATCCAAGTTGTAGTCAGGTCGGAAGCAGGCAGACGGAACACAGTTCCACAGGCGTGCAGTTCTAAGTAAGAAGCTTTGTTCATGGAATCCACGTTTTGATTTAGGCAAAGATATAGAGTGGGGGAAAATTTTCACAGTGGATTCAGCTAGACGGGTGTTTTTCGTGAAAGATTGGCGAGGGGAGACCAGAGATTGGAGTTCAGACGAGCACCTGCCATGGAAATAACGATAAAACAAGGATAGGCTCGCAATGTCTCTTCTGTGGGAGAGAGGTTGCAGGGTAGAGAAAAGGGCATCCCCCACTAAGCCACGAAGTCTATTTTGTACTCTCTCAAGGCAGGATAGGCTGTTTTTAGCAGCTCCTGCCCAGATATGATAGCAGTATTCCATCCTTGGACGTACTTGGCTTTTATATAGATAGAGAATTGCATCATTAGTGAGATATCTTCTGGAGCGGTAGAAGGATCCCACCATCTTTCCAGCGACCTTGGCAACAGACTTGATGTACGTGTTCCATTTCAGATCAGGAGTAAAGGTCAAACCTAGAAGCTTGTCAAAACACGGGGCCTCACACAGACAAGAGCCATCCATCCCAATTGATACCAGATGGAGATCAGAGCGTTGATGATGTAAGGATAGGAGTTTGGTTTTACATGCATTAAAGGTAACCAGCCACATCTTCCCCACTGAACCACACGCTCGAGATCAGAGGAGAGAGAATCAGAGAGAACTTTATCATTTACAGCCTTTGATGTGTTGCCGTAGATGGTCGTGTCATCAGCATAGATGTCAACGAATGATTTAAGTATGTGTTTAGGGAGGTCATTGATGTAGATCAGGAAGAGAGTTGGGTCCAGGATTGGCCCCTGAGGGACTCCAGCATTAATACTGCAGGCCTCTGATTTTTGTCCATCGACCACTGCTTTTATGAGCCTATCGGAGAGAAATGATTTAATGATTGAGAAAACATTTCCAGTTATGCCGTAGCAGGAAATCTTGTGAAGTAGGCCTTTATGCCATACCTTGTCGAAGGCCTATTATATGTCAAGAGCAATTGCCCTAGAAAGGAAGCCTTTGTCAAGAGATTCACTAATCCTGTGAGATATAACCGTCAGCACATCTGCGGTAGATCTTGCAGAGCGGAAACCATATTGTGTGTCACTAAGAAGGTTGTTTCTGCTGAGGTGGTTGACTATTTCTCTATTTAATATGGATTCCAGCAACTTACTCATGACACACAGGAGACTTATTGGTCTGTAGTGAGAGGGAGATGACTTATGACCTGAATTCTTAAATACAGGGCAAACTGATGAGGTCTTCCAGGGAGTCGGAAAGCACTTCTCCTTAAGGCAGCGCTTAAACAGTTTCGTAAGTATGGGAGCAAGTTCTGGTTGAAGCTTTTTTAACACTATAATTGGGATGCCATCAGGGCCAGTTGCTTTACTGGAATCAAGGTTATTGATTAGCTCGGCGACCTCATGCACGGATATTTGTATGTTACCTAGCTTGTTCTGTGTTATAGGAGGAAATACGGGGAGTTGATGGCCTTCGTCGCATAGGGTAGAATTAGCTGCACAGTTCTTTGCAAATAGTTTGGCCTTGTCTGATGCTGACGAGTGGCTCTTGCCCTTGCTAAGTAATGATCCTAACAGCAAAAAGAAAACTCCCTATCGCTGCATAAGAAAATTTCTATCCCACTCCCCTCGTCTTCTTTCTCATATGCGGGCGAATGCGCTTCATCAGCCAATAGACGCCGAAAGAAATCCATGCATACGAAGACGCATGTTTTAGTAAAACCAAATGTTTACAAATGGACTAAATTGTTTAAAGGATATGGAAACAGTATCCAAGAGGAAACACAAAACGTTTTATGTTGTTTACGGCGTCACTAAGAATACAGTGTGACTCAAAATCAGCGTACAGTTACCACATATTTATTTAAAACTTGAAGCATGTTTCAAGCATTAAACGAAGTTTTGTTTCTCAGATGTTTAAAATATCCGCTTTCAGCATTTCAGCACTCTTCAAATCATTCCAGGACAAATTCTGATCTTTATTACATTCACAGCAATAACTCGTCTACCTACAACCACAGCTAAGAACTTCGATTATTACTTTCTGCACACACACACACACACACACACACACACACACACACACACACACACACACACACACACAAATAAACCAAACTCCCATGAACAAAGTCTTTCAGAGAACGTCCTATATGTGCAACAAGGTAGCATGAGACTGCTTTCCAACAAACTATAACATGGTCGTTTTTCTTAACAAATACTTGTTTAACCGTCTTCTTGAATAATCAAATTCTTTAGCTCATTCAACCTGTTGTTTCAATCCTCTCATACTGTTCCTCATCGTTTAACTGACAATCTTTTAAACCCTCATCCTCGAATTGTTCCAAACCTTAATAAGCGATGACCAATTAGCAAAAACAATATTCTGTGAATGCATTATGAACGTGATCTTTTAATACGATTTCCCCCAATCTCTGTCTGTGCCTAAATCCACTGGCCTGCTTCCCGGTTGAATACAACATGGTAACATTCAAATCCAATGTAAGCAAGTTCTTGTTTATCCGTCCCCATAAATAATAGAATTCTACCCTATTTACACCATTAACGATTAATACACCACCACCTTGCATTCATAAACTCTTATCCTCAAGTGGCATTCGTGCCTTGATAAGTGATTACTCCCAAATAACAAAAATTAATCCACTTACTGTTATGGGGCAATTCTCGTAAAGTTAACATGAACTAACTTATAAGTAGCAAAGGAAAAATATAAAATAAAGTTGGAATTAGACTCTGATGAATGTGAATGTTGGTAACTTTTGGGATATCTTGTACATTGTATATGATGGAAGATCACGTACACCCTTGAGACTTGAAGAAGAACACGTGTAACGATGACGTCACACCCGAGGAAGTGAAGACGCCCTGAGCTAAAACCTCAGCAAAGCTAGAAGAGAGACGACGATTCATACTAGCCAACCGCTGACTGATGATATATGATTGTGCATATGAAATATTATCCAGACCGACAAACCCAGTTCACACCCTAGTTTAATCTATAATATAAAGATGATGAATAATACCTAAGATTTAGAAAACATCCATGATTTGGTCATAAACTAGTGCAGATTTCCTTGGGGTAAGAGAGTTCCATTTTCCAGGCAGGATATGTAAATAACTAAAAGGGAAGGATCTGGTTGTTTTATCAAGGAGTTAATTCCCTTGTACCGACTCATTCCTGAAGGAATCTATAAAAATAAGTTGCTTGTGTGTATGTCCAGAGAGCGGAATGGGCCAAGCGAAGAAAAAAAGGGGTGAAGAGAGGGGGACAACTCGAAGAAAGAGAAGGAAGAAGAGGAAAGAGAAAGAGACAGATAATGGGAAAGGAATTTTAATAGAAATATGTTACGCTTTGCCTCGGGTAAGACAGGGTAGCCCTGCTATTCAGGGATTAAATACATAAAAAACAAACTTACAAACATAATGTTACCTATTTTGTCATATATATTTATCTTGAACGGAAGAGCTTCATGTATAACCAAACAAGGGCGAAATGAAGACGACGAAGCAATCACCAAATAAATAAAAAAATTGAGTCGAACATATATTTTTATACAAGTTAAGTCTTTGAAGTAATGGATGCCATAACAAATATCAAATCAACTAATTATTTTCGCTAACCAGCTATCCTACGGTTGCTGCTGATTTTATCACACGTGCGTATTGCACTTTGCTGCATTACGAATTGACAAGATAACTATATTCTAATATACTAGCAGAGAGACCCGACGTTGCACGAGATTGAATGAGCATCAACGAAAGTTCCACACTTCCAACATTTTTATCGTAATCCAAATCGGTGAAATCGACCATTTTTCAATCAAATCAATTGATTGACCGCTCTAGTCGAGGACCAACTGCAGTGTAGCAGTAAGAAGCTTCACATGCCACCTCGCAGTGACGTAATCTATATATCTATAAAAGTGAACGTGTCTGTGTGTGCGTCTGTGTGTGTGTCTGTGTACATTTCCCTACGCAATAGCTCTGTCAATTTTCAGTCTACAGACTCGAAATTTGATATACAGGGTACTGAGATTTTCGGCCAGAAATTTGGCTGTTAAGGGGTCAAAGTTCAACGATTTGACTTTGAGAACTCTACCAAACTCCTCCGACAATTTTGGATCTAAACACTTGAAATTTTAGATATAGGTTCCTTGGACATGGATCTAACTTAATAACTTCATTTGAGCCCAAAACAATAACTGTTAAGGGGTCATAAATGGGGTGAAAGTTAAACACATTGACCGCTTTTTTTTTGCTCAACATACACCTCCAAACATCCGGGCAACGCCGGGTTGAAATGCTAGTACTCAATATATTTAAGTTTACATTATACTGTATAAAACCTATTGTAAATTAAAAAAAAAATTATATAACAGCCTAAATTAAAGTTTAAAATGAAGAAATCAAGTATTATGGTATAATTGTGCTCTAAATAAAAACATTATTTCGAACGCGCTCCTATGTTATCAAAGAACCTACTGTTGATTTTATAAACTGAGCCTTTATGCTTGTTCGATGATAATACTTTTCAAAGGTTGTATAAGAATGTTAACTTTGGTCAAAATAGGACTGTACCTTCTTTAATCGGATTTTTTCGATTATCGGTTTTTGATACTAATCTGAGGCATTCGTAAATATAACGTATCTAAGAACAGTTCAAGATACATTAGGTACATTTCTGTAAAATTCCCTTCCATTTCGGAGTCCATAGAGAACAAAGTCATACACACAGGCACGCACATACAATATAAGTAGAGATAGAGGTACAGTATAACCTGGATATAATATACCCAAATATAAGAAAAAACTAATATAAGAGTAATTTTCTCTGGTCCCAAATTCCATGCTTCCGTTCAGTCTTGAAAGACAAAGGAGCCTGTGTTAATGTACAGTGCAACCCGGATATAAGAAGCTCGGATACATGTTTAACCCGAATATAAGAGAGTCTCTTATATCCGGGTTACACTGTAGATATCTTTCTTGTGGCCTCCTGGTCTTATCGAATTCCACGACAAGAATTCATCTATTCTGGTGGAGTAACCAGCTTAGTGCTATCACAATAGGCAACATCAATTGAAGAAAGTGTACTATTTTTCGTACAGGCCACTCTGGTGTAGCCATACCGAGAGGATCTTCTTTGGGTTTCGAATACTTATTTTCAATATTTGATTGGTGTTTATTTGTAGAGAAAAGTATTCCTCATGTTAGTTTATACTGACAAAACCATGTACAGAAAAAAAAACTTAGAAAATCAAAGGTGTAATTAGTGGGCATTCAAGTTCTCTCCTAAGGTAATGCAGCGATTCAATGATGGGTAAAAATAACAACTTTTATTCCGTGGCTCGTTTACACTTAATCATTTTCATGTGGGTTTTACCGTTAAATAATCCCAAAAAGATTTATATAGGGTTAAACAGACACACCAACAACGAAATAACTTTATATGTTGAAAGCATGTTTTAAAATCAATTTTATAACTTTTGTAAAGAATTTTATCAAATCAAAATTATTTTTTTAATAATACATCGTGCTAAAAGTCATTTAAAACACAGAAGTTATTCACATGCACATAAAATATGAATTTTCGTTTAAGGCTGGTTTGAACCTGGATACAATAGTCATCGTCTCGACCTCCGCTGAAACACGAACAGAGAATGCGTCCTTTTGTTCTAATGAGACGTAAATGTCGGTTATGCATCTTTTGTTGGTTCCCGCGGATTCTGCGTCTTGGCGCTAAAATAAGATGGTATTCTACGTTAGAATCAAGTTTCCTTGTATCCTCCGCTGCTCAAGTGAGAACAGATTTAGTTTTTGGATCCGCTCTTTAGAATTTATCGTGGAAAGACCTGTGACCATTCTAGTTGCCAGCCATTGAATATTGAACCATTGAATATTAAACAGTGAACATTAAACCATTTAGCCATTTAACCATTGAACATTGAACCATTGAATATTAAACAGTGAACATTAAACCATTTAACCATTGAACATTAAACCATTTAACCATTAAACTATTGAACCATTTAACCATTGAACATTGAACATTGGACATTTAACCATTGAACATTGAACATTGAATCATTAAACAATTAAACCACTGAACCTTTTAACCATTTAACCATTGAACATTGAACATTGGAAATTTAACCATTGAACATTGAAATAAAACCATTAAACCATTTAACCATTGAACATTGAACATTGAACTATTAAACCATTAAACCATTTAACCATTGAACATTAAACATTTAATCATTAAACCACTGAACCATTTAACCATTGAACATTGAACATTGGACCTTTAAACATAGAACATTGAATCATTAAACAATCAAACCATTGAACCATTGAACATTGAACATTGGACATTTAACCATTGAAAATTGAACATTGAACATAAAACTATTAAACGATTAAACCATTTAACCATTGAATATTGGACAGTGAACCATTTAACAATTAAACCATTGAACATTGAACATTGAACCAATAAACCATTTAACCATTGAATATTGAACATTGAACCATTAAACCATTGAACCATTTAACCATTGAACATTGAACATTGGCGATTAAACCATTAAACCATTTAACCAATGAACATTGAACATTGGAAATTTAACCATTGAACATTGAACCATTAAACCATGAAACCATTGAACCATTTAACCATTGAATATTGAACATTAAACCATCAAACCATTTAACCATTGAAAATTGAATACTGAACCATTAAATGATTTAACCATTGAACATTGAACCATTGAACATTAACCATGAAACCATTTAACCATTGAACATTAAACATTAAACCATTTAACCATTGAACATAGAACCATTTAACCATTGAACATTGAACCATTTAACAATTGAACATTGAACCATTGAACCATTTAACCACTGAACACTTAACCATTTAACCATTGAATATTCAACCATTAAACATTTAACCATTGAACATTGAACCATTAAACCTTTTAACCATTGGAAATCGAACCATTTAACAATTTAACCATTGAACATTGAACCATTAAACCATTTAACCATTGAACATTGAACCATTTACCCATTGAACATTGAACATTGACCCATTTAACCATTGAACATTGAACATGTTCAACTTGTACAATATATCGCAAACTTATTAAATATTAACTTACCTTTTAAAATTTTCTTAATCGGACAAAGATACAGTGACACTGAAACGTAAGAAACTATTTATAGAGGATCAACCTGGATGGGGAGTTGGACGGCAAGATGTTAACATTACAGTTAAATTTCTACGTTATGGCGAGTTGTGAAGATGGAGAGAATTCCAAAGTTAAGCTGTCCGTAGAAAGAAGAAAATCTTTCATCATATAGAGATCTCTGCAGTGGAAATATGTGATTTTGCTTCTTTTTATTTGAATGTTTGCAAACTTTTATTTAGTATCCACGCCGATATACACAAGCTCAGTTTTTTATGTAGATAAAATCCACTCCCTCCAAAAACGACCACTCCACTGGGACAAAAATAAAAATTGTCTCAGTGTAGAAAGATTTTTTATTCACTGACCGATGAGAGAACAGATACGATACTTTGATCCTATCAAAAAAGACCAAGGAAACATCAGCAGAAAGATGGTAAAGGTATCCTTGAGTTTCCTTCCTTGTTTTAAAGAGTGGGAGGCGAATCCTATTTTTACTTTTTTGGGTTAACGATTTGCAGATGTTGGTCTGGGGATTTTCTTAATTTTACATTTTTTTTTACCCCGTTCCTTTACTCATCCCCTCTTTCTCTCCATCCTTGTCTACCCCTCTCTCTCTTATTCTCTCTCTCTCTCTCCAATTTAGGTGGGTTCTATTACCGACTCCCATGACTCGCTGAGCATTAAAACATCAACAGCTTTTCTTGTTCAGGTTCCATTTTGTTTGCGTCATTTTTTTTTAAAACGATTAAAAAAAATCTTTTTATTATTTTTTCTTTATTGTCTTTTTTATTTACTTCTGAGACAAACTGCTATTAAATTAAAACCTTATCAGCGGCGGCATCCATGTCCCAAATATTATTAGTAGTCTTAGAAGTATTCAGCTTTGGGGCATAGAAATAATAAAGCAAGAAAGAAAGAGAAAAAAAATCTATTGTTACCAAAAGAGGCCGATACATTTTTGCCTGCTGCTCATAGATTTCAGGATTTTGGGTTATAACCCCCTCCCCGCGTCCTACCCGCGGAACTTTCTTCCTTCCATGCATTTTTCTCGTTTACATTTCTTTATTTCCCTCAGAACAATTTCATGTCAATATTAATCAAACATTTCCTACCACGTCAGCAGAACTTCCATGAAGTTCATATTCCTCTTGAATACCAAAAACCTCTCCATATTCCCCACAATTCCATAATTTATAGCACAAATACTAAATCGGAACCTTTTATTTATTTATTATAGAACAAGCCTGGGTGCCCAGCGTTGGCTGAGCACCCAGGTTTGGAGATGTGTGTTGAGCAAGAAAAAAAGTGGTAATAGGCAGGCTCGAACCCGTACCGTAAGTGTATCATAAAAGTTAGTTTACCCCTCACATTTCTTAAAATATTTACGTATGTCTTTTCATAAGACAACACTGAAAAATGACTTTTTGGCACAATAAAAAATAGTCAGTCTGCAGCATATATAGCCATTAAATGCTAAATTCTCAAAATAACTCAAAATATAGCCATTAAAAGCTAAATTCTTGCCAACCCATGTTAGTACACCCTTTACGAAAAGTTGTCAATATTAACATACAACATGTGAACTCTCAATATTTTGTGTAGCCACCATCATTATCCAAAACTGCCTTTACTCTCCTGGGCATGGAGTTTATCAAAGCTTCACAGGTAGCCACTGGAATGCTCTTCCACTCTTCAATTACGACGTCGAGCTGGCGGATATTTTAGACATTGTGCACCTGCCCCTTCCACTTGAGGATCCCCCAAAGATGTTCTATTGGGTTCAAGTCTAGAGACATGCTTGGCCAGTCTATCGCCTTTACCATCAGCCTCTTCAGTAAAGCAGTTATTTTTATTTTTATTTTTAAATTACATTTTCACCGCAAATAAGGCACATTGCCACTTTGATGTAAGGGGCTACTATCAGTGACATAAGCTACAGGGGTACTATGTAGGGAGTTGGACAGCAAGATGTCGGTTCACGTTACAATTGAACTTCTGCGTGTCAGTATAATTGGGGAAGCAGGAATCCGGAAGGGAATTCAAAAGTCTAACGGTTTGGATGTCTTGGATGTGTGTTTTGGGTCACTGTTATGCTGGAATACTGTTTTGCAACCCAGTTTCTGGAGGGAGGGGATCATGCCCTGCTGCAGTATTTGACAGTACATATTGGAGTTCATGTTTCCCTCAATGAAATG
>NC_136511.1:30461220-30631220 GCF_053919585.1 Euprymna scolopes
TTGATACAGGAGGAAATATTGGAGTTTGGCAGCCTTGGTCGCAAAGGGTAGAATTAGCTGCAAAGTTCTTGGCAAATAGTTTGGCTTTGTCTGATGCTGACGAGATTACCTCAGGCCCACACGTTTCTGTTCAGGATTCTGTTTGCTATTTGCCAAAACTGGTGGGAACCAAGCCGCTGCTCAGCTACTTTGGACTTGACGGACTGAGAATACAACTCTCTTGCGTTCTTTATTACTTTCTTACAGTGTTTGCTGGCAGTTCTGAAAGCGGCTTTAGTCTCAGTACATCGATTACGTTGGAAGCAATAGAAAAAAATGATTGCTATGCGCAATGGCAGCAGTACATTCCGGAGAGAACCACGGCTGGCTGTTAAGTTTTTGCTGGAATTTTTTCGAGGGTATGAAACGGTCTATACCTACAATTAACCATTCTGTCAGGTCTAATACTATAGAGGACACATCCTTTTTAAACATGGAACGCAGAGGTAGATCTGATATAAATGTGTGGAAGCTATCCCAGTCAGCTATAGAGTATCGATATACTGTACGATGGAGAGGTACATATGGGGACTTATTACATTTCATTTTTATCATTTATTATCATTTTTATCATTTATTTAACTGATACAACTGAGTGGTCGGAAGATCCAAGTGGAAATAGAACAGAAGCTGAACACAGTTCAGGGCAAGTTGTAAGAAAGAGGTCTAGGAGACTTGTATACTGGCCGTCGGTATCGGGAACACGGGTGGGTTCGTGAACAATCTGAGTGAGGTCATAAGCAATGGAGAAATCATGACAGAACTTCCCCTCATCATCGGTCTTGTTTGAGTGAATTAACCATTCCACATTTTGACATTAAGGGGTATAGCTTTTTAGGATTGTACTCACTTTTTAGGGGTGTAATTTTTTAGGGGTATACTCACTTTTGTTGCCAGGGATTTGGCTTTTAATGGCTATATTTTGAGTTATTTTGAGGGGAAAATAAATTAACTCTGTTATATACGATGCAGAAAGAATACTTTTCATTATGTCAAAAAATCATTTTTTCAGTGTTGTCTCATGAAGAGATATATTTAAATATTTGAAGAAATGTGAGCGGTGTACTCACTTTTGTGATATACTATATATATATATATATATATATATATATATATATATACAGCTATATATATATATATATATATATATATATATATATAAGAGCAAATAGTTAATAAAACATGTTAAAAAACACTTTGAAAAAGAGTTAAAAACATATTTAATCTGAAAAGGAAACACTTAATAAGTGGATAGTCCTTAATCCGCGGAGTTTCGAAGAAATATTTTCCTTCTCATTACAGGGTAGGAATTAGCAAAATGCGGGATCGACAAAAGTATTTGATGAAACTGCAAGTAAGTCAAAGATCTTACTTGATAACAAAAAGTGAAGCAGAGGGAATATGGTGAAGAAAAAGTGATTTCACGTGAATGGATAGTCTGGTGAAAGGTAAAGTATCCAATGATGATAAAATCCAAAAATGTAAATCCATTATATATATATATATATATGTTCACTGTTTTTTTTTTGTGAAAAAAATTCCAACAAAGTGCTCGATTACAAAGAAACACTTTTTCGATATAAGAGCCAAATATTTATTTATTTAATTGTACAGAAGTTCAGAAAAACATTGGTACAAACAGAGACTGAAACAACATGGCTGACAAGAGCCTAATATTATTTATGATTTACCATTGAAACCGACGGTACCAATGTTTTTCTGAACTTCTGTACAATTAAGTATATATATATATATATATATATATATATATATATATATATATATATATATATACTAGCAAGCCTCCCAGCGTATCCCGGTAGTTAAATACGCATAAATATTATATTTGAATTCGTATACAATCTGAGACATCTGTATGCGAGTATTATGTTTTTTATAAAGAGTTCACATCTTGTAAGTAAAAAAAGCTGATTACAGCTGAGAACGAAACCAAAACCTAAATGCAGTGAGTCAAGTACGATAACCATTAGGCCAGATTGATGCAACCTTTAAAAAGTGTTTTCAAACCTACTTATTTATAATATAAGGAATCTGTCATGAAAACGATTCACGCATGCGCAAACGCGAAAATTTTGCAAAATTTAACAGATAAACCGACATGAACTTATGAAGACGAACCCAACGTACCAATTTTTCAATTTTTACTTCTTAACAGCCTTTTATCCAGATGAAAACCAATTAAAAATTTTTCCACAAGTCTCAATACCCTATATACCAAATTTCAAGCTTGTAGATCAAACCTCCGTTGAGTATATAGGTTGAGAAGTGTCCTCACACACATTCTTACTTACACACACACTTGCGCATACACACACAGATATATATATATATATAATATTAATATATTAATAATATTAATATAAGTAATAAAAAATAAAACATATATATATATATATATATATATATATATATATATATATATATATATATATATATATGTATATAATATGACACAGTGAACCCGTGTTATTTGAAATCTAATTTATTCGCACTGTAAACACCCACTCATCTTATATGACGTGTCAGCAAAAATAATAAAAAAAGAACTTGCGCATTAAAGTAAATGACAATTCATAGCGAGTGAGAAAGACACTATTTCCCCCTCTCTCTCTATTTCTCTTTCTCTCTTTCACACACGCACACACACACACACACACACACACACACACACACACACGCACACACATATTAACAGAGCTACACAAACACACACGTGAATACAGACCAGATTATTTACATGTCAGACATGTTTGCAAAATCTGTGGGAAAGTTTTTTTCTAACTAATGTACGATCACATGACTAAATGCAGTCGCAATGAATTGATTCCTTCAACAAAATGAAAGATGCTTAAGCCAGATTTTGGGCAAAATGTTCAAGTCACCGCCTGGACAGATAAAAATATGTTAGTGTACATGACGACATTTTGAGACTGTTTAGCAGCATTTTCTTGGCCATACTTGTTGCATAGGTTATGTTGACATTAAAAGACACGGATGCTTATTATCACACACACACACACACACACACACACACACACACACACACACACACACACACACACACACACACACATATATATTTGCATATTTTGGCAGCAAGTCATTATTCAAGCACGTCTGATTGAACACGACAGATATTTTTCCATCTGGCGAGCGGTCTTTTTAATTTCAGCAGAAATGTATATAAAATGGCACCCAAAAGTTGTTTTTCGGCCATATTCTTCTCAAGCGCTTTCTATCGTTGCATCCGATTATCATCAGGAGAGATTGTTGTTGTTTTCTTTTTCTTATTCTTTTTCTTTGAGGCTTAGTGTGTATATATATATATATATATATATATATATATATATACACACATTTATTATATTATTAATTATTATAGTAAAAAATAATTATATATATATACACATATATATACGTATATATATACATATATATAGGCGTATATATATCTATATATATATATATATATATATATATATATATATATATATATATATATATATACACTAGCAAAAATACCCGTCGTTGACTGGGTTCAAAAACAGCCTACAGAAAATGGACTCTGATTTATGAAAGTATGATAGGTTATGAAAAGGAAGGGTTGTAAAGAGATAACTTCGAATTCGGGGATATCAAAACCAAAGCAAAATATGATGAAAGTAAAAATAAAATAGATAAACCCCATAGTTTATTATAGCATACCTGTTCACATTGAAACACTTATCACAATATTCTGTGGATCTATATTAAAAAAACCTTGTTAAACTTTGTGACATATTTCCATTCTATGGAGGTCAGGTGCGAACGAACACCCCATAATTTTATTATACCATATTTCTTCAAGCTGAAACATAATTATCAAAGTATACTTACGCAGATAGATATAAAAAGTCTTTATTAAAGTTTGTGCCTATTTCCACTCTATGGGGACCAGGCGCGGACTCAGACCCCACAATTTTATTATACCATACCTATTTAAGTTAAAATATACTTATCAAAGTATTCTTATGTACATCTATATCAAAAACACTTGTAAACGTATTTTTTTAATTTTTAATTTTTTTATTTCCATATTTTGTGGACCAGGCGCGAACGCAGACCCCACAATCTTAATGAACCACTGTTCTGCCAGATCAAACATACCAATTCCTGTGTCTCGATACATCTTCTATCATTATATGTAATCAGTTTTTTAAAATAGTCAACCATATAGGAGCCTATTCGTGACCACACACACACACACACACACACACACACACACACACACACACACACACACACATTCAGCTTTATATATATATATATATATATATATATATATATATATATATATATATAAGCTAGAATTAAATATTATATATTATGAGGAATAACCTGCCCGGTGGACTAATTCGCAAATAAATAAATAAATAAATAAATAAATAAAATAAAATAATGATAATATCGTTCATTAAGTTCCGTCCGTGTTGGTTTACCATATCACGCCAGCCGATATTTTGGCTTGACAATCTTAAATATAGTCTTTCTTTAAGAAAGAGAATTTTACTGGGGAATATTTTATGTTACACCGGTTAAACGAAAATATTTACTATAAAAATGCTACTGTATCTATAAAAGAAAAAAAAATATTTTTAAGGTTTGTTTTTTTAATTTTCGAAACTAAAACTGATGAAGAACTCTTGGTAAAATTAATTATTACAAGAAATGGAAGGTCATAGCAATTAAACCGCAGTCACTCCGAGTATAAAGATGTAAGCGTGGCCCACAAAATAACACACACGCTATCGTATTAATATATAGATATATAGAATGCTAACTTACGGTCTTGACCGGAGGTTAGCATTCTATATATCTCCAGGGTTGTTTGTGACTGAATTTTAATCTTCCAACGAGCAGTAATTATCACTTCCAACACGTGATTTACTATATATACCCGCCGACTTATAGACACTTAATTTTTCTAATTGTGCAAGCACGAAATACTAGTGCCTGTAGGTACGAAAATAATTGTAAATCTTTATTTAAAAATATTGCGTATATACTGTGTAACCCGCATATAAGAGACCCACATATAAGAAAAACGATTATAAGAGAATTTTTCTCTGGTTTCAAATTAAAGCATGAGTTAATGTACAGTGTGACCTGGATATAAGAACCCCTAATATAAGTATAACCCGGATGTAAGAGATCTGCATGGATTGGAGAAGGAGTCTCATATCCGGGTTATATATATATATATATATATATATATATATATATATATATATATATATATATATATATATATATACATATATATATATAAATATATATATACTTTTTATTAGTTTTTACTTAAGCATTAATATGTCGCTACACATTCATGAGCATGTTTTGGTCATCCGGTTACAAGTAACTAGAGACCTCTTCAGCAAGGGGGGGGTTCCAAATATGGAGACATTTATTATTTTCAGCCGAGAAACATATTATAGATATTTTTATTGTTTCTGGATAAATACAAACTAAAATAAGAAATATAACGGTAGAATGAGTTATGCAGATTCAAATTATATATATATATATATATATATATATATATATATATATATATATATATATACTCGGGTTTTTTTTATATTCAAAAGTAATGGACTAATGAATTCAACGAGGTTGTTAGATAGTGCTCAATAAAAAGAGCTGATAATACTTGTTTATTGTTATATAAACATGCTCACATCCCGCTGCTACAAATAGCCACTTGTTTCAATCAAACAACAGATATCATCAGGCAGCGATTTGACTATTCAAAAGTTCAATGAATAATTCATAATTCATGATAAGAGTTATTCATTGAACTTTTGAATAGTCAAGTCGCTGCCTGATGATATCTGTTGTTTGATTGAAACAAGTGGCTATTTGTAGCAGCGGGATGTGAGCATGTTTATATAACAATAAACAAGTATATATATATATATATATATATATATATATATATATATATATCTTGGTATATTTGGGCAGCATTTTTCATTCAAGTAAATATTATTAAATGCAACGGAGACCTTTTGCTTTATAATTCTTTTTTAAATTTTTCGATTTCCTGTATAATCTTTTTTTGTATCCAAATCCAAAATATTAATAAAAGTTGCTGCATAAGTTCCGTTGTTGCATAAGTTCCGTTGTTGCATAAGTTC
Source organism: Euprymna scolopes (assembly GCF_053919585.1). NCBI lineage: Eukaryota > Metazoa > Mollusca > Cephalopoda > Sepiida > Sepiolidae > Euprymna > Euprymna scolopes. Next base: position 30,467,457 of record NC_136511.1, read on the forward strand.
CGCCTTTTTTTTTAAAAGAAAATCAAAGAATTTTAACGACAATAGTAATTTCGTGTGGGACCCAAGCTCCAAGTTTTTGTGTGAATCCCATCGACTGAAGATGGCGTGAAATTCTCGCAAAATCATGATTCATCTTTTCACTCCATAATCTACATGTCTGATGGCCATCTTCCTTCAAAGAAACCCTGAGTTGGTCTTTATTATTCTTGATTGGTCTTCCAGAACGAGGAGCGTCGTTGAGGTAAAAATTACCGTGTTTGAATCTGGTGAACCAATCTCGAACAGTTCTCTCAGCGATAGCGTTGTCTCCATATACGGCACAAATATACTTGGCCACTTCACTCACTTTTTTTTACCTCGATCAAAGGCGAAAAGAAAGAGGTATCAAAAATGTTATTTTTTTTATCTGCTTGTTATGGATTGTCGGTTCCGAAAAACGAGACAAAATTATATAGGCAAAAAAACAAAACAAAACAAAACAAAACAAAACAAAACTATGACCATTATCTTGCAGAACAGAATACGTGCTTTCTAATGATATATAACACTTTGCCAAATATCAAAACATGTTTTAGAACAAAGGTTTGTTATGAAACGGCGGGAACTTATGCAACAACCTGATATATATATATATATATATATATATATATATATAATATTGTCGTCTATATAATTTATGATTTGCACTTTTCACAAAATGCGTGTAAATAATATATACATGCTGATAGCCATGTTTGAAAACATACGGACACCTTTTTAAATCAACATCAAGTTTAATTTACATTACAGTGATAGTGTGACAAGAGATGTGGGTTGGTGATGATTGGTCGGTCCGACAACAGTAGAGATGTCACTGCTGGCTTCTTCTTTAGCTCTTTCTGATTGACTTTTTTCATGTCTTATATTGACATCACTCACATTCCTTGATCGGAATCTAATTGTTCGCTTAGTTTGACATTCAATTTGTAATTTCGATTGTTTTATTATTCTACACTTTTCCAATCCAGTTAAAATGTATTCTCGCATTGTTTCATGATCTCGCTCCTTCGATCGGAATATAGGGTTTACGTCATCGCCAGCAATCCAGTTTTACATCTGGTTTTGCCCAGATCCGTAATTGCGTGCACGCAATACATTCAATATGTTCCCGGCGTTGTCTGTCACAAATGCAACATATGTATGTGTTTTAAAAAAAAAATAATTTGATAACATTGCATTATATTGTTACTTGCGTCAATATGGTTTGCTCTAAGTTTCGTATAATATCATATTTCAGGAAATATCCCTTCCTCAGATATCTGTTCAACTTAAGATTCAATGTGCATTTAGAGGCTATTGTAAACAGGAGTAAGATCACATAAATTAGAATTAACTTATATACATATTAAACAATGTTCAAGAAAACAACTTTAGCAGCTTAAAATATAATGTGAACATCTAAAAGTACCACCAGCATGAACCATTAACAAAATGAATGACATACCAGGTATTAATATTTGGACATGACTATTTTATAAAACCCCGAATTTATTAAAAAATGTAGGCACTTAACTAAAAACCTTTTACTAAATTCTTAAATAAACACCTTTTACTAAATTCTTAAATAAGCATCTTTTACTAAATTCTTAAATAAACACCTTTTACTAAATTCTTAAATAAACGCCTTTTACTAAATTCTTAAATAAACACCTTTTGCTAAATTCTTAAATAAACACCTTTTACTTAATTCTTAAATAAGCAGCTTTTACTAAATTCTTAAATAAACACCTTTTACTAAATTCTTAAATAAACACCTTTTACTAAATTCTTAAATAAACACCTTTTACTAAATTCTTAAATAAACACCTTTTGCTAAATTCTTAAATAAACACCTTTTACTAAATTCTTAAATAAACACCTTTTGCTAAGTTCTTAAATAAACACCTTTTACTAAATTCTTAAATAAAAACCCTTTAACTAAATTATTAAATAAACACCTTTTGCTTAATTCTTAAATAAACGCCTTTTTACTAAATTCTTAAATAAACACTTTTTACTAAATTCTTAAATAAACGCCTTTTACTAAATTCTTAAATAAACACCTTTTGCTAAATTCTTAAATAAACACCTTTTACTTAATTCTTAAATAAACACCTTTTACTAAATTCTTAAATAAACACCTTTTACTAAATTCTTAAATAAACACCTTTTACTTAATTCTTAAATAAACACCCTTTACTAAATTCTTAAATAAGCACGTTTTACTAAATTCTTAAATAAACACCTTTTACTAAATTCTTAAATAAACACCTTTTACTAAATTCTTAAATAAACGCCTTTTACTAAATTCTTAAATAAACACCTTTTACTAAATTCTTAAATAAACACCTTTTGCTAAATTCTTAAATAAACACCTTTTACTAAATTCTTAAATAAACGCCTTTTACTAAATTTTTAAATAATCATCTTTTGCTAAATTCTGCATACGTATGAAAAAGTGAGTATGCTTGTATGTATATGTATGTATATATAACGCAAGTGCATATACACGCTTGTGTATGTATATATAAGTACATATGGGTGTGTATATGAGTATATGGATGTGCACACTTGATGATAGCCAAAACATAATAAAATTAAAGAAATCCATGACAGAAATAGAGAAAATAATAGCAATAAAATTGGAATAATATTAAAATAAATAATAATTAAAAGTAGAAAATTCAAAAGAAACTGTGTCAACAGAATATGAACAAAAAACAAATAGAAAAATAGAAGAAATAGCAAGAAATTAGTAAAAATAATAATATTTTTATACGAAAAATAAACCAAAATACTTCCCATTCAAATAGTAAATGAATAAAAATTTAATAAAAATAAATAACAAAAAAGAGATGAATAAAAAAGCGCGTGTATAAATGAAATTGAGTTATACAAATAAAAACGTAAGAATATTCATTAAGAAAACAAAATTAAAAATTTTAGATGAAAATTAAAATGAACTAAAAAAAAAATGAAGGATTACGTTTAAACGCTAGTGTGAAACCCGCATCCGTAAATAAAATAAACGTTAAAACATGAATAAACACGACATAAAAATAAAGTTTGCTAATAAATAAAATTCAATTACAATATTCTACTATAGAGCCGAGAAAATAAAAGAACGATACGACTTACGATCAACTAATGGCCTGTCAAAGTTATGCTTTAACGAGAAAATCTCGATTAAAATGAGAAAACAAAAAAAAAAAAAAAAAAAAAAATCTGAATCGATTCAGCGATGCGAGGCTGCTCTGTCAACAATGGAATGCAAATAAAGATTTCTTCAAACAATAAAACCAAGTCGTGTTTTTTGAAGAGCAGACATGAATCGTCGCAAAGTCGCACCGACCAAGGACGATAAAAATGAATGTGGCTTCAGATATTCTTATATATAACGCACACCAACACCCATGACTGTTACACAAATGTGCACACACAAAAGACAGACGGTCAAATTATATGGACACCACATGCACGGGAATATATACACCTCATCATCTCCTCCTTTACAACAGAACAATTATGATATACATCGTAATCTATTATTCACTCTTGATCCAGATGACTACGTAGGTACCACAAAAACTATTTAACTAAAGATTTAGATAAGAGAAGGGATGATTTCTCAATCGGTATCCGTGAACGTTGGAATAGACTTCCATAAAAAGTTAATAAATGCATTAAAAACGCAGCAATTCAAGATGACTTTGGGCAGATGCTAGGCTACTCTATCCTTTTCCTTGTTAATTTCTATTACCTTTTCGTTAAATTGCAATTGCAGCTCAATTGCTTTAGCTTTGGCCAAATAAATCGAATTTACTTGAATATGTGTTGTACATAGTTGGGATGAAAAGTCAAGTTCTGCTTGAAAGATTATTTTTAAAGTTTCTTTCATGACTTTGTTAATGATTCACTTTATCTAACTCTTCAAGAACTTCCATCCTGTAGAGCGCATTACCACTGGACTGCTAACCCGCAAACTACAATATGATGGCATTCTAATTCAATGTCAACAGATACATGTCATACGTTGTTTTCAATCAAACTTTGTTCATTTCATTCAGTTTCAATCCGTTCATAATATTCTTCATCATCCAACTGAGAATATATGCATCTTGCTGACCCTTATTTTTGAATAGCTTTTGCCTTTTATAAATGCTGACTCATTAGTAAAAAAAATCGCATTCCTTATTTATATAGAAAGTATGGTGGAAAGCCAATCAGTAGTTACTGGAGTTCAAAAAAGAAATGAAGCAACAACAAATGTGACCAACAGACACGTGCTTGATTAAATTTGTAAAAAATATTGAAATATATGACTTCAAGTGAATAGAAACAAACAGATGAACGTCTTAAATTAACTAGAGATGAAAAGGACAAAGAGAAATAAAATACTTGACGATCATAAAACTTTAAACTATCGTAAACTAAACTCCGGTTTTTCTAGTTAGAAACACATAACACGAATTCGAATTGTTAGTTGATTGGAGATACATTTAAACTGCTACTTCACACACACACACACACACACACACACACACACACACACACACACACACACATATATATGTTTTGAGAAAAATAGAAAAACCGAATGAAATTATTAAAAAAATCAACGTTTCGTCCTTATTTCAGAGGACAACTTCAGGATATTGAAGTAAAAATGCAAGAAAAGAAAAAGTCATAGATCGTACGAATATATATATATATATATATATATATATATATATAAATATATATATATATAAGATTGCTGATATATTTTTTTATTAGCGATGCTGTACTATTTTCTTTCTTTCCGCTCCCTGAAAGAAAGGAGTTATCTGCCCTTTGTTCTCTTTTTTTTCCGCCCCACATTTTTTAGGATGTATTATTTTGTTTGTTATTTTTAATTATTTTTTATTAAATATTATTACGTGCATAAAAGTAAGTCATCTATATACAGGCATGCTTCGGAGTTTACTCTTCATCAGAATTGCTAGACTTAGTTGACAAGGATCGAACCTACTACCGCTCAAAAAGTGGTATAGTGTTTTACCACGCGACCACGGGGCCCTTATAAATTTTAATGCTCGATTTTTATCGCTATAAATACAAGATTGCTTCTATATATATATATATATATATATATATATATATATATATATATATATATATATATATATGTAATAGCAGAAGGACTCGGCGTTGTCTGGGATTGAATAAGGATACAAAAAAATGTTTCACACTTCCAATTGTCATCGAAATCGATTAAATCGCCAATTCTTCGATCAAATAGATTGATTACCTGTACTAGTTGGAGGTCCTCCGCGGTGCCCCAGGAAGAAGCTTCACATACCTCCTCGCAGTGACTTAGTCGACAATATATTATTGTCATTACACTGTAGAGAATGTACTGTTGATTGTATGAAATTATTTGTTATTTAATGTGTTTAATTAGAATTTAAAATGCAACTATCATGGTTCTATTGTACTCTAAACAGAAACATCAATTTCGAAGGCGCCCCTGTCTTTTCAAAGAACCTAATGTTGATTCTATATGTCGGGCCCTTCTGATTGTGGTGTGATCAAACTTCTAAAACTCACTTGTGATGTTAGGTTGTAAAAAAATATTTGGTCAAAATTGAACTGTTTCTTCATTAATGGAATTTCATCGATTATCGATTTTTATACACTTATCGGGGGTATTTCGATACAAAATCAATATAAGAACACTCCCACAGGCATATAGAATATATTTATGGGAAATGAAAGATCTTAGTTCCTGCAGCGTGGCTCTTGCTAATGACCGATGTACGTGGCGGCACAACAGGGTACTGAAGGAACTGACCACACCAGTAAGTAATTACATGAAGCCCGAATCAGCTCACATAAGGCACAAGTTTTTTGCTGAAGGAGGAAAAATGTGAATCGGATCAAAACTTGTAACTAGCCCATTACTAGTACATAGCCAAAATATTCTTGAAATCGATGATGGATGGATAGTCGCCGCAGATCTCCCTGGTTAGCAAAGTAATTACCCCAAAATTATAAAAGAAAAAGGACAATGACCAGACATTGTTTTCTCGTCAAGAACAAGTAAAAGGCTAATATTGATTGAATTGACTATACCTTATGAGATCCGGGTAGAAAAACAACATTAATACAACATAGAGAAATATGAAGACCTAAAAAGAGAGTTGACCCGTGAAGGTTACGTTAAGACAGCTTGAAATTAAAGACAGAAAAAAAATCCCAGCCAGTAAACGCCTTATAAAGATTACTGAACAATGCGCCACGTGGCTCTGGGTAAAAAGGAATACCTCATAATATGTTAGCAAGTGTCCACAGTGTAGTTATCTCTGTGATCAGATTTATTTATTCATTTATTTTATGATTATATTAATCTATGTAGTTTTTGTTTAATTTATTTTTACTTTTTTTTATTTTAATTTTTTATCTTTTCTTTATTTCTTTCTTTCTATTCTTTCGATATGAGCATGTCTTATCTTAACTAATATTAGACACAACCTTTGAACATTTAAACGTCACGCGCGCAAAACCGTAACAGAATCACTAAACTATTAAATATTTTTTATTGTATTGAATAGTTCATACAAATGAAATTCAGATAATTAAGCATCGCATCAGCGAGGTTGGCCGATACGCGAACAAGCCGTAAGAAGGAAAATACTCATGTTGATTGGATTTAAAATACCGTATAAAAGCCGGGTAGAAAAACAATATCAATACAAGATAGAAAAATATGAAGACCTAAAAAGAGAGCTGACCCGTAAAGGTTACGTTACAATCCTTCGAGCTATTGGGATTGGGGCAAGAGGTTTCCTTGCAGATTCCCTATATCGATTTTTGAGCCAGCTTGGAATTACAAATCAAATTCTTGACAACCGACATCAAGTGTAAGTCAAAATGGATTGCTTCACAAGTTAAAACAGCCGATAAACATTATTATATACAAGCCTATAACGTAAGTTATTTCTTTCAAAAAACAATATCTTCTGTTTATTCTCTTGCTTCATGGCAAATGTCTGCTACTTTTCTGATATTTTTATCCTCTTAATAGTAATTCATATTAAATAAGTATTTTGTTTACGTTTAGAAATTCGTTTTTATTAACTCACGTTATATTAACGTTTACTCATAGACTTAATTCTTACATTTCCATATGTATATTTTTCTTAAACTTCCCGCTTGACTTTGTTAGAACCTTATACTATAACAAATCCATCATCCCTGGCCGATAGCTATATTGTCGAATATATTTGTTAGGGTATTTCAAATAAATTACCCCACAAGATCCGATACATCTTTTGTAAGAGGCTACTATCTGGGGCGATATCTAGGAAAGATTAACAAGATGTTGGTTTACGTAACATTTAAAATTCTGCACATCAGTACAGTCAGGGAAACAAGTAGCAGGAAGGGAATTCCAGTCTAGTTGTTCGAGGGAAGAAAATATTCGAGTAGAATACTTTTAGCATTTAGGAACCTCAACTGCGAAGGGGTGTGATTTTGTTGCTAAGCATGTTTGTCGGGGATATGTTCGTCGAGGGGGCACAAGTTCAACGAGTTTATCAGAGCACATTCCATTAAAATACTTGAAAATAGGCACAGAGATGCAACATTGCGGGGATGGGATTGGGATTTAAGCTTAGTTGATAAAGTGGACTCTTTTTTTAGCCTATCTAAGAGGGGGAAACTAGTGGTAGATCAACCAGCCCAGAGGTGGTAAGAACATTACACACGTGGGTGAATCTTGGCCTTGTAGAGGTACAAGATATTCTCAGGTGTGAGTAATCTTCTAGCACGATAGAGGGAACCTACCTTATTTGCTGCAGCCTTTGATTTCATTCTGTGCTTAGTTGACTATCTATCTGTCGATTGTTAGATTTACCTATCTCGTACCCACTGAATGTTTTTTTATGTCCTGAGTATGACGTAAAACTACATCCGGCAACAAGGCCCTGGTGCGGGAGCTCCATGGTTTTGGGGAGAATATCACTACCCCTTAGTCGTTGTAGTTCTGGGTCACCCTTGGGCAAGGTGTAGTACCCACTAGCCCCCCCTTTATTTAGGGTCACAAAAATCCAAACCTGGTCAACGATGCTCTTGGTGGATGAAGAAAGCATCCCAACGGCTTGCGCAGTGGATGAACCAGCACCGCAGTGCTGACGCGGTCAAAAAGGGTGATGTACTCGACTCGAGTCTGCCTCAGCCATCGGATGCGGCTGATTGCATGTGTGCAGACTGTCCTGGCCCGTCCTTGCCTCTGTACTTTGCTTTCAGCGGAGAGGGTGCTAGCAGTACTGGGCAAGCTGTTTATTCCTACTTTGCCTAGGCTGGGAGAGAGGTGAAAGTCCCGTGGCAATGGAGTGAGGGCGTACCGGCAAGTTTGATAGATTGGAAGCCGCGGCGTGATCTCTGCACTCAGGCAATTGGAGTATGATGGTCGTGCTCTTGCTGAAGACACTACCCGGATTTGCTGCCATCAGGTGTCACATCTGCGGCCGGGGTTTCAGAGCTCCGATCGGAATCACATCGCACCTTTGACACGGACACTAACCGACCTCCGCGTCATCGTCGAAATCGACGGACTTTCACAGAGAGAGAGAGAGAGAGAGAGAGAGAGAGAGAGAGAGAGAGAGAGAGAGAGAGAGAGAGAGAGAGGGGAGAGAGAGACCCTGAATGTATTTACTTTTTCTTATAATTTTCTCTTTCATGACTTTCACGATTCTCTAAATAAGAAAGATACGGTCTTTATAGACTCGATGCTTCACATTCTTTTTTCAACAATCGTATTAAAAAAAAAAAATTATCGACTTAATCCTGAAAGTATTAGATTTGAAGAACATCACGTGACATAATTTAAATCACGTTTAGGCGTGATCACCTAACTAATAATTAATGAGTCAGAAAGAACTATGATTCATTATTATACACATTTAAGAGTATGATATACGAAATTATATATATATATATATATATATATATATATATATATATATATATATATATATATATATATATGAATGAATGAATGAATGAGAAAAAAACTCTTATAAACCAACCCTGTCTCCCAGCTGACACCCAAGATAGAGAGCGTTGTTGCTTCTAATGACTTAGCCATCCATAAAAACGGAAGTCTAATATCTTGAGTAAATTGTTCATTTCTTTTTTGACGTTGCAAACTTAGCAGTTCTCGTTATGTAATACAGATGGCGTTCCAGTCGGACATTACTCATTTTCAATGAGCGTGCCGCCTCTTCTTTCGTTTTTTTCCTTCTTTTTATTTCGCCTTTTTTTCAACAAAATTTTTATTCTACTGAATCTTTACAGATGAAGAAGGGTGAAAGTAGTCATTTCGTTTTTGCCATATGGCAACTTGGAAATAAAAGGATCGTATCTAACTAGGGATTTTAGGGAGTTGAGCAGCAACATGTCCATTACATTCACACTTCTGCAAGTTATTACAGTCATAGAGGAAGGTAACAAAGAGGGGAAATCTAGCATTTCGAGGGAAGAAAATATTAGAGTAGAAGCCTTTCCGGCATCAAGGAACCTCAAAAGTGAAAGGGTGGAATTTTGCTGCTTACGAGTATTACGTCGGGGGCACATGTGGTATTAGTTGATTTGAGTACACTACATTAACCCTTTATGACCTCGTTCAACTAATTCGTTCCGTCATAAATAAATGAATATAACGGCATAAATAAAGTGTGAATTGATTCAAACACGTATTAGTTCAGGATATCGGTATGTGTCAGATACCTCCAAACTGTAACTATCCATTACTTACATTCAGTATGGCGCCATTTGTATCAGAAAGTGAAAAATTTCATTTGTTGTCATAAACACTTTTTCAAACACTATGAATAATAATCAAGGTAAGTTTATGAAATACAAACATTCTCAGCGGTAGTTTAACTATTTGAAGACAATCATAATATCATTACTCTTTAAACTAACTAAAATTAACAATAAATATATTTTTTTATCGTATACATCATAATTCAGGTTACTTAAAATACTTGTAAAACATGCACAAGGATTCAACATTGCGGTGATGGGACAGATGTTGGAGCTTGGCCAATAGTGAAGGACCTATTAAGTTTGAGACTCTTTTTGGATCGTGTCTAAGAGGTTGAGACTAGTGGTAAATGCACCAGCCCATATGTGGCGACAATACATCAATGCATGAGCGAATTGTGGCTTTTTGTGACAACGGTCATGGAAACAGACGTCCAAGGATGGCGTGTGCGTATTGTAAAAAGTCACCGGGAATCGAACCCGAAACTTGACCTATAGGAAACGAAAAGGTTATATATGCAAATTTAGACGCGGTATTTTCTCATTAGCAAGAACATTAATTTTTTTCTTAAACAAACACTCTTTTTACATTGTATACATTTTCCATTCGTTTTTGCGTATATAAAACTTTTATTTCCCATATCATGTATGTATATTGTCTTTTTGTTTTTTTTTAAGCAGCTGATTCATAGAACCATTGTGGTATTTTGCTGAAAGACTAGTTAAGTTAACAAATATTAAAATAGGTCATGGTTATCTCCCTTTTATGGTTATCTCCCTTTCCCTCATTTTTTGATCTTATGCCGTATTTTATATTTATTTATGTATTATAAATATTAATAAATGAATATTAACAGTCATTTTTTTTTTGGCTCGGAGTTGTTTGAACGTCAGCATGTCAGAGGGAAGAAAGAAATACGGATTTTCTACGAACGTCGAAACAGAAAAAGAAAAAAAAAGGATTGTCGTTTTTTCGTCGAAAGCTGAAAAAACATTTAATTTGCCCGAACATTGAACGGTATTCGGCAGTTCAAAGGCAAATTTTAATTTCAGCACTTCAATTTGCAAAGATATAGGATGCTCTTTGGTGTGAGTGATTTTTTAAAACGGTAGAGGGAGAAAAAATAATGTAGGCTTCTGTTTTATTTTTTTTTTCAGCAGAACAATAAGATCTTCGACGCAGGAGAGAATCAAAATTATGGTGATCTGCTCTAGGTGTATCAGAATTTTTGTAGAATTTTTGTAGGAATTTTTGACACCCCTAACACGAAACTGCGAATAAAATATAAAAAAAACTCGTAATTTCTCTTTTACAAGTGGGTTGTTTATTTTCCTTATGGATTATACTTCCAAAATAAACTATTAAAGTTGTTTTAAAAGTAATAGAAATATTTTTTTATTAAAAAAAAAAAACAGTAATGAATTTTACGAACTCAATATTTTTCAATTTTTAAACTTAAAAAATCTATCAAAATTTTTCTATTGATTCTATTTTTACGATGTTTTCAGGGTCAATGTGAAATTTTATGCTCTTTCCAATAAACCGAATATAATATTTTAGACAAACGTTTTTTTTTTAATTCACGCCCCCATTTTCAAGTGTCTATTAAAAAGTAAATAATTAATTTACTTACCAAAGTTTTATATATCACAAATTGAAGAGAAAATGTCAATAAATAATATATTCAAATTTAAAACAACAAAAAGTAGTGTTTTTTAGAAATTTACCTGTAAAGTTCGAAGTTTAAAACCTTTTTTTTTGACCACGTTGTTTGTTTTTTCTTTGTTTTTTTTAATGAAACCTTGGTCCTTGCTCCTTTAATTGAAAAAAAAAAATTAGGGCCATTATAGAAGGCTCTTATCCTTCTTGGGATTTGTACACAATTGGCCAACTAAAAACAAAACAAAACAAAACAAAGCAAAAAAAAAACGCGTTTCATCAAACCGAAATAGAATCATGTCTTTTCAAGGGCGACAATTTTATCCTTCCACCATATAGTAGTTCTTATCAGGGTCTTAGATATAAGTTTAATATAAACTGATATGACACGGTACTACATCCTGCGGTATAGACATGTTTTACATCATGAATTTTTGTATTATTTGGATTACTGTTGGCATTATTTGGATTAATCTTGGATGTTATTCTCACAAGATTTCGGCTGATGTAACTTCGGGCATTCTTTAGATGCGCCTCATCGAACTCGGGCATTTTTATGATGAAATCCAGAAACGCACAATAACCCGATACGATAATTGAGAAAAGTCCTAGAAAAACACAACGGCAAATTATTTAACAAATGATAAAAAAACAAATAATAACAAAAAAAACCTAATTAAAATAATCCATTTTAGTTCAATAACACTTAAAAAAATACAACTGATTAATCTTTATAACAATTTATCATCCTTCATAGTTTATATAGCTACCAGTACAATTAGAGGAAGTCTGCAAGGACACGTGACGTAACGGATGAAGAACTAGGTTAATTGAGTTCTGGGTAATAATCTTCCGGAGATTAAGGTTCGATCGTCAGTGCGAGCGATGCTAATAACTAGGGCTATGGCAACAGCATATTCTTTTCATTGTTTTGACTCTCTAGTGTATATCCGCTGATATCTTATATGTTTTTATATAAAGCGATGTGGTTCTTAGTTGATTAACTGTGTCTAACTGTGTCGAATATATACCCGAGAGTCATTTGTAGAAGTTCACAGAAGTCGAAACGTCATGAGAATAACAATCAAAATGAGAATAGTAGTCAAAATTATTGTCATCTAAAAAAATCTATATAATTGATAATAAATATTAAAAGATATTAAGAAGCGTTTATAAAAAAAGAAACAAATTTTATTCCAGATTAAATTACTGAAAAAGGCTTAATATGCCGTAAAACAAATTTGTGAAGCTTTCGGTGTCTTTTCTACTTCAAAAAAAAAAAAACAAAAAAAAAACAAACAAACAAAAAAACAAACAAACCAAAAAACAAAAAAACAAACAAGAAAAAACAAAAACAAAAAACAAAAAAAAAAAAATCAAACAAAATAAACGGTATATTTTTCCTTGACAATATCTGATTCATAAGATTTTTGTTTATTTGATAAACATATGCGATAAATTAATCTAGTCGGACTTCCTGTAATAACCGTTTTCGAATGACGACGAGAAAATATTTGAATTATAATTTTTCAATGTTTTTCTATGAAGAACAGATTCCGCCATTTTGTTTCAAATGAAAAACTTGTTTTTAACGAAAGGAACATTTTTCTTGTTACTTGTATGTTTGGAAGAAAATTCTTGCGGAATTTAAATTTTGATTTCAAATAATGTATTTTCAAATATGTTTTCGTTATAATACCTTTTTTTTTTAAACTTTTATTTTCACCCCAAACAAAGCACAGTGCCACTTTAGTGTAGGAGGCTAATATCGGGGACATAAGTTGCAGGGATACTATATAGGGGGTTGAGCAGATCTCTGTATACATTACACTTGAACTTATGCATGTCAGTACAGTTGGAAAAACAGGAATCCAAAAGGGAATTCAAAAGTCTAGCAGTTCTGAGGAAGGATCTATTAGAGTAAAATCCTTTCTTGCATCCAGAGATCTCTACAGTGAAGGGGTGTGACTTTGCTGATTGTCAGCTTGTAGTTCGTCAAAGCATTCACTATTAAAATACTTGTAGAATATGCAGAGGGATGCAACATCTCGTCGATGAAACGGGTGTAAGATTAGATGACAGTTCAGGACCTATCAGGTTGGCGACTCTCTTTTGAACGATGTCCAGGAGCGAGAGACTAGTAGCAGATGCACCAGTCCAAATTTGACAGCAATACTCCATACATACACACTTTATATATACTATGCATACTTTATATATAATATCAAAGAGCGTTTTGAGCTCTATCTAATCGTTTAAATTACAATCGTATTGAAACAATTATGTCTTCTTTTTAAAATGTTGAATACAAGATGAGAGAAAGCAAATTCGTAAAATTTTCTTATTTCAATCCAAGCTAGGCTGAAAAGCTGCTGAAACAGATCGTGATATCAATGACGCATTTGGCACAGGAACTAATACTTAATGCACATCACAATGGTGGTTTAGAAAATTTTTTGGTGGCGACGAGAGTCTTGAAAATGATGAGTATAGTGGTCGGCCATCGGATGTTGACAACGACTAATTAAGAGCCTTAGTCGAAGCCAATCCATACACAACTGTTCGAGAACTTGCTTTTGATTTAGACGTAATGTACCTATTTACTATGCCTCCCCACGGGACAGAGTAAGACACCAGGGTCGTTTTTTAACGTGGAGAAAAGGTACAAAAATAAAAATTATCTCAGTCGTGAAGGGTTTCTCCTCCACCGAAAGAGAACAAGAAATGGAAGTGCAGCATCTGAAGAACAGATGGTATTTATTTGCTCCCCCACCAAGCAAATTAGGCACAAGGCCGATTTTTAATGTGAGGAGTGAAGGGAGGGGGAAGAGAAAAAAGGGGACCAGCTCCCGAGAGGTGGGAAATGGGAGCTGGTTAAAGGTCAGGCATGTGGGGTTGCCCCCACATCTGGTCTTTGCTAGTCATAGCTAGTCATAGCTTGCAGCATCTGAAGAACAGATACTACATTTGATCTTAAACCACTTGAGAGGGATGGGAAAGACAAAAAACTTGATAAATGGGTGCCTCACAATCAAAAGAAACACCGTTATGAAGTCTCATTTTCCCTTCTTTTACGCAACAAGAACGAGCTGTTTCTCGACAGGTTGTGACGTTCGATGAAAAGTGGATTGTTTACGAGAACCAGCGACGCTCGGCTCAGTTGTTAGACGCCGACAAACCTCCACAACACTTTCCGAAGCAAAAGTTACACCAAAACAAGGTCATATGGACTGTTTGGTGGTCTGCGAATGGTCTCATCCATTATAGAGTTTTGAATGCAGGCGAAACAATTACGACGAAGAAGTATTTTCAATAAATGGATGAAGTGCACCAGAAACTTCGACAACAACACTCAGCATTAGTTAACAGAAACTGATCAATTCTCCTCTACGACAATGCCAAGCCGCACGTTGCTAAACCAAACTTGCAGAAGTTGAACGAATTGAGCTACGAAACTCTGTCTCATCCGCCATACTCTCCAGACCTCTCACCTATCGACTACCACTTTTTCAAGCACCTCGACAACTTTCTGCGTGAGAAATGCTCCCAAAACTTAAGCGATATCAAAAACGCCTTCCACGACTTCATCGCCACCAGAACGCAAGATTTTTATGTTACTGACATAAATACACTTGTTTTGCCTTGGAAAAAATGTGTTGATTCTGATGATGTTTATTTAGATCAATCGATTTTTGTGTGAGCTGAGATATATTCATACGAATTTAAAAGTTAAAAATGGCAAATATTTTCTTGTTAACCTGATAAAAATGCTTTTTTTTTCGGGTATGTGTATGATCCCGTGCAATTCTAAGAGGTCCACCCTCCCGGGCTTTAACTTCCCCCTTGAAAAGATGCTAGTTAATTGCTAATCACCTGAGACGCCTTTACTAATTAATACCGACGGGACTGCCCAGGAATTATTTGTAAGCCTGAGCTTCTCTATATCTCATTCCCTATCACAAACAGTTACGTTTTCGACATGTTTTCCAGACTAGCAAGATCAATAAGCCTAACTTCTAGATCTAATTCCGTAACGAATGCCCATAGCCCACTCGGGATTGCTGGTCACGCTGTGATAATAGTAGTAATCGCCCTAAATTCTCGACCCAAAGCTAAAGAGCCATTGCTCAAAATGACAAAATATTATAAAAAGGCTGACTGGAAAACCACCAGGGATCTCATCAGAGGGGCCCCATGGGGAAATATCTTTTCTCTTCCTACAGAACAGTGCGCAAATGAGACTACTGAATTGTTCAATACGGCAATTGAAGCTCATACAGAAGTTCTATAGCAAACCTTACTCTCCCCAATGGTTCACTTCTAGTTGTGCAGCTGCCATTGCTCAAAGGCAGCATGCATACGGAAGATTTATCCGACATAAGTCCAGTACACACAAACAAAAGTTTATAGAAGCTAGAAGTAATTGTAAGAAAGAAATAGCGATAGTTAAGAGAGAATATACCGAAACTGCCAGAAAACGCATCGAAGCGCAGGCATTAGGAACTCGTGATTTCTGGAAAATTTACAACAGTGTAGTAAATAATGGGCGATCAACAATCCTCCCAACTCCGATTATCCAACAATCATGAGGTTTTTTGCACGGCAACCAAGAAGGCTAACATGCTTGCTAGTCGGTTTGCTTCAAACTCTACCTTGGACCCAGAAAACCACTCTCTCCCTGATTTTCCTTGGCAGACTGACACCACACTAGATGATCTAAAATCGTCCCTTCTCAGGTGCATGATATAAAAAACCTAAACACCTCAAAAGCATGTGAACCTGATTTCATCCCAGCTGTACTATTAAAAAAAGTGTTCCGCCGAGGTTGCTCCAGTTCTCTCCAAACTTTACAACAAATGCTTTAACGGATCTTACTTTCCTGACTGGAAAACTACTTCTGTGGTACTAGTTTTCAAGAATTCTGGCGAAAGAACTGACCCATTAAATTATCGCCCCATTAGCCTCCTCCCTCTTTTCGGCAAAATATTTGAGTCCATAATTAATCAAGCTCTAGTCCATCACCTTACAGTTGCTAAACCTTTGACCAACCCAAAATATGGATTTAGGCAAGCCCGTTCTACAACAGATATCCTAACTGTAATCTCCGAACGTATATACCATACACTGGAAAAACAAGGAAAGGTAAGGCTTCACGGTTTAATACAACATAGCTGCCTTCAAATACAATGTAAACGAGTTTTTGTTGATCGTCTCCATAAAGAATCGAATTTTACCACAATTTACACAACGCTAATTACACTACCACCATTCATTAACAACCGTGAAACAGTTGAGAGATAAAAACCCGATGACCCCCAAGGACCATTTTTCAATACTGATCCTTTTCGCAACCATTTTTTTCCGGATAAAAACCGATTAAAGTGTTTTCCACATATCTGAATACCTTACATACCAAATTTCAAGTCAGTAGATAAAAACTCCGTTGAGTATATAGGTCGCACACATATTCTCATTTTTATTGATATACTAGAAGATGTACCCGGCGTTGCCCGGTAACAAACCCTTACCCTTGAGTGTCTTTCTGGTCTTGATAAGTGGTGACTCCCAAGTAAAAAAAAAGCCTCAAAGGAAACATTTCACTTGCTTTTCATTTTTTATTATTTTTTTCGATGTAACAGTTGACATTCGACCGTTTTTGTATTCACATTCCGCGTCAGAAAGAATCGTTTCTTTATGAATCGTTTGTGGAACACGTGGATGCGAATTCATGCCAGGAACAATATTGGTTTGTTTTGGCACCATCCAATCGTCGGCGTTGCGTCACTTGTTCATTAGAAGACGGTCAATTTTTTTTCATGCTGTCTCAGCACTAAATTGGGCGAATGAAATATGAGTATTTCTTTCGTATCAAATAATTTTCAGCAATAAGACCTTTTCAGGTCTAAGCTAAAATTACTTGATTATTTTAATCTTGAGTTAATCGACTCTAGATGTAACAGAAGGCAGACGAGCCCATGTCAGCTGCCTGCAAATGCTGAACCGTGTGCGAAGTGACGTCACGGAAAGGACAAAGAAAAAGACTATAAAAAAGAACGTGTGCACAGATGGAAGAGGGCGTTAGAGACATGGTTGACATCACAACCGTAACGAGAAGAGGCGGGAGAATGACGAATAAAGATCGTTTATTAAAACATGAAACAGCGAATGGAAGATTTCATAATTTCCAATAAAACGTAATATTAAAAAACAAATCAGAAAATGTGGGTATCTTTTCAGGAAAAAGACATGCATTTAACTTGTTAGAGTATAATTAATTGCGACTAAATAGGTTTATCTAAGAACGTAAAAATGGTGCAATACTGTTCTGTTATAGAAATTAAATTAATTCTTTCTTCTAGTTTCATATAATATAAA
This sequence comes from Euprymna scolopes, assembly GCF_053919585.1. Classification (NCBI taxonomy): domain Eukaryota; kingdom Metazoa; phylum Mollusca; class Cephalopoda; order Sepiida; family Sepiolidae; genus Euprymna; species Euprymna scolopes. The sequence continues at coordinate 30,485,320 of NC_136511.1, forward strand.
TATTAAAAATATATAGAAATATTTAAAAAGACATTAGAGAGTTACAAAAACTAAGCTAATTATAGCACACATTCTTCCAGGAGCTTCACCACATGACTGAGAACCAAATACCTGCTCAATTGGGTCGGTGGCTCATTGGTGTCAATATATATATATATATATATATATATATATATATATATATATATATATATAAGTGTTTTACGGTACAAAACTTATAAAGCGCTTTAAATAAGGTCGGGAAGACTCTAGGGGCCCCTTTCATCAACAAGCTCATCAGGAGTCAATCGTTGAATTCCTATCAAGTGTAAAACAAATGTCATGCAAGAGCGAAGACTTAAGTAGGAATTACTTATAAAATTATAACGAATGGATTAAATGAAAAAAAATTTATATATATATATATATATATATAAAATTGAATGAAGGGCGAATGGGATTACGAGTAAAAAATACGAGTAAATTATACGTTGTAGAATATATACGATTGTATAAAATATATGTACAAAATGGGATATGTGGGGAAGTTAATATTTAAAATATATCCCTAAATAAGTCCAAAGATTTTACGAATTCTTTCTGTCGACAGAGAGACGGCCTGCGTGTGAAGATAGAGACTGACTCCAGAATCCTCATGTGATTCGAAGAGTCAGTCCGGTGTAAAATCCTAAACCATTCCATATTATATGCATTAGCACACGCTGGATTTTCAGCGAGGTGCTGACCAATAGCAGATTCCAAGGTGAACGAGGGGCGACGAGGCTTACCTAGTCTGATGCTTGCTGGAACATGTTGGTTTATTCTTGTCTGTAAATTTAAACGGGTTCGACCTACATAGACAGCAGCACACTGACAGTTGAATTGATAAATCACATTACTATTTGTGATATAGGGTAAACCATCCTTCACAACTGTATGAAATGCAGACTAACACGATAAACCAAGTGAAGAGCAACAGATGGGAAACAATTTGATACAGATTTGATAACAAGTCTACCCAAACACTGACAAGAGTCACCAATCCAAGGGATTTTTAAATAAACAGGACACTTGGAGCGACCAAAAACTGAAGGAGAATTGTGAGCTTTAACTTTATTATAAATAATATTATCAACCAATTTCCCCGGATAACTATTGTGAATAAAAATGTCTTTAATCTTCTATAATTCACAATTCCAGATTACTAGAAGAACATATTCTAAGGGCTCTATACACTAATGTCTGAATGAGCCCTATTTTTCTTGAAGTAGGGACGAATGAACGCCAATTTGTGTAGAGGCCGGTAAATGTCGGCTTACGATAAATAGTCGTAAGAAAAGAGTTCTTACCACGTTCAATTAAAACGTCAAGAAAAGGCAAGCAACAGTCATCCTCATCCTCCATAGTAAATGTTAATGATTTATGGAGGGAATTAAGTTTATCGAAGAAAGCTAATGCCTCGTTTTCTGATGCAAAAACTGCAACGGTGTCGTCGACGTATCTAAAGTATATCGATGGTTTCGATGTATTGTTAAATAGTGCAAACTCATAATATCCCACAAAAATGTCGGCTAATACCGGGCCTAGAGGACTTCCCATCTGAACACCATCAATCTGACTATACATGATATTATCGAAGCTGAATTCTGCAGCGTTAGTACAAATTAATAGGAGTTCAACAAATATATCTCTAGGGAAGGGTGGGGTGGGTTAAATCACTGTTGCAAAGGGAGTCAGCACAAACGTCTATAGTCTCTTGTAGCGGGACATTGGTAAAAAAAAACTGGATACGTCGAAAGAACACATAAAGCTGTTCTCAACACCGGGTTGCAATTCGTGTAAGTAATCAACTAATCTAAATGAGTCACTAATACAATGTTTAGTGGATAGAGCCTGAACCGGTTCAATATGGTTATAAGCCATTGGGCTAAGGAGTGCTGGGCAGACCCCGCCATAGACAAAATAGGTTTAAGTGGAATACCTTCTTTGTGGATTTTAGGAAGGCCATACAGTCTAGGTCTCAGAGAGCCAGAAGGCCTTATTTTTTTTTCATATATATCTTTTGTAAAATAACCTTTTTTTGTAGAGGTATAAAAGGCGTTTCTGGATTTTGACTTCATTTTTATAGGTTCTATCGTGAATATCGGCAGGACCAATACAAAGGAATTTATCCGGATCATTTAAAATAATTGATATTTTCTGGACATAGTCCGCTCGGTCCAAGATAACCACACCAGCACCTTTGGTCTACAAATATAAATATCTTTGTTACATTTAAGTGTTTTAATGGGTTTAAAGTGTGTTCTGAAACAAAAAAAAATCTTCAGAGTCAATGTTTGAATTTGAGTAACGAAGAACCAAGTCCTTCAAACTGGCCTTCACGGTGGTTACATGTTCAGGTGTAAGAGGATTGTGGTGCTTAAGTTGAGAAAATAAAACTTCAAATGCTGCAAGTGTTTCTTCTTTATCTATACGATTCGGGGGAACACAAAAATTCAACCCCTTAGACAACACTGCAGTCTCAACTTTAGAAAGGACAAGATTTAAATAATTAAAAATATTCTTGCCTTTAACATCAGAGTCACGTCCAAATCTAGACCGAACAAGCAAATCCAATTGTTTTTTTAGTTTAATAGAAATATGTTGTCCAGAAAATTCCTCTCGGTTTGCCAAATACTTTGATAATCGAAAGAAGTCATAAAAGCTACAAAAACTTTTAATTCAAGAAAATGAGACATTCTTTAAATTAATATAAGAGACACGTTGTCTGCATAATTTGTTTATTTCATCTCAATTTTGAGGCTAGATGAATTTGAGGCAAGATGAATGTTCAGTTGTGAAGGATGGTTTACCCTACATCACAAACAGTAATGTGTTTTATCAATTCAACAGTCAGTGTGCTGCTGTCTATGTAGGTCGAACCCGTTTAAATTTACAGACAAGAATAAACCAACATGTTCCAGCAAGCATCAGACTAGGTAAGCCTCGTCATCCCTCGTTCACCTTGGAATCTGCTATTGGTAAGCACCTCGCTGAAAATCCAGCGTGTGCCAATGCATATAAAATGGACTGGTTTAGAATTTTACACCGGGCTGACTCTTCCAATCACCTGAGGATTCTGGAGTCAGTCTCTATCCTCTCACGCAGGCCCTCTCTCTGTCGACAGAAGGAATTCGTGAAATCTTTGGACTTATTTGGGGATATATTTTAAATGTGAACTTCCCCACATATCCCATTTTGTACATATATTTTATACAATCGTATATATTCTACAACGTATAATTTACTCGTAATTTTTTTTACTCGTAATTCCACTCACCCTTCATTTAATCATATATATATATATATATATATATATATATAAATTTTTTTTCATTTAATCCATTCGTTATAATTTTATAAGTAATTCCTACTTAAGTCTTCGCTCTTGCGTGACATTTGTTTTACACTTGATAGGAATTCAATGATTGACTCCTGATGAGCTTGTTGATGAAAGGGGTCCCTAGAATCTTCTCAACCTTATTTAAATCTACATGTATATATATATATATATATATGTATATATATATATGTATATGTATGTATATATATATATATATATGTACATATATATATATGATTATTTACTATAATAATTATTAAATACCTACAGACACTTCATCCTTTCGGGAATCATTAGTGCCTAAAGTCGAATCCGGCAACAGACGCCATCTCTGGCTTCATTAGAAAGGACCTAATCTATTCGGCTACCGTTAACCGCGAGAAATACTGAAAAACTTTGTAATATAATATAATATAATATTTTCATGGCAAGTGCTCGACTGAACAATCTATTGCAAAACACTCGACACTCTCTATCTGTGTCCAAATGTAAACACAGATTCCTTGACTAAAGTTTGTACCAAATATGGTTGAATTGCAGAAAGGATTGTAAAGTTTATGAACGATTCCGTGGGTGGCATTTTTTTTAAGGGGAGATAAGCTCATAACACATAGCATTTAATTACTTGAAAATAAGCACATACAATTGTAGGCCCACATATGTCCAGGGGGAGAGGATGGGTTAAAAGTTGGAGAGATTTGTCACTCGGAAGCCTATAAATATTATCAGTACCCTTTTCACTGGCGTGAATAATTAAATAATCATAAAAAGAAACAGTAAAAATCACTTAGATCACTCTAATTTATACGTACACATGTGTTAAGGCAACGTTGAAAGAAATGCACAAATTACACAGTTGAACGATAAAGTTGTCGCTCTAAAGAAAACAGTACTTAAGCTTTATTTTAAAACTTTTATTGAAAAAAAAAATCAGGTAACTTGATTATGTAGCAGAGCTGACATCTATTCAATGTAGCTGCCTTCACTGTCTTCATACGGTTCCTGAACTGGGAACATACCTTTTCCACAAGCGCCAGCGAATTCTCGGCGAATACTTGGCGAATGGCGGCGATCAGGTTGGCTTTAATGTTATGGGAGGTCATGTTGGTGATGCTCTCGATGTATGACCAAACGAAGTAACAGAGTGGGTTCAGGTTGGAAAAGGAGGGGGGCAGTGAAGCCAAGCCTGGATATTTTTGGACTTGTGGACCGTGCCCGAATCTTGCTGTCATACTTAGGGTCTACCAGCGGCCACCCGATCGCAGCAGGGGATCACCACATTCTTTAACACATCCAGGTACCCTTTGTGTTGACTTTCAAGCCAACTTCCAAGATTTTAGGTGGCATGATATGGCCTTTATTTGAAATTACACAAAAGACCATAACCATGGCCGGAAATTTTGTTTTCATCACCCTGTGCACGTCCCTGTTATTCGTGGCAATCCAGCGATGCATTTTGAGGGTGTTGGCAATGGTCCTGTTGCCATAATAGGGATGAACAGAGAGCATGAGTGGTGCTTCGGCGCATCTTCGATTTCGTTCGTTTAATATACCGATCCAAGTTATAACGAGCAAGATCGGAGATGCGTCACTGTACAATTCATGCTCTCTACCAATCCAAGTTGTGCCAACAGGTCCATAGTCAGCACCCTCAAAGTGCATCGCTGGATATCCACAAATAATAGGGACGTACACAGGATAATGAAAACAAAGTTTCCGGCCACGGTTATGGTCTTTTGTATGGTTTCAAGTGAAGGCCACATCATTCCAAGTCAACATCAAAGTGTCCATAGGTGTGCTTAAGAGTGTGGCGATTCCGCAGGCCATCAAGTACAAAAGAGACCCAGGCTTGGCTTCAGAAGGAGTGTTAGGACTTTGTAACCTTCTTTCAATGCCCCCTCTCCTCCCTCAACCTGAACCCGCTGGACTACTTTGTTTGGTCATATGTCGAGAACATCACCAACATGACCTCCCACAAAGCCAAGCTGATCGCTGCTATCCACCGAGCATTCGCCGAGCTCCCGCTGGCGCTTGTGGAAAAGGTATGCTCCCAGTTCAGGACTTGTATGGAGGCGGTGATTGAAGCTGAAGGTTGCTATATTGAATAGATGTAAGCTCTGGTACATAATCAAGTTACCTGAATTAATATTTTCAATAAAAATTTTAAAATAAAGCTGTAGTATAGGTTTCTTAAGGTCGATAACTTTATCGTTCAACCTTGTATAATAGTAAAGACTCATCCGAAAGGTGATACTTTATGTACTGATGTGAAATTGTTTTTAGATAATAAATTTTATCAGCGCATTTTATACTCATGCAACGATGTGCGCAGCAAATAATAAAATAAAACTATAAATATGAATAAGTCAGTATGTGTGTGTGTTTGTGTTTGTGTTTGCGTGTGTTTGCGTGTGTTTGAGTGTGTGTTAAAATTTATGTCTTATGTAAACATTTTTCTTCTTATCATCTAAATTTTTGGGGATTATCAGCACACACACACACACACACACACACACACACATATATATATATATATATATATATATATATATATATATATATATATATATATATATATATATATATATATATACCTCGATTAGAAATTGCACGAGAAGAATTCGAGTAGGCGGACCGTGGAGTGTCAGACTGACATGAGAATCGAGATTCTACATTTTTGCATGTAAAAAAAAAACGCTTTGGCATGATGTTTACAGTAATAACTGAGGTAAGACATGATGTACATGACCGTATATATATATATATATATATATATATATATATATATATGTATATACATATATATATATGTATATGTATATATATATGTATATATATATATATGTATATATATGTATGTATATATATATGTTTATATATATATGTATATATATATATAAATGTTTTCAATATGTAGTTTTACTACTATATAATTAAATACACAAAGTCCTCATTTAGATAGCTCGATAGTGCACTACTAAAGCTATTAATCTTGCTAAAAATTACCACTTTACAACAGAAAGACACCAATTTTGTTGCTCATTTGCAAAATGTTAAGCCTTTATTGTAAACAACTTACGTACAATTGTTTCGCCATAATGTTAGCATACACCTGTATATTTTATTAATTATAGTTTTGTACAACTAGGCAAGCTCATCAGCGCATGGAAAAACAATTTTTTAAAGGGGCTACTATTTGGGACTTCTTAACATATATGAAAGTACAACCCCTATTTCCCATATTTAAAATCTGTATATATATATATATATATATATTTACTTTTTAAGGGATCATCAGTTGTTTACCATGAAACAATGTTTATGTGTTTATATATTTATATATTTCTGTAGAAATATATTTCTGTAGAAATATATTTTCTTATAATATATATCAATCATTATCTGAGAAGCTCAATGTAATTACAGAGCAATATAGAGAATAAATGACAAAAAGTTATATTCCAAAATTCCTGATGTTGACCATCTTATAATTTATTCCTTTAATTCAGTTGACTTTTACAATTCTTGACAGTATCTGTTTCGTATCGCAAAATCAATCACTTAATTATTATATAAATCAGTGAATCTATTATTCCTTTAACTCATCAGAAGAAATAGCAACAATCAATCCGCCAAAAGGAACTGAAGTGTGATTTGACATGATTTAAATCCGAAAATTGGAAGAGAATCTGCAATTAACTTTTTATTTTTCCATTACGCCATATTGATTGATATAATAATAAAGTGATTGTTTTTTTGCTACGAAACAGATACTGTCAAGAATTGTATAAGTCAACTGAATTAAAGCAATACATTATAAGATGGTCAACATCAGGAATTTTGGATTATAACTTTTTGGCATTTATTCTCTCTCTCTATATATATATGTATATATATATAATTATATATATACATATGCAGACGTTACATGTATATATATATGTGTGTGTGTGTGTGTATGTTTGTATATGAGTATGTCTCACCTCATATATTTTTTCTTTGTGTACGTGTATGTATACATATTTATCTCTACGTATATGAATACGAGATGTGTGTTTCTGTTTTTTTTTCTTTCAACAAATACAAACAAGCTTTATTACACCCGATAATTTAATTCCCAACGCCAGCTACTTAACCTCCATTATCCCCGCATCCTTCTTAATCATATACATCGCGATAACCCATACTCACTGGCCAGTTCACAGATAATCTCACATTTCGCACCTTACTTAACAACCAGCAAAATTATAGGAAGCATATATAAAAATCATTTTGCTAACTCTTTTATAAACACTATGGAATCAATAAGGAAATTATTATCTCTATTTTGTAATCTGTGTTCAAGAAATTAATGCTGCAAATTGTAATTTGCAAAGTTATTCTATATACCTATGCTCTATTTCGAATATTAAGCCTTTTCATCTTGAGATAAATATTCCTATGAAATTTAGTACTAATATTTATATATTCTATTTGAAGTTTGTAAATTATTTAAAATTTTCAATTTCTTAATTTAGAAACCTTTAATCTAAAACTATATATATATTTTAAGATTAAAAAAAAATATATATAATTATTTACTGTAATAATTATTAAATAACTACAGACACTAATGTTTCATCATGTTGGGAATTTACAGTGCAGAGTGTTACGATTAACACCAGTCGATAGATTCGAACCCGGCCACAGAAGCCATCTCTGGCTTCATTAGCAAGGACCGTATCCATTCGGCTACCGTTAACCGTGTGAAATGACGGTAAAAATTAAACTTTTATTTCAAAATGTTTTTTTTATGTCAGTCAAAGTGATCTAATGATTAAATGATGATCTGCGCATAAGAGCTAAATTGACCGACTTAATTCAACTGAAAGTGCTCAACGATTATATATATATATATATATATATATATATATATATATATATATATATATAATTCTTATTTTTATATTTTTATTCTATATATATATATTTTTTTTTTCGGCGGGTGCAGAATTTAATAATGGCTAAATACAGACCAATCAACATGATGATTAAAAAAAAAAAATGAAAATAAAGTTAGCTAACCAAGTTTAGTTCCTTGCCAACAGGGCTAAACAATCATGGTTAAATAACGAGGCGTGTGCCACGAATTTCAGTGCTGACATGTTGAGACCTTCTCTTTGCAAGCAAAAAGAAAATCTTTTAGGACTTAGTTTATTTTCTATGTAATTTTTTCCCCGTTTATTTTTCGCTTTTTTATTCTCCTCCGCCATATTCATGACTTTTTAAAATCGTATTTTCCTCGATTTAGCTCTGTTTAGCAAGGAACGAATTTATTTTCATTTTTTCATTATTTTTTAAATCCTCAAGTTGATTGGTCTGTATTTAACCAATATATATATATATATATATATATATATATATATATATATATATATATATATATCTATATATATGTATATATATTAGTGGCCTGGCAAAGTCACAGGGGAGAAAACCGAAGCAGCAAAATCGACAAATGTAGGGGAGACAACTGAAGCAGCAAAGACGAAGCTGCCTGCCACTATATATACACATGTAGGCAAATTTTGGCATATTTCATTGGTTTGATAATTTATTGTTACCAATTGTCATAAAATTTTAATGATAGAATAGTATTATTATTTTAAAAAACCCATCAAATTTTCATGTATTTTGGTTCCATATATTCCAAATATATGAGCATTTCAATATTCAATTTGGCTACCAGTATAGATATATCCATATATAGCTATACCATCTTTTTAGGCAATTTTTTAAGTTCGAAATTTCGGCGACTATTTATCAAATGAAGGCTTGTTAAAAGCTAATGACCTGGATTGTGTAGTGGGTTATATGACATTTTTCTTATGTTTGCACATTATTGTTTCAGAAAGTGTGTGTGGTGGGGTCACTTTTGTATATAAATTTGACGTAAAATAAGTACCCACTTTAAAGTCACCTTTTGAGGGTCTGTTTGTTCTTTTTTTAGGGGTGATGTTTATTTTGGCCTCGGCCAACTATTCTTATGGCCTTCGACAGGTTGTTAACCGCGACGGGACAGGAATGCTGCATCTCTAACAGTGTCTTCAGTAATTACTGCCTTCCATAGTTGTTGTCGTCTATCCACGTTTTGGCCAACTAATAATCTGGACGGCTTTAAGTAGGATTGAAACCGCTATCTTCAGACAATGCTCACTCGAGGCTGTAGAGATTCAACGTCTCAGTCTATCGTAGCGCAGTGGATAGAGACGTTAACAACTTGACGAAAGCCGGATGAATAGTTGGCCGAAACGTCGTTAAAAACAACAACCATGAAACAGGCGGATAATAATCCGAAATAAATAAATAAAATATACAAATTGCTCATCGCAAAAAGAATTCCAATAATTATACAGGTTTTCGGGCATCTGAAAACGAATATCGAATTTAAATTTTCCGCAAATATGTATTTTTCCGGGCATCAAGCAAAAATATGCGCGCTTGCGCTTACAACAATGGCTATTGCTTAGATCATAACGGATTATATTGTTTAATACCCGGAAAAATACTTATTTGCGGAAAATTTAAATGCGATATTCGTTTTCTAGCACTCCCAAAAACCTATAGAAAATAAGTTTTTAAAGTAGATTTTGTGTTGGTCTGCCAGGCCACCATTACCAAATAAAAACCACCCCTAAAAAAAGAACAGACGTCGCCACCCCCCCCCCAAAACAGGTGGCTATAAAGTGGATTTTCATTTTACGTTAAATTAATATAGAAAAGTGATCCTCCACTTTTTAAAACTATGATTTCTTTATATCTTGGAAACTACTCCCCTCTTTGGTTTTCGTACATAAAGTAAATTTCACAATGTATAAGGATTATGTGATACTGGAGATATTTATAATCGTACCCTATTTCCAAAAGAGGGGAACTATAACACGTGAGAAACCAAGTCTCCCCTTGCTGTTATTTCAGAGCATTTGAAACGATAGCAGCAAATTTTAGTCTCCCCTCCCCCCGCATCAAGGCTAGAGGTTTTGGGGATATAAATATATATATATATATATATATATATATATATATATATATATATATATATATATATATATATATATATATATATATTCGTTGTTTTCTTTTCCTTTGCCTAGTATGTTTTGTGTTGTGTAAATCCGTGGGCGTCGAGAAGAGGAATTAGCGGCATTAGGCGAGAAAACTTCTGTCAAATTATGTTTCTTCTCTTATTTGCCCCCCCCCCCTCCATCTCGTTGATTTGCCAACTAATTCAAGCGATACTTCATTCAGGGATTGTGTCATCTTTCCAAAGAATTACAAAAATCTGCCCCAAATGTTAGAAAATGTCTTCACAATTGGTTTATTTTCATTTCCGTCTCAGACGGACAGACGTAATAAAGATGTATGACGACTCTTTCTTTGTATCACAAGACTTTTAAATAGGCCAGCACTTACGCGGCAAAATTAGGTTGAGAAGAAAGTTTTCGCGGAATTTTAAATTTTAATTTCAAATGATGTATTTTCGAATAAGTTTTCGTTATAATACTTTTACATTCTTATCATTTTAAAAAGATTTTTTCGGTCTATCTAATCGTTTAAATTTCAATCGTTTTAAAACAATTATGTTTTCTTTTCAGAACGTTGAATACAAGATGGAAAACAGTCAAAATCGCACAATTTTCTTATTTCAGTTCAAGCTAGACTAAAAAGCTGCGAAACAGCCGCGCTATCAACGAAACGTCTGGCCCAGGAACCACTACTAAAACACAGCAAAATGGTGGTTTAGAAAATTTCGTGACGGCGCCGAGTCTTTAAAATGATGAGTGTAGCAGCCGGCCATCGAATGTTGACAACGATCAATTAAGAACCTTAGCCTAAGCTAATCCATGCATAACTGTTCAAAAACTTGCTTCTGAATTAGACGTAACGTACACGACGATTTAAAACCACTTGAGAGATATTAGAAAGACAAATAAGACTTGATGGCTGCCTCACGAATTAGACTATTCTCCCTTAAGTCAAGATTGTACTCTAATTTATCATGTCTCTGATAGTATAGATGCAGCACTCTCCTTAGATAGTAACGCCAAAATACATGTGTTTGAAGACTTTAATGTCAACCATAAAAATTGGCTTGGTTTCTCAGGTTGCACAGATGCAGTTAAACGCTCTACTTATAGTTTCTTTATAGTCCATTCCCTCACACAGACAATAATATTTTATAGATAGTAGTGTCGTAAGCATAAACGTCTACGAAATCTTAGAATATGATTTGGGAGATCATTGATGTATATCAAGAAGAGGGTTGGGCCCAGGATTGACCCTTGACGGACTCCAGCATTAATACTGTGAGCTTCTGATTACTGCCCATCAACCATTATTCTTATGAACCTATCAGACAGAAATAATTTAACTAAAAAGACATTTCCAGTTATACCGTAACGAGAGATTTTGTGGAGTAGACTTTTATGCTATACTCTATCAAAGGCCTTTGATATGTCAAGGGTAATTGCCCTAAAAAGGAATCCTTCGTCGAGAGATTCGCTAATCCTATGAGATATAACTATTAGCACATCTGCTGTAGATCTAGCAGAACGGAAACCATATTGCATGTCACTGAGGAGGTTATTTTTGCTGAGGTGATTGACTACATCTCTATTTAGCACAAATTCCAGCAATTTACTCATGACGCACAGAAGACTTATTGGTCTGTATTGAGAGAGATGACCGATCAACTTAATTTTTAAATACGGGACATACTGATGAGGGTTTCCTGGGTGTTAGAAAGCAATTCTTCTTAAGACAACGCTTAAACAGCTTTGGAAATATGGGGGCCAGTTCTGGGTGAAGCTTTTTGAGCACTATAATAGGAATTCCGTCAGAGAGAGTTGCTTTCCTCGAGTCGAGGTTTTTGATTAGCTTAGCAACATCACAGATATATGTATGTCACATAGCGTGTTTTCAGACACGAGAAAAATTTTTCCTATTAGTATTTGATTTATGACGTACGAACCGGCGGAATGCACAATCTGTAATGAACCATGGGGGTGAGTGGGGCTTACTATAGTATTTCATGTGGGAGCATGTGCTCCACTGCCTGCTTTGCACCATTCAGTTCTCTCATTGGCACACTGTTCAGCAGGAAGAGAGAAGATATCGATCCATGGGGCCTCTCTGATATGTTCTCTGACGCCTTCCCAGTAAACCCTTTAGTAGTACCTTGTTGCTTTGAGCAATGACTCCTCACCTTGGGGTTGGGATTTAAGTGCGATATCAACTGATACCACTAGATGGTCTGCGTTTCCAAATGGACTGTGAGCATTAGTCACTCAATCCTCGGGAACTGTGGTGAGCAATATGTCTAGAAGTGAAGCCTGTGGTTTACGACTTGGTAGGCGAATTGGGAACATTACTGTCTGTGTGAGGGAATGTACTATAACGGAACTATACACAGAGCATCCAAATGCATCTGTGCAACCTGAGAAACAAAGGCAATTTTTATGTTTGTCTAGCTTAAACAACTATCAATAATTTCATCCATTCTTTATCTGTGCCTAAACCTAAACGCAGATTTCACAATTAAACCTCTTTCTAAGAACTACACACCTGTGGAAATTTGTTCCGTTTTTCTGCTTTCCAAATGACTACAATATGGCCGTCTTCAAGATCAATGTAAACAAGTTTTTGATGAGTCATCCCCTTAAGTAATTCAATTTACCAAAATTTCACTACTAACGATTATTTCATTTTCAGTTATCCTCGACTGGCCTCCAGGCTTTAATAGCTTTTTATAAAAACAAACTCATAGATGCTAGAAATCATTGTAGGAGAGAAATAGCGACAGCCAAAAGAAAGCATGCTGAAATGTGGTTAGAAGCAAGAAAGAGAAGTCTTACCGTGGGTGCTCAGCGAGTGAGTTCAGGCGAAGAAAAGGAAGAACAAACATGGCGGCCAGCATTTTTATTTCGTCCGTTCTCGCATAATCTCGTGTGTGCGTGAAGATGGAACCTATAAAACGATGTTCATTTCTGGGTGCTGGGAGATGATTCCCGATCAGCCAGGAGAGAAGGCAACGAGAGTAGAGACAAGAAACAGAGGACTGTAGCGATAATCTTTCTTGAACATTCCGTTTGTGTATTTGAGGTGAACCTCCCCCCCATTTTACATCATGAAATAATCAGGGAACGCATAAAATCACAAAACATAAGAATTCGTGATTTCTGGAAAATCTATAATAATGTAGTGAATAAAGGGTAATCGGTCATTCCCCCAATATCCAACAACCAGAATGTCGCATGCACGGCAAACGAGGCGAAACTTGAGAAAAATATATTTAAAATTTTGAAATCGAGAAAAAAAGTTTCTTAATCTTAAATATATTGCAATAAACAAGTCCTTTTATTGTTGTCTGAATAAAAAGAAAAAATCGCTGGAATTTTTATGTAATTTGTGCATCAATTGAACAAGAAATTTATTAAAAAAGACAAATAATAAAAGAGACAATGCATGCAGGTCCGAATACGATTGATATAAAAATATTTAACACAAGCGGGGGTACCCGGCGTTGCCCGAGTGTTTGTTTCCGGGACGGGGGGGAGTTTTAAAAAATGTTATGGTAGGTAAGTAGGAAGGATCAAACCCGGAGTCATGAGTAAAAGTAGGAAAATAAAGTGTGAAAAAAAAAACATCTGCAACGTTAACAGTTCGGCCACCAAGAAAAGTCCATTCCAGTAGTTTAGGAAAAAAAAACAAAAAAAAACGACTACGGTAGGTCGGCGCGAACGTGAAAATGTAATGTGAATTGTCCAGCACGCTAACCACTACGCCACAGAGCACTGAAGCTTAGTTTAGTGATTTTAAATAACTTCACATGAAAGAACTACGAAGGCAAACCGGTGTTCTCTTCTCAACGGTTCCTTGTGAACGATCCCCAAACGGTGTTAAGTGGTGGCAGGGGGAGGAGGAATTTATTAGAGAGAAAATATTTTACCACTTCCATTGATCTTAACCGATTTTGGCCGTGACTTCTCAGCAGAAAAAGTATAGAAATCTAAGATTATCGAGGAATTTGAGATATAATAAGCCTATAACACACCTCAGATATTGTTCTGCCGTTTGTGCATATTATATTTGCATGAAATATCTTGATTTTTAATCCTATTAATGTCAAAATCAGACGGGAAAAATGAGTTCATTTTATATATATATATATATATATATATATATATATAAGATAAGATAGAAAGAATAGAAGAAGATAGAAGATAGATAGATAGAGAAGAAGAGAAAATAAAATCTACTCACAGTTTTGAGTTTTTACAGAAACAACAATTCTAGATCAATCCTTTGAATGTTTGTATATTTTTTACTTTATTCGTTTTTTTTTTTAAAGCAGACAACATTTTCTTTTAGCATAAATATATCTTTTGTGCTTTGAAAAGACTTTATATAAAAGAGTTTTTATTTTATTTTATTTTTGAAATTTTGTCGTAAAGTCCATTGAAAATGATTCTTTTGGTTTTCCTTTTGTTTTCGGAAATCTTGCCAGACTGAGAAAACTTTAAGTTTCAGCGTCGCCCTTTACTCGGGGAAAAATAGTTATAATTTGAAAAGGAAAAATGCTAAAAACTTAGCCTAAAAAAGCTAAAATATTATTTTCTTTTAATCTTCTTTTATATTTATATATTACGAATTAAAAGTTAATTAAGTTCAAGAAAGTTTTCGTTAATTTAAAAAAAAAAATAAACTCTGAAAAATATTCTTGCTGATTCTCTTATAAACATTTTATTATGAAAAATAATTAATACTATTTTAATAATTTAGTCACACAGACTACAAACTTTCAGATCTTTATCTGAAAGTTAGGTATTCTCTCTGAGAACGCCATTTAAGGCTTACTGAAAATATTTTAAATATTTTTGGACCTCTTCCCAAATATTTTTAAACAAATATTGTAATATCTCAATTCTTCTTAATATTTTGACTCTCAGTCAAAAAATATATATTTTTTAATCCAGATTGATTTCCCTGCAATATTTCAATTCCTATTAATATTTCTTTTATCCAGGTTGATTTCCCGGTAGAAAGTTTGTTACGAAAAGATATCAAAAGCTCAAATAAATCTCGACTTGTTAATATATTGTACATTTCTATTTTTTTCTCGATATATCGAGTTTACTTAAAAGGAGAGAAGGATTTTAAGGAAGAAACATTTTTGAAAAGTGGAAATTGTTTCCCTGAGAGACCGGAAAAGGGCTGCACTAATACTTGACAGACTTTTGCTAAGGAATTAAACAATTTAAGTAAAGTTAAATTTCCTAAAAAGCCTTGAAGGACGATGTGCGAATAGGTATATTTCTGCGATGCCTCGAAAGTTGCTTAAGAATTTTCACTATATGCCAAACAGGAGTCAGGATGTCTCCTCGTTTTTGAAACGACTGGCTAAACTAAAATCACAGGACACATCCACAAAACTGGATGTGGACATTATAATTCTGAATTGTTGATTATTCGTATTATTTCGTTTATTCAGACATCTTTCCAGTTAACAAGATAAATGCAACTGTAGACACCGCACACTTTGCCCAGTTCAAAATAAATGTCTAACAAAAAGCGTAGTTTATCAAGCAACAATATTTGCGAAAGAAAACCCGAATAACAAGAAATATTACGTAGGCATGACTTCCTTAGATTTCAAAACCCGATACTATGACCACAAAAGTACATTCCAAAATAAAAAAAAAACACCGTATAAAAACAACACTAGCGAATAAATACTGGGAACTCAAAGAAAGCGGACATTCGTCGGTAGTCGAATGGAAAATAATAAGACAAGCTACCACGTGCAGACATTTAGACGACCCATGTAAATTATGCCTCCATGAAAAAATTGCTATCCTGTACTTTAAAGAACCCCCAAATCTATTAAACTGTAGACGAGAAATAGCAAACAACTGTGTTCACAAAATAAAACTTACTCTAGGATAGCGATACAAAATAGCTTTAAAACTAACAAAAACAATAGAAAACAAACAAATAAATAAATTAAATAAACATGAATATACATAAACGATCACACATATATGTATATATATGTATGTATGTGTGCATGTATGTGTGTACATATATGTATATTTATATATATAAAAAATAAAAAAAAGAAAGAAAGGAGGAAAATCGTCTGCCTTAAACCACTAACCTAGTTCTAAAACAGATCCTTTGTTCGATAAAATGCATGCCCATTGGCTGATAGGAAGGGGCGCGGTGGATACTAGAAAGTTGATTGGCTAACTAAAATCCTCAACATATATAAAAACGAGAAACAACTACAGAATTCGCGCATAAGCCTGACGAATCCTATAGTGGATGAAACGCAGAATATTCAGTGTAGCTTAATCGCCATATATATTTTATAAATTACTGACTAGCTCTACCTACGTATTGAGCACTTTTGAAGTAAATACTTAAAGTTTACGCATAAATCTATACTTTCGTATATTAATTTATGTGAGTAAATGAAGTAGTTATATATATATGCATATATATATGTATATATATATATCTTTTTCTATAGAAAAATAATTCTAGCGTTAATATTTCATGCAATAAGATAAAACATCAATAACAGTGACTTGAAATACAATTTAAATAAGAAAAACAACGAAAGATTTTATTTTAAATCGAATTTTAATTCTAAAAATGTGACAAATTTGATATTAAATCAAGCACAATTTTTCATCCTGTCCTGTGAAGATTTTAAAGTTATACGTGTAGAATCGCTATTTTGCTCATTTTGTAGTCCACTTAAAGCAATGAACATCAAGTATTTAATAAAGTAATTTTGACTTAGTTGGCTCCTACACAAAACAGACGGCTGAACCACGTTCATCTTTTAATACAACCCAGGCAAACTATCGACATACTTCCCAC
Source organism: Euprymna scolopes (assembly GCF_053919585.1). Taxonomy (NCBI): domain Eukaryota; kingdom Metazoa; phylum Mollusca; class Cephalopoda; order Sepiida; family Sepiolidae; genus Euprymna; species Euprymna scolopes. Next base: position 30,502,607 of record NC_136511.1, read on the forward strand.
ATATAAGCAAACAGCAAAATAATATAAGAAAATATAAAAAAATGACAAGCAACTCGAAATAAATACAAACAACTACCATAAAAAACAACAAAAACGAAAAAAAAAAACACAAGCAAAACGAAACGCTTCGAATGAACAGTTGTTAGACGCTCACGTGCTGACAGCATGCGGAAGGATACCGAAAAATTCGGTGAGAACTCAATGCTGTATATAAAAAATATTCTGCCGCAAGAGAAAATAGTTTGCTTTTAAATAGATTTTATCTTTGAATGTCAGTGGTGGTATTATTATTATTATTATTATTATTATTATTATTATTATTATTATTATTATTATTATTATTATTATTTATCGAGGGTGGAGGTGACATCACCAACAGAAACAATCATATGAAAAATAGGTAAATGAGGGAAACAGAAAAAAATCTTCAAAATGAAATTTAAATACAAGTTGAAACTTTCTTTTTTTTTAATATGACAAAAACAATAAGACGTAGATGTTGAAATTTTTTCTTGCTGTTTAGCAAAAAACAAAAAAACAAACGAAAACAACCTCCCAAACGCCCCCCCCCAAAAAAGAAACAAAAAAAACAAAAAAAGACAACAATTATTTCAATTTTAGGTCAGTTAAACAACTAACGTGGGATAATTATCTGCTTTCTTTTTTTACGCTTCATTGTAACGTTTCAGGGTAACATATCTAAAAGAAATCAGGACATCGAAATTACATTTGCTTTCAACCTTTCTTCTTTTTTTTTACTCACGTTCACCCTAACAAGGCATATCGCCACTTGGACGCAAGGGTCTACTATTTTAAACCATACCTGAGAAAGATTAACAAGATGCTGGTTTGTGTTACATTGAAACTTCTGCATATCAGTACAGTCATGAAAGCAGGTAACAGGAAGGGAATTCCAAAGTCTCTTCGAAGGAAAAAAATCTATTAGAGTAGAAAGCTTTCTGGCATTTAAGGACCTAAACAATGAAGGGGTGTGATTTTGTTGCAAAGTGTGTTTATCGAGAATATGTACGTCGAGGGGAGCACAATTGCAATGGATTTATCAAAGTATATTCCATTAAAATATTTGTAAAACAGGCACAGATATTCAACATTGAGGCGATGGGACAGGGTTTGGAGCTTAGTTGACAAAGTAGGACCTATCATATTAAAGACTCTTTTTGGACTCTATCCAAGAGGGAGAGACTAGTAGTAGATCATCAGTATGCCCTGTATTTAAGAATTCAGGTGATCGCTCATCCCCCTCTCAGTACAGGCCAATAAGTCTCCTGTGCGTCATGAGTAAGTTGCTAGAATCTGTGTTAAATACAGAAGTAATCAAACATCTCAACAAAAATAACCTTCTTAGTGACACTCAATATGGTTTCCGTTCTGCTAGATCTACAGCAGATGTCCTTACAGTTATATCGCATAGGATTAGCAAATCTCTCGACGGTGGCAATCTTTCTAGGGCAATTGCTCTTGACATATCTAAAGCCTTTGATAGGGTATGGCATAAAGGTTTACTTCATAAGATCGCTAGCTATGGTATAGCTGGAAAAGTCTTCTCAATTATTAAATCATTTCTTTCTGATAGGTTCATAAGAGTAGTAGTTGAGGGGCAAAAATCAGAAGCTCACAGTATTAATGCCGGTGTCCCTCAGGGATCCATCCTGGGCCCAACTCTTTTCCTGATCTACATTAATGATCTTCCAAATCATATCCTTACATCATTTGTAGACATTTATGCTGACGACACTACCATTTATGGTACCACATCTAAGACAGTAAACGAGCAAGTACTCTCCAATTCTCTCTCCTCTGATCTTGAGCATGTAGTACAATGGGGAAAGGAGTGGCTGGTTACTTTTAATGCATCTAAAACCAAGCTTCTCTCTTTACATCATCAACATTTTAATCCACATTTGTCATCAATTGAAATGAATGGCTCTCATCTTCAGGAGGCCTCAAGTTTTGACAAGCTTCTGGGCTTGACCATTACTCCTGATCTTAAATGGAACACGTATATCAAATCTGTTGCCAAGGCCGCTGGAAAAATGGTGGGATCTTTCTATCGATCCAGTAGATATCTCACTGCTGATGCTATTCTCTATCTATATAAGAGCCAGGTACGTCCAAGGATGGAATACTGTTGCCACATCTGGGCAGGAGCTGCTAGAAAGGACTTGTCCTGCCTTGATAGAGTTCAAAATAGACTTCGTAGCCTCGTAGGAGATGTCCTTTTCTCCTCCTTACAACCTCTATCTCACAGAAGAGATGTTGCGAGTTTGTCTCTGATGTATCGTTATTTTCATGGAAAGTGTTCAACTGAGCTTCAATCTATGGTCCCCCCTCGCCAAACTTTCACAAGAAACACTCGTCTAGCTGTAAACACTATTCATAATTTTCCCCACTCTTTATCTGTGCCTAAACCTAAACATAGATTCCATGAACCAAGCTTCTTTCTTAGAACTGCACGCCTGTGGAATTGTCTTCCGTTTTCCTGCTTTCCGGCTGACTACAATATGGTTGTGTTCAAGTCTAAGGTAAATAAGTTCTTGATGAGCCGTTCCATATAAGTTATTAAATTTACCAAATTTTCATTACTAATGATTACTATATTGACCAACTTCTACTGTACACTCTTTAACCCTTATCCTTGAGTGGCCTCTGGGCCTTGATAATGTGGTGATGCCTTTGTAAAAAAAAAAAAAAAAGATGCATCAGCCCAGATGTGGCAACAATACTCCATGCATGGACGAATGGTGATCTTGTAGAGGTACAGAATACTCTCACGTATGAGTAGCCTTCTAGCATGACAGAAGGAATCCACCTTCTTTGCAGCAGCCTTCGCAATGTCCTCAATATGTTTGTTCCAGTTCATATTGCCCGTGAATGTTAGGCCAATGAGTTTGAAGGAAGAATTCTCAGGTAGAGTGTAATTTTTCATGGATATCTGTGGTTGGAGAGGCGTCTTGTAATTGTTAAAGGAGAGCAGCTTAGTCTTACTAGCATTAAAGGTTACTATCCATTTACGACCCCATTCCACCACGGTCTATAGTTGATGATCGACATTATAATCCTGAGCAATGAGGGGTAGCCTTACAAGTACAGGGTGTCCCAAAAGAAGCTGACAGATGTTAAATTTGATTAACTTCCTCAATATTTAAGTTATGCTTACCAATTTTCATATGTAGGTAGATGAACCTTTCCGTGATGTTTTGAGATAAGGTAAGATATCATAGTCTACTTATTCTAATTCTATTTACACAACTTAATCTAGGGTATGTTTTTCACAAGGGTTAATTTTAATTATGAAAAATGATGTTACTCAAATGTCCACCATTTTCATTTTAACACTCTTGTGCTCTCCGCAGGGCATTGTCCAGCACATCACTTAATGTTTCAGGGCTTATGTCCCTAATTTCTTCCTCTATATTGTTTTTAAGGGCATTTATTGTAGCTGGTTTTATTGCATTGGGAGTAGGGGAATTTCTTGTGTTGAAGTTTCGTCGAAATTCTCTTTGAGTTTCTGATATTGACGCATTCAACCGAAAACACGATTCTACGATAAATATCCGCTCCTCGGTAGTGTAACGACTCATGATGACCTTGGAAGAATTACTCTAGATGATCTGAAAAAAATAAAAGAAAAATATAAAGAATTAAGAAAGTTATGATTTTTTTTAACCATCAGCTTCTTTTGGGACACCCTGTATATTAAAAATCGTAAAGATTGCGTGATTTTCATAATGGATAACTTCGTGAACTATGGATTCTCCAATGCAAAATTCGACTAACTTATTCAATTATACAACAACAGATTATTTTTCGCAGTAAAAAAAACAAAAAAAAAACCCAAAAAACTACTTGATGAAATTAAGTGAATTTTTTTTTTCAGAGAACTTCATTCCATAACGGATATGTGCAATATAAACTTTTTTTTCGATATTTTGATTTTTTAATGTATTGATTAAACTGTACAAGTACCGTATTACTGTAAAATACGAAGCCACACCCATCAACGTCAAATAGCAACTTGTGTTTAAGTAAACGTATGCAATTGATCGTAAACAACGGGTTTCATGTTTCGATATTAAATAAATGATGAAGTAGTTTCCAAGGACCTGTGGCGTAGTGGATAAAGTAAATGCAGTTATAAGTCACACTTTCCTGAAAGTTGATAGTCAAAATTCGCAAATTCAAAAAGTGTATTCTATTTATATCATCATTAACTTAGATTAAGATAATCCAGTTATTCTCGATGGACATACATCCAAGCAACTTGATACACACACAAAAAATCTTCTCAACCAATTCTCTATAAAAGATATGAAGGGAAAACAAACGTACACATATCTAAAACGATGGCAGAAACCGACATCTCGCTGATTCTTCATATAGTCCCCTTAAGACATGATTCCAAATAGTAACACCTTAAGTCCAAATGGCAATGAATAACTCAGACTCATTACAAATGACAAGAAAAATCATGGATCATATATACAATAAGCACCCCAGAATGATATGGAGAAAGTCAATCTTTTCTTTTACATTTTTTTCGTTTGATTTCTGATTTTTCCGTTTCGATTAAAAAAAACATAAACACAAATATCGAATTCTACATTTTAACTTAAATATTATTCCTTAAATTCTTACTAAACATTAGATGTATTTTAAATAAACTCTATACCTGTTTATTCTGCGTTACCCGATTGTAAAACACGCATAACTACTATATTTTAATGAATGCAGAAACAGCATTAAATTCATTAAAAAAAAAATGAAGTAAAAACGGAAAGAAACTGAAATGTGTGTATGTGAATAGTATGTTTTTTTAAACAGTTTACTTCTTGTAAGTAAAAAAAATAATAAAACACACGAACTGAGATCGAAACCAAAACCTACATGCACAGACGACTCTCTACTCTCTCGAGGAATGTGTCGGCAGAAAGGGACTAACTCCTTGATAAAAATCAGAGTTACTTCCCTTTAATACAAAACCGTAAAAAGTAAAAACTGCCACCGAGGAAATGTGCGCCAGTCTAGAGTCTAAGAATAATTGGGTTTTCTAAATATTCATCCATGACAATACCGATCAAGAAAATACCACCTTTGTGGGTGTTTTTTTTATTTATAGATTTTGACTTTTAGCTGGACATACACATAGCCAATTGCCATTTATGTTGATGTCTACATTACAATGTTACAGTAGCCAATAATATATTGCGCATGTTTAGCAATATTACGGATATGAAATGAAACAAAATTTGAAAAATGCAATAGCTTATCTCACTTATTGTGGAACCTTTCGGACTTGTTTCCGAAATTCAGGATTTTCGGGAATTGTGGTGATGAAATAAAGGGCGATTTCGCATTTTTTATCTAATTTAGACAGTGTGTTTGTACATACCCTAGACATGCATGTAAATTAGATAGCATAATAGTAAGTCTCTGTATTTCTATATTATCCATAAGGAATTTATTATTCTTTGCTTAGCATAAAGAATTTGAGATGCAGATTTTCGAATAAAATAAAAGTCTAACAAATAGTGGTAGTGGTGGTGACGCAATGGGTCACGAATCACAGGTACGTCTTGTAAAAGATGAAATACAAAACTGTAATCTTCGTTTGTTTATGTTACCCATAAAACATGAAAACATGGCGTTACTTACAGGTCATCTATATATATATAAAAGCGAAAATGTATGTATCTATGTATGTACGCTTTTCCTCGATGTCCACAAAAGGCTTCTTTCAGAGAAGCGCTTGCTCGGTTCACAACTTCTTAAAACTTTTCATATCATCTATAAATTGTAATATCTTAGTTACCCACGGAGCTCGCCTGTCTATTTAATTTTATTGACTTTCAAACGTTAATTATTCGACATTTCCTGCATCGGCACGCGTTACATTCGGTTTTCGGTATATAAAAAAGCGAAACTTGACTCAGGCGAAAGCCAGTTGTCTCAAGAGAGCTAAGTAAGGTTTGTTCAATGTCGACTTCGTCATATCAGACTGTAGCTTTCATTTCGCTCCTCCTAACAAACAGGGAGCGTGTATTTAAAAACAAACAAAACGATTTATTCACCTCATTCAAAACTGTCCCGCACAAAATGCTAACTGCTGAATACCTATCGCCGTCACGTCAATCAAAAACGCGCACCTGTTTTTTTTTTAACACTTTACTATTTTCCAATTGCGCGTCGTGAAGGCTTCATTTGTTTTTACGGGCACCTGTTTGTTTTCACATTTTCGGGTTTTTTTCACATACCCCGAAAAACACCCGGGCAACGCCGGGTACCCCTCGCTAGTCCGATAATAAAAGAAATATAAAAGAAAGTAAAATCAACGCAAAAAATATTGTAGATATTGGATGCAACAAAAGTAGACAGTTTATCTCGGGTTTACTTTTAACTCTCGCTCACCTTATTTGTTTTTTTAGTCCTCGCATTCCATGTTGATGTTGCTGAAAAGGTTTGGTTTAGTTGTTTTGCTTTACAGCATATCAACCCTTTTTGGCTATGGAGTTTGAAATACTTTCAGCTAATGTATCATTAGCCATGGCTATTCGTGGTTGAGAAGGTTTCTCGTAATTTTTTTTTTTACATAGGCATCACCACATTATCAAGGCCAAGAGGCCACTCAAGGATAAGGGTTAAAGAGTGTACAGTAGAAATTGGACAATATAGTAATCATTAGTAATGAAAATTTGGTAAATTTGATAACTTATATGGAACGGCTCATCAAGAACTTATTTACGTTAGACTTGAACACAACCATATTGTAGTCAGCCGGAAAGCAGGTAAATGGAAGACAATTCCACAGGCGTGCAGTTCTAAGAAAGAAGCTTTGTTCATGGAATCTACGTTTAGGTTTAGGCACAGATAAAGAGTGGGGGGAATTATTGATAGTGTTTACAGCTAGACGAGTGTTTCTTGTGAAAGTTTGGCGAGGGGGGACCATAGATTGAAGCTCAGTCGAACACTTTCCATGAAAATAACGATACATCAGAGACAAACTCGCAACATCTCTTCTGTGAGATAGAGGTTGCAAGGAAGAGAAAAGGACATCTCCTACGAGGCTACGAAGTCTATTTTGAACTCTATCAAGGCAGGCCAAGTCCTTTCTAGCAGCTCCTGCCCAGATGTGGCAACAGTATTCCATCCTTGGACGTACCTGGCTCTTTTATAGATAGAGAATAGCATCAGCAGTGAGATATCTACCGGATCGATAGAAAGATCCCACCATTTTTCCAGCGGCCTTGGCAACAGATTTGATGTATGTGTTCCATTTAAGATCAGGAGTAATGGTCAAGCCAAGAAGCTTGTCAAAACTTGAGGCCTCCTGAAGACGAGAGCCATTCATTTCAATTGATGCCAGATGTGGATCAGAATGTTGATGATGTAAAGAGAGAAGCTTGGTTTTAGATGCATTAAAAGTAACCAGCCACTCCTTACCCCATTTTACTACGTGCTCAAGATCAGAGGAGAGAGAATTGGAGAGAACTTGGTCGTTTACTGTCTTAGATGTGCTACCATAAATGGTAGTGTCGTCAGCATAAATGTCTACAAATGATGTAAGGATGTGATTTGGAAGATCATTAATGTAGATCACGAAAAGAGTTGGGCCCAGGATGGACTCCTCAGGGACACCGGCATTAATACTGTGAGCTTCTGATTTTTGCCCCTCAACTACTACTACTATGAACCTATCAGAAAGAAATTATTTAATAATTGAGAAGACATTTCCAGCAATACCATAGCTAGAGATCTTATGAAGTAAACCTTTATGCCATACCCCATCAAAGGCCTTTGATATGTCAAGAGCAATTGCCCTAGAAAGGTTGCCTCCGTCGAGAGATTTGCTAATCCTATGAGATATAACTGTAAGCACATCTGCTGTAGATCTAGCAGAACGGAAACCATATTGAGTGTCACTAAGAAGGTTATTTTTGTTGAGATGGTTGATTACTTCTGTATTTAACACATATTCCAGCAACTTACTCATGACGCACAGGAGACTTATTGGCCTGTACTGAGAGGGGGATGAGCGATCACCTGAATTCTTAAATACAGGGCATACTGATGAAATTTTCCAGGGAGATGGGAAACTATTCTCCTTAAGACAACGTTTAAAATTTAAAATTAGTAAGGAAAATGAGCTTAGTCTTGGCAGCATTGAATTTTACCAACCATTTAACTACAGACTGGAGGCTTTCTTCTGGGGTTTCCACCATTGCCTTGGATATGTGTTCATTCGGATTTCTCTCGTGTCTGTTATAAAGTGTGGTGTCGTCAGCAAATATACCTATCTCGGAGACAATTTCACCAGGAAAGTCATTTATGAATATCAGGAATAATAAAATTCCAAGGATCGACTGCATTTATATCATATTGTTTTGACATGCGACCATCGAGAACAAGCTGTATTATTCCAGTAATACCATAAGATTTGATTTTTATAATAAAACCATCGTGCCATACCGCGTTGAAGATATATCTAAGGTTACTGCCCTAGCCTTCCCAGCCTTAACCAGTGCATGGTATATACGTTCAGAAATTACAGTTAGGATATCTTGTCTAAACCCATGCTGTTGGCCACACTGCAGATTAAGCAGCTGTGAGGTGGTGGACTAGAGTTTGATTAATTAGAAACTCAAAGATTTTGGTGAAAAAAGGGAGGAGAAGTATGGGACGATAATTTAATGGATCTGTTCTTTCACCAGAATTCATGTAAACTGGTACTACAGTTCCACAGTTTTCTAGCAGCCAGAAAAGCACGATTCGTTAAAGCATTTGTTGAAGAGTTTGGAGAGAACGTGAGCAACATCAGCGGAGTATAGTATAGCCGGGATGAGATCAGATCTACATGCTTGAGGTTCCTAGGTTTATACTATACTTTAGAAGGGGTGATTTTCAGATCATCTAGTATAGTTTCTGTCCGCATAGGAAAATCTAGTTGAGAGTGGTTTGCGGGGTTCAAAGTAGAGTTAGAGGCAAACCAATGGGCAAGCAGGTTAGCCCTCTCAGTTGTCGTGCAAACAAGATTGTTTAATAGGGAATTGTTGATTGCCTATTGCTACACTTATAAAATTTCCAGAAATCACAAGTTCCTAATTTCTGCGCTTTAATACGTTTTCTGGTCGTTCTGGTGTATTCTTTTTTTTACATGGGGATCACCACTTATCAAGGCCCAGGAGCCACTCGGGGGTAAGGGTTATTGTGTGTACAGTAATCAATGGGATGGTATCGTAGTAATAGTTAGTATTGGGGATTTGATAAGGTGTCATTACTTAAGGGGGCGGTTCATCAGAAATTTGTTTGTGTTGGACTTGAAGACATCCAAGTTGAATTCGGGGGGGGGACAGGCAAGCGGCAGAGAGTTCCACAGCCATGCAGTTCTAAGAAAGAAGCTTTGTTCATGGAATCTACGTTTTGATTTAGACACGGATAAAGAGTGGGGAAAATTATTGACAGTGGTTTCAGCTATTAGCTTTTAGCTGTGGTTATTTTTTTCTTACAATTACTTCTAGCTTCTATAAACCTTTGTCTATTAGCACTGGACTTATATCGGATAAATCTGCGTTATCGTACCTGCCTTAGAGCAATGGCAGCTGCGCAGGTAGAATGGGATTTGCTATAAAACTTCCGTGTGGAAACATGCGCTTCAATTTTTTTTAATTACATTTTCACCTCAAACAATGGACATTGCCACTTTGATGTAGGGGGCTACTATCAGGGACATAAGATACAGGGGCACTATGTGGGGAGTTGGGCAGCAAGATGTCGGTTCACGTTACACTTGAACTTCTGCATGTCAGTAAAGTTGGGGAAGCAGGAATTCGAAGGATTCCAAAGTCTAGCGGTTCTGGGGAAAAACTATTGGAGTAGAAAGCTCTCTTACATCTAGGGATCTCAACTTTGAAGGGGTGGGATTTTTCTGCTTGTCGGATTTTTCGGGGGTATTTACGTCGAGGGGGTACAAGTGCTTGCAGTTCTTCGGAGCATTCATTGCCGCTATGAACCATTCAGTGGTATTAGTTGCGGACTGACCCGCAGAAACAACAAATATATTAGTCCATGCAGCATCTCTGACGTGATTCCTGATGGCTTCCCAACCAGTCTTATCGTAGTACCTTCTTGCTTTGAGCAATGGCTCTTCAACTTTCGGTTGAGAGTTTAAGGTGATCTCTGTTATTATCACAGCACCATCAGCATTCCCGGGAAGGGAAGAAACATTTGTTACACACTCCACAATTTTTTCTCTTACATTTGTTGTTGTTTGTGTTTTTGCTTTGTATCATTCATTCATTTTGTATATTTTTATTATTTTTCACCACAAAAACAAGACATGTTGCCACTTGGACGTACAGGAATACTATTCGAGATCTTGTCTAACAAGAGACTATGGAGTTGAGCAAAGAAATATCTGTTCACATGACATTGAAACTTAGGCAGGTTAGTATCGTTTAGGAAACAGAAATCTGGAAGAGAATTCCAAAGTCTGGCAGTTGACGGAATAAACTATTGAAGCTTTTCCAGTATCTTATGATTTCAATAGTGAAAGAGTTGGATTTTGCTGGTTGAGTATGTAAGTCAAGAGGGTCCAAGTGCTACGTGTTCATCAGAACACATTCTATTAAACTACTTATGAAACAGGCGAAGACATGAAACATTTCGGCGATGGGACAGAGCTTTGAGCTTGACCGATAGTGCCGGATCTATTAGATTTAGCATTCTTTTCCTCGCTATGTTCCTAGTTAGAAACATCCATAATAAATATATGGAATGAACAGTGCTCGAACTTAAACCACGCAAGTTGCCAGTCCGCGTCGTTCATCACTTAGTAACTGTCACCCTCTGATGTTGTTTTTGTTCAGGGAATCTAATTTCGACACAATCATGTTCTAGGATTGTACAATCTGCATGAAATCCTTTATGTTGGTCCTAGTTATTCGCTAAACCTGCAATATTATGGATTTTTACCAACAACACCAGAGTAGCAAAGCATATACAAAGTCGACGAAGGTCTGTCCACAACACACACATTAATGACGTTTACACATGCGCAGAAGCAACACTGGTCTGATCATTCTGTAGATTTGCATATTCAAGCTTGACACACTCTTGTTTGTCGAAAATGCAGAGTCAAATAGAACCAAAGACGACAGACCCTGATGCTATCTCTTAAGTTTTCACTAGAGACTCGTTAAACGAGTAGCTCTGCAATTGCCAATCTTGGTTATCCTAATAAAAGCACACAGTAGTAAGCCAGGGAACATCAAGGAATGAAGCATCGTTAGCCAAGCTATTTTCTTGGCTGTAGCAGAACTTTTTGTGATTGAAGAGGCAAAAGAAGAAGCAAAAGTTCACAACCGTGTGCTTCCTGAACTGTTGACAATGATATTCTCCTTTCTGAATGTGCTCTTCTCTGCAAAAACGTTTACCAGCTTCTTTTTCCTTGCTTTCAAATGTTGTTACAGGGTCCCTTTGTCACGCGATACACACACATGACGGTCTCCAGCCATAACGCACTAAACAATGCGGGTGAAGCTCTCAAAACTGATGTCACCGAAGGTGAATAAGCCAAGTTATTGACCCCCGTAGAACACTTGTTAGAGAACAGGTCACATATATACCAGAAGAGAAGCACAAACCAGCAGCCAGAAAGCGATTTTAGACGAGCCCGCTGTTGAATCCACCCCCTCTTGCTTCCTCCCTTCGTCTACAACTTGTGCGCGTGCACACGAGACTAGAAATAAAATATTGTTATATTTTCTTAAAAAACGCGTTTGTATTGCGTTTTGTTTTTTTAGCAGACAAGAAACTCCCAGGGTTCACCACGGCTACATCACACCTTTCCCTCGTGAGCAGCCACCTGCAGTGATCTCTCAAGATCCAACGTTTATGTCAATCGTCTTCATGTCTCGCTTTACAACATCTTCGCATCGGAGTTGGAGGAGGGCGGCGACCTGTGATCATCATCTCAAATGTCAGCTCTCTATATAGGATGCCCTTTGGAATGCGTCCATCCTCTCTGTGGTAGACATGGTAGACTGCGTTGCCTGAGAAAGTTGAACATGCTGAGAAAGCGTATGCTGGATAGAACCTCTGAGTTGAACTTCTTATTCCGTCCATATATACCAAGAACGTGGCGGAGACGACGTATGTGGAATGTGTTGAATCGCCGCTACTTCCTGATGTAGGTGGTACATGGCGTATACAGGAATGTTCTGATGACGTAAACGTTGTGCGCTCCCATCTTAGTAAGCTTGGGATTTTTCCACATTTCGGACGTGAGGCTTTTTTTTATTCTCTTGTCATAAACATATATACGAGATGCCTTACAATAGGTTTCCAGACATTTAAAATTGTCGTAGACTCTTGAAAATCCAGTATGTTATTGTTATACATCTTGTGAGATGGCTGACCAATTTTTATGATTTCAGATTCAAATGAACAGCTACAGTAGGAATTTGAATACACCCTACTAAAGCCTGATTGTCACAGCTGGTGAATTTCAAAAATGCAATCTGGACGCGAGGACACTTTAGAAGAATGATATGCAATAAAATTTTCTTTTAAACTTAGAAAAATGCTATAAAAACGTATGGAATGCTTCAGACTGGTTTTGGATAATATTGTATGAATCTAGCATCAGTTTTGAATGGCATAAAAGATTCGAGGAAGGCAGGGAGTCTATGAGAGGTGTTGGAGGAGAGAGGAAATCAGAACATCAGAGTTGATTAGTCAAATAAAGCATTTTATGGATAAAGACTGTCGTGTGTCATTACAATTTTATGTCAGTGTGAGAAATGAATTATTCGCGAGGAACTGAAGATGCGGAATATTTGCGTGAAGTTTGTCCACAAATTGCTCAGAGAAGATCAGAAAGAAAGACGTTGTCATGACTAAGATGAACATCAAATAGTTCCTCACCCTCCCTATCGTCCAGATCTTGCCCCCTGTGACTTTTGCTTATTCCATAAACTCAAGGAAAACCTTAGCGGCTGTCGTTATGAAACAATTGAGGAGAAGAAAGAATCTGTGGTGAAGGTTATTGACTCATTCACACAAGCGGACTTCCAGCGGGTCTTACAGAATTTGTTGGAACGGTACAAGTGCATTACAGCAGGAGGAGATTACTTTAAAGGTGACATGATTTTAATGTGTGTACTATCAATAAAGGTGCCCACACGAAAAAAGTATGGATCATTATTGAAGGCACCTCGTAAATAATAGATTCGAATCATATTAGACGTTTTGAACTTATTAAAGCATCTAGTGGTAATTGTGTATTATGAACCCGTGCTACGTATTTTATCTCGTAACTTATTTTCTTTACTAGAGAACGTCTTAATAGTAATGGATTGTTTTAGAGTTAGAATGGCCATGTCTTACATCAATTACACTTTGCAGCAGATGAGTAGAATCTTGAGTTTACTTTCGACAGCTCTCTAACTCTCATGTTCCCCTATTTTATTATTCAGCCATCACACACGCCATAAATCACGTTTATGACAAAGGAAGAAGAATTGCTTTTTTCTAGGCCGACTATTGTTATAAATGGTTCGTATAAAATAATTTTCAATCCTCTCATAGTATTAATCAGCATTCAATTGTGTTAGATAGCGAAAGGAAAGATAAAGAAGGAGTACTCAAAAATGGGTCAAGGAGCTTGAAAACGAAAATCGGAAATCACTTTATTTTTCTTGGGTCTAAAACAAGTGAGCAGAACAGACACGAAACGTCATTGTCCCAGCCAGTCCCGGCACAGGTGGAGACAGTGTACACAAGTCGCTAAAGATTGTCCTACCTAAGTATGTAAGTGATCTTCCTCACTCAAATTCCTTTCCTCTGAGTGTCTTTTTTTTCGGTCACTTTGGTTTTCCATCCTTGTTCTGTCATAAATAAAACTCTTTAAAACCAAACGTCTGTGTGGTTCTCAATCAACACTGGAATTAAAAAGCAATGACGAAACGTTGGTTACAACCGACGATATCAGGTTGACAAGAAAAAAGTTGCTGCTTTTAACTTACAAATTCAAATGAACATATCTTTTTTTTATATGAAGTTCACTACTTATCAAAGCCCGCTAAGGATAAGGGTTATTGCGTGTACAGTGATCAATGAGATAGTATTGTAGCAATCATTAGTATTGGAGATTTGATAGAGTGCCTTACTTAAGAGGGGGGAGTTCATGAATTTGTTTATGTTGGATTTGAAGACATCCAAGTTGTAGTCAGGCGGGAAACAGGCAAACGGAAGAGAGTTCCACAGTCATGCACTTCTGAGCAAGAAGTTCTGCTCATGGAATCTACGTTTTGATTTAGGCACAGATAAAGAGTGGGGAAAATTATTGACAGTAGTTTCAGCCAGACGGGTGTTTCTCGTGAAAGATTGGCGAGGGGGGACGAGAGATTGGAGCTCAGATGAGCATTTGCCATGGAAATAACGATAAAACAAAGACAGGCTCGCAACGTCTCTCCTGTGGGAAAGAGGCTACAGGGAAGAGAAAAGGGCACCCCCCACTAAGCTACGAAGTCTATTTTGTACTCTGTCAAGGCAGGATAGCCTTATTTTAGCAGCTTCTGCTCAGATTTGGCAGCAGTACTCCATCCTTGGACGTACTTGGCTTTTATACAGATAGAGTATTTGCATCAGTAGTGAGATATCTTCTGGAGCGGTAGAAGGATCCTATTATTTTCCCAGTGTCCTTGGCAACAGACCTGATGTACGTGTTCCATTTCAGATCAGGAGTAAAGGTCAAACCCAAAAACTTGTCAAAACATGGAGCCTTCCCAAGACGAGAGCCATCGATTTCAATTGGTGCCAGATGGGGATCAGAGCGTGGATGATGTAAAGATAGAAGCTTGGTTTTGGATGCATTAAAAGTAACCAGCAACCTCTTCCCCCACTGTACCACGCGCTCAGGATCAGAAGAGAGAGAATTAGAGAGAACTTTGTCATTTACGGCCTTTGATATGTTGCCATAGATGGTCGTGTCATCAGTATAGATGTCAACGAATGATTTACGTATGTGTTTTGGGAGATCATTGATGTAGATTAGGAAGAGAGTTAGGCCTAGGGTGGACCCCTGAGGGACTCCAGCATTAATAATGTGGGCCTCTCATTTCTGCCCATCAACCACTACTCTTATGAACCTATCGGAGAGAAATGATTTAATTATTAAGAAAACATTACCAGTGATACCGTAGCTGGAAATCTTGTGAAGTGGCCTCTTATGCCATACCTTATCGAAGGCCTTCGATATGTCAAGAACAATTGCTCTGGAAAGGAAGCCTTTGTCAAGAGATTTACTAATCCTATGGAATATAACCGTTAGCATATCTGCTGTAGATCTTGCGGAGCGGAAACCATATTGCATGTCACTAAGAAGGTTGTTTCTGCTAAGGTGGTTGACTACTGCTTTATTTAATATGGATTACAACAACTTACTCATGATACACAGGAGACTTATAGGTCTGTACTGAAAGGGAGATGACTTTTCATCTGAATTCTTAAATACAGGGCATACTGATGAGGTCTTCCAGGGTGTTGGAAAGCACTTCTCCTTAAGGCTACGCTTAAACACTTTTGTAAGTATGTGGGCAAGTTCTGGTTGGAGATTTTTCAGCACTATAACT
This sequence comes from Euprymna scolopes, assembly GCF_053919585.1. Lineage (NCBI taxonomy): Eukaryota > Metazoa > Mollusca > Cephalopoda > Sepiida > Sepiolidae > Euprymna > Euprymna scolopes. The sequence goes on from NC_136511.1 coordinate 30,518,254, forward strand.
GGAATGCCGTCAGGGCTAGTTGCTTTACTGGAATCAAGGTTCTTGATTAGCTTGGCGACCTCACGCACAGATATTTGTATGTTGCATAGCGTGTTATCTGTTATAGGAGGAAATACGGGGAGTTGGTGGCCTTCGTCGCATGGAGTAGAATTAGCTGCAAAGTTCTTGACAAATAGTTTGTCCTTGTCTGATATTGACGAGATGACCTCAAGTCCATTGATGATGGTTGGGATAAAACGCACTGTTTACTATTTGCCAAAACTGGTGGGAACCAAGCCTCTGCTCCGCTACTTTGGATTTAACGAACTGAGCATATAGCTCTCTTGCATTTTTTATTACTCTTTTACAGTTGTTGCTGGCAGTCCTGAAAGCAGCTTTAGTCTCTGTACATCTATTACGTTGGAAGCTATGGAAAAAGTGATTTCTGTGCGCGATAGCAGCAGCACATTTTGAGAAGAACCATGGCTGACTGTTAGGTTTTGTTGGATTTTTTTGGATGGTATGAATCGGTCTTTGCCTACAATTAACCATTCGGTTAGGTCTGATACTATAGAGGACACATTCTTTTTAAACATGGAATGCAGAGGTAGATCAGATATGAATGTACGGAAGCTATTTCGACTCAAATAAAAAATTCTGATCGAAATGAGCACCATCATAATAAATACACTTGTGCCAATGCAGAACGAGTGCATTTATGCGAGTAACCTAAAAATCTTGCCTTCTGGTGGCGATGAAATCGCCGAAAGAGTTTTTGATAGGTTTTTGAAGCATTTCTCACTCAGAAAGTTGTCGAGATGCTTAAAAAGTTGTAGTCGGTAGGTGAGAGGTCTGGAAAGTATGGCGGATTATGCAAAGTTTCGTAGCCAAACTTGTCAACCTTCTGCAGAGTCGGTTTAGCAACGTGCAGTCGGGCATTATCGTGGAGGAGAATTGGGTCTTTTCCGTTGACTAATGCTGGGTGTTGTCGAAATTTCTGATGCATTTCATCCTTTTGTCAACTATTTTTCTGCCGTAATTATTTACCTGTATTCAAACTGAAATGGATAAGACCAGTCGCAGACCACCAAACAGTCAGCATGACATTTTGGTGCCACTGAGGCGTCGGGAAGTGACCTGGAGCTTCGTCGGCGTCTAACCACTGAGCTGAGAGTTACTGGTTGTAAAAAAACCCACTTTTCATCGCAAGTTACAATCCGGTCGAGAAACGGGTCGTTCTTGTTGTGTAAAAGAAAGGAGGATGACACTTCATAACAGCGTTTGTTTTTTATTGTCGTTCAATTCGTGAGACACCCATTTATCAAGTGTTTTTGTCATTCGAATCTCTTTCAAGTGGTTGAAAATCGTCGTATATGTTACGTCTAATTCAGAGGCAAGTTCTCGAACAGTTATGCGTGGATTGATTTCGATTAAGACTCTCAATTGACTGCTGTTAACATCTGATTTAACACTTCGTTACCACCACGAAATTTCTTAAACCACCACTGTACTATGCGTTCAGGAGTGGTTCCTGGTAAAGCGCTACTTCGGTATCGCGAGCTGCTTCAACAGCTTTTCGGCCTAGCTTGAATTTAAATAAGAAAATGTTGCGACTTTTCTTTTCTCATCTTGTATTAAAAGTTCAGAAAAGAAGGCACAATTGTTTTAAAATGAGTTTGAACGAAAAACGCTGTTTAAAATGATATATAAAGTAAAATTATTATAACGAAAACTTATTTAAAAATCCATCCTTTGAGATCAAAATTAAAAATTCCGCAAGAACTTCTTCGCAACCTAAATTTATCCACCTGCGACGATAAATAGTATCGTGAATCATCAATCTATACGTATAATTAACACTTGTGCTCGAACATATTTTAACCTAGATAAGTGGTGAAACATTGCTATGTAAAAATACTAAAAAGAAACAATCATTTCAAATCCTCTGTTTGTAATGCAATGGAATTTAAATAATCTGAAACTGATCGGCTTGACTGTGAATTGATATTCTTGGATTTATATTTCATGTAAACAATTCGTCTGCAATTCATGATTTTCTAGTGGATGACTAGCTGTTTTTATTTTATTGCCTTTTTTACTCGTTCGTATTGAACTGCAGACTGCCTCACAACACAACCGTAGATTTAAATTTAGGCAGCGTTAACACACGCATTCACACATGCGTTTACACACACATCCACACACTCATTTACACACACACATTTACACACACATTTATACACACGCTAATGTATACTGTCCCTTATCAATGAGAGAAATAATGTCGGATCAAATAGCTTAGAGTGGGCAAAGATGAAAAGGGACATATTTTGCCAAGACAGCGCTTTTGCATTTTCCGTTGAATTAGGAACAGAACGATACGACGTATTAAAAAAATACAATTATTTACAATTAAAAAAAATATTTCTGAATTTTTGTAAATGAGGATTAATTTGTATTATTCAGACTACTAATCTCATCAAACGGTTCTTTTCATAACATTTCGGTCGATGTAATCATCGATTATATATATATATATATATATATATATATATATATATATATATATATATATAGTCATCCACATACAGTACTGTTTCGCTGTTTCACAGCTCATCAGTGCGGCTAGACAGGCAACTACCTCAAGCCAGGATTGAAACCCGACCGTTTATATGGCAGTCAAGGCTTAACTACTTAATTTACTCACATAAAATTAATATACAAAAGTATAGATTTATGCGTAAACTTTAAGTATTTACTTCAAAAGTGCTCAATACGTAGGTAGAGCTAGTTAGTAATTTATAAATATATATATTTTATAAATTACTATATATATATATCTATAAAAGTGAAAGTGTGTGCGTGTGTGTGTGTGTGTGTCTGTCTGTGTACATTTCCCTACACAATAAATCTGTCGATTTTCAGTCTACAGACTCGAAATTTGATATACTGGGTATTGAGATTTGGGAAAATCTTTGTAATCCGTAAAAAAGAAAAGTGCCCAGTTGAAGGTGAACAAATTAATGTTTTTAGCCAATTTTTCGATATTTGTCGTCTGAAAGGTCGGACTTTAAAACGATACTGATCTTGTGAAAATCCGTCGCCTATGACGAAAGGCAGACTCGAACCTGTACCGCAAAGGAGGAAAAGAACGGGTAAAAACATGACGTCTTTGCTGTTACGACCACCGCTAAACGGGAAGAGGCGTAGGTTTAAATTAAGGCAAGACAATCTAAAAGAGGGGATAACTTTCGAAAAGGCCGGTGAAAAAAGCGACCTCTCCCTGTAGAAAAGTGCCCAGTTGAGGGTGAAGAAATTAATATTTTTAGTCAATTTTTCGGTATTTGTCGTCTGAAGGGTCCAGCTTCCAAACTATACTGATCTTGTGGAAATCCGTCGCCTCTGTCGAAAGTTTTAAGTAGACATGCAAACATACATATATACATACATTTATATATTGATAGCTCAAATTTTCGACCCAAACCGATTAAAAAGCTTGCCCTATTTCTGAATAATCTTTATGTAAAATTTCAAATGTTTAGACGAGAAATTGTCTGAGTAATGTGGCAGAAACCGCAGAGGTAATTTTTTTTAACTTTGGCCCCTATTATGACCCCTTAACATTTATTTTTTTGGGCTCAAATCGAGTTAAGTTAGATCCATGTCCAAGGAACCTATATCTAAAACTTCAATTGTTTTTACGCAAAATTGGCGGAGGAGTTTGGTAGAGTTCTCAAAGGTCAAATTGTTGACCCCTTAACAGTCAAATTTCTAGCCGAAAACGGATTACAAAGATTTTCCCAAATCTCAGTACCCTGTATATCAAATTTCGAGTCTGAAAATTGACAGAGTTATTGCGTAGGGAAATGTACACAGACAGACAGACAGACAGACAGACAGACACTTTCAATTTTATAGATATATAGATAGATATTAATTCATACGGAAACTTAGACATATGCATGCAAGTATTATGTTGTTTTTTTTTAGACAGTTCACTTCTTGTAAGTAAAAAAAAATACTCAAGCTGAAATTTAAACCAAAACTTAAAGAGTGAGTCAAGTACAGTAACTATTAGACAAGCGTGACTCAGATTTTATAAACTGTTTTAAAAACTACTTATTCTAAACATAAGTAACGTGAACTGTTCACGCATGTGCATTCGTAGAAACAGCAAACATATAAAAATACGACACCCTTTCAGCCCCTTTTTACAAATAAAAACGAATTAAAAAGTTTTCCACATGTCTGAATACCGCCAATACAAAATTTCAAGTCTGTAGATTAAAAATTCGTTGAGTATATAGGTTGAGAAGTGCCCTCACACACCCACATTCTCACTCTATGTATATACTAGCAGACGGCCCGGCGTTGCTCGGTGGTAAACCATACATAAAAATTATATTTTAATTAATGCAGAATTTCTTATTGATTATAAACAGAAATATCGTAGGCATGAAATGTAACGTTAAATTCTTTTAAAAAAATTTAAAGAAAAAATATAGAAAGAAACTGAAACATGTACGAGCATTAAATATTTGCTAAACCGTTCACTTCGTGTAGGAAAAAATAAAACACGAGCTGAGATCGAAACCAAAACCTAAAGCCAGTAAGTCAATTACGATAACCATTGCACTAGCTTGGCATGACTTTTAAACAGTGTTTGAACACCAATTCATACTTAACATAAGTAAACTATCACATTTTACGACCGTGCATGCGCAGTCATTAAACAGTTGGAAACAAAAATTCGGTGATCTCTCACGTACCAATTTTTCAATTTTGACACCTTCGGATGAAAATGGATTAAAAAGTTTTCCATGTGTCTTAATAGTCTATATACCAAATTTCGAGTCAGTAGATAAAAAATTCGCTGAGTATATAGGTTGAGAAGTGTCCGCACACAAGCATTCTCACTTTTATAGAATATAAGATATGATGTATATCTGTGTGTGCAATTCAATCACAGTGTTCCTGTTTTTTTTTGTGTGTATTCAGTATCTCAAGATGACGTCACTTATTTTCGGAAGGTGGCGCACCCTCTGCGAGCAGTTGTAGAGAACAGCTGTGGGAGTCGAGTGGGTGATGAGAGTCCCAACTGGCGCTAAAATGCCACGATGACATGTCGAAATCCGTTTTCTGTTCTCATTACGGCTGAATGATGAGCTGCAGCTGTTATGTGCGTGTGTGTGTGTTCTTGCAGTCACACAATGCACGCACATGCATGTACGCATTTGTTTCGCACAAACATGTACACACATATGTATACACAGAAAGTTGATTATTCAGTGTAACAGCAAGTCTTGGGAACATGTTTACCAGAAATAACAGTTGGATATAAGTCATACACCATCCACTACGTAGCCAGAAAACAGATATTAAACATGACTGATATGGAACAAGAAGGAGAAAGAAGCAACCCTAGTAGAAGTTAGTGTTCTCATTGATGCTGAGTTAAACAAAGCTGAGGGCGAAATGATAACAAAATAACAAATGAGACTGGAATCTGAGGAAGACTTCCATCATTCCAGTAATGATAGGACCAACCGAACCCACGAAAAAAATCTACATGGTGAGTATACCCGGTGAACCAAGTGCAAGAGAAATACAAACAATCGCACTTAAAAGGACGGTTAGAATCGTAAAAAAAAAAAGATCTCTTAGTTGGAGTATCTGAAATGCCCCATTTCCAAAAAACAAAAAACAAAACAACATCAAATTATAAGAAAATTGAGAAAAAAGAACACACGTAAGGAGCACATAGAACCGAACACAAAATACAACGTAGTGTAGTTTTTATATGCATATAAACACATGTAACGCTAGACTTGGTCACTACAGAAATATATTAGATTGCTAACTCGGCCCTAACCATATCCGTAATCCTAATCCTAGCCCTCATTGAGAGAGAGAGAGAGAGAGAGAGAGAGAGAGAGAGAGAGAGAGAGAGAGAGAGAGAGAGAGAGAGAGAGAGAGCGATGTATACCGGCCTTTTCTTTCTTCTGATTCCTTGGCTGACGTTGTTGTTAAACGATTCGGACTTATTGATGTATATCTCCCGCCTTCTCTCTGCATGCACGTTACTATAAAGTCATGTTTATGATTTCTATATAATTTTGTTTGTCTTTGATTTCTATATAATTTTGTTTGTCGTTTATTTCTATATAATTTTGTTTGTCTTGATTTCTATATAATTTTGTTTGTCTTTGATTTCTATATAATTTTGTTTGTCTTTTATTTCTATATAATTTTGTTTGTCTTTTATTTCTATATAATTTTGTTTGTCTTTTATTTCTATATAATTTTGTTTGTCTTTGATTTCTATATAATTTTGTATGTCTTTGATTTCAATATAATTTTGTTTGTCTATACTTCGCGATGACTCTTGAGTGTGCCCCAAGGGGCTCTTTTAGGGTAAATAAAAACACTCCATTTTTGGGACTATTTGTACCATATTTGTCCAAAATTTTCTGTGTATGTCTATTTAGCAGTTTTGCATCGTGCTGAACTCAAATTTGAATATGTTAAAGATTTGGGACTTTGGGGGCTAAATAGGGGGGGGGGTTGATGGATTTAGTCATTTCTTTTTTTGCATAGTGCAGAACTCAAATTTACATTTGTTAATACCTAAAACTTCACCATTTGCTAATTTTCACCAGGATTTGACGTCCCCTATGGACTTTTGGGGCTAAATGAGATGGGGGCAAATGCTGAACTTAGTCATTTTTTTCATGCCTCGTTAATTGTGCATTCATGTGGGACCATACATGCATCACTTGTTGTTATTGTTTCCATTTGTTTGTTGGTTTGTTTAGTATCATTCTTGATGATTTTTGTCAGCATTCATTTCCCCTAATTTCTTTCTATTAGAAATTATTTCTAGAAAAATATCGAGTACTTATAGGAGACCTCAGATGAAGGTTGCCAACGTCCCTAAGTGAAAGTGTTTATGTGGTAAGAACTGGGTTCAAACCAGGTTGTTTGCTCGCGTCATTAGTCAGTAAACCACCATCACCCCCTGTTGTTTCTACTGGGTATCATTCGTTATAATATAATAATACATTATAATAATACACATATATTAAAATATAATAATACACTATATAATTATTATATATCATAATATGATATGCATATATGTATAATAATATATTATAATATCAAAATACATTATAATAATACACATATATAAACTATATTATATTAATTATATTATATTAATATATATTATATTAATATATACTATATTAAATTATATATAAACTATATTATATTATTATATTATATTATATCAAATTATATTATATTAATATGTATTATATTATATATATTATATTAAATTATATCTAAACTATATTATATAATATAATAATGTACATATATAAAACATATATAATAATATTGTTGGCATTCCTTTCCCCCATATTTACTATATTATAGCCAAGCAACGTCGGATGTCCCGGGTAAAGAGGCGAGTTACCGATATTTGAACTGGTGATAATTTTATGGAATTAACGAAGTGTTTTGATAACGGATGAATGTTTTGAAATAGGACTGGATTTTAATGTAATAATAATTAAGCCAGAAGTGTGTAAAAATAAATAAATAAATAAATAAAAATAAATAAAATGTTTAGAAAGATGTTTAATAGAATTAAAAAATTTTTACATGTTAGTCACCACTTATTAAGGCCCGGAAGCCACTCGGGGATAAGGGTTATTGCGTGTACAGTAATCAATGGGATAATATCGTAGTAATCGTTAGTAATGGAGATTTGATAAATTGGATTACTTAAGGGGACGGTTTTTCAGGAATTTGTTTATGTTGGACTTGAAGACCTCCAAGTTGTAGTCAGGTGGGAAACAGGCAAACGGAAGAGAGTTCCACAGGCGTGCACTTCTAAGAAAGAAGATTTGTTCATGGAATCTACGTTTTGATTTAGGCACAGATAAAGAGTGGGGAAAATTATTGAGAATCGTTTCAGCTAGACAGGTGTTTATCGTGAAATATTGGCGAGGAGGGACCAGAGATTGGAGCTCAGACGAGCATTTGCCATAGAAATAATAATAAAACAAAGATAGGCTCGCAACGTCTCTTCTGTGGGAGAGAGGTTGCAGGGTAGAGAAAAGGGCATCCCCCACAAAGCTACGAAGTCTATTTTGTACTCTGTCAAGGCAGGATAGGCTGTTTTTATCAGCTTCTGCCCAGATGTGGCAACAGTATTCCATCCTTGGACGTACTTGGCTTTTATATAGATAGAGAATTGCATCAGCAGTGAGATATCTTCTGGAGCGGTAGAAGGATCCCACCAGTTTTCCAGCGACAGATACATAACAAAAAGACCAGGCAAGGATGTTTAGTTATGTAGATAAATGACGTAACAAATTTAGAGACTCGTTAGAAAGTTGAGAAGTCTGTAATGGGCGGCCGAGAGAGACGGTCGATAGACGGGATAGCACCCAGCAAGGGCAATGCCGATAATTAAGATGTAGACAGGACTGTATCAGCGTTCAACCTTTCCAAGATGGGAACAACATTTCGAATAAAGATTGCCGAAATAAACCGAGGTCTGTTGTTCTAAAAAATCATGTTGTTCTTGTTAGAATTATTTATAGAAAGGCCTCGGTTACTTACGGGCGGGGCCACGTGAAAGTTGGCAACATTTTTTAAAAGTGTTTCCGTAGGAAGAACTGGTATCGAACTTGGCACATCCAGGTTGTCAGTTAGTGCCGTTAACATTTAGTCACCGTCACCTCCTTGTTGTTGTTACTATTTTTGTTATTGAGCGAGTCAGATCGCTGCATAGTGCTCATAGAGATCGTGCCGCATGGTTTGCATGAAGTCTTTCTCATTTGTTACAAGCATTCATTTTACAATTAGAGCAAGTAGCCAGAGTTATCGGTTGCATACGAAGTCGGAGAAGTCTCAACCAGAATACACAACAGAATGGCGTAGAAGCAATGTTGCTACTTTTATTCCATTCATATGCTCGTTATAAGCAAAAGAATGAGATGACCAGAGTACGACGGATCCTCCTGGATTCATACCAGAACCCTTTTACCGTATAGCGGTCAGAATACTGTTCAATCCTAAATCTGTTAGTTATAGCGGACCCTGCGAAAAAGTGTACTTCCAGACAGCATAGGTCTGACACTACAACATTGTCATCGATCTTACCAGAGAGCAGAATTATTGGGCTTTAAAGGGGGGAACAGTGTTGCTCTAGGTGATATTTTTAGTCAGTAATCCGAAACATGCTTCTTCCATGTAGGACATCTAATTATATATTTCAGACAAGTTTGATTAAAAGAAACCCCTGCCAGATCGGGCTGTCTGAAGATACTGACTTCCTGACCTAAAATGCACCAAACATTGATGTTAATGTTATGTTTTCCTTTCTCTTTGCAAAACTCAAGCAGGTTTTGCAAAGCTAAAAATACAAACAAATTTTCTCTACAAAACAACTAAAATAAACCGTATGATTAAACATTTAAAGATATAAAAAATTGATGCAGAAAAACTTTTGTAAAAGATAACATAAACAAATATTTGAAAAAGTAAAACAAAACTTAAAGCGTAAAAACTTCTTCCAAAATTACTGCATTCGCAAATAACTGGAAAAGGGTTGATATGCCGTAAAACAACCAAACCAAAGCCACCATTCGCCTATGTATGGAGTATTGTTGTCATATTTGGGCTGGTGCATCTGCTACTAGTCTCTCGCTCCTAGACAAGGTTCAAAAGAGAGTCGCCAACCTGATAGGTCCTGAACTATCATCTAAACTTCAGCCTCTGTCCCATCGACGAAATGTAGTATCCCTCTGCCTGTTCTACAAGTACTTTAACGGTGAATGCTCCGACAAACTGCAAGCACTCGTACCCCTTGATGTAAATACCCCCGACAAACCTGACAAGCAACTAAATCCCACCCCTTCATAGTTGAGATCCCTAGATGTAAGAGAGCATTCTACTCCAGTAGTTTCTTCCCCAGAACCGCTAGACTTTGGAATTCCCTTCCGGGTTCCTGCTTCCCCAACTGTACTGACATGCAGAAGTTCAAGTGTAACATTAACCGACATCTTTCTGCCCAACTCCTCACATAGTACCCCTGTAGATTATGTCATTGATAGTAGCCCTCTAGATCAAAGTGGCAATGTGCCTTGTTTGGGGTGAAAATGTAATAAAAAAACAATCAAACCAAACATCATGAATAAATATTTTAATATATAAAGACGTAGGTGTATAAAAACTTTTCAAAAAATAGCTAAATCGAAAAAAGTTGATATGCAGCTAAACAAAACGAACAAATTAAAGAAATCGATACTTTTTTACGTATTGATTTGCATTCTGATTTAATTGTATAATTTTTCTGTGTTGATTTAATTTGTGTTGCAGGCTTAGTGTGAAAAGGCAAATGCATTTTAGGACAAGCAGCAAAATCTCATCCCTTCAGTTTTAAGGCCTATAGATTGAGGAAAGCCTTCTACTATTAATGCGGCAGTGCTTCAGACATCGATCCTTGGACCTCTATTATTCCTTATATACATAAACGACCTTCCTGATAATATTGTGCCCGAAATGAGGATACTTGCTGATGATACAACACGCTATAACAAGCAGGAGGGAAGAACGAATGTACACACACCTAAGACAATAGCAGAATCGTTATAACATTACCTCCAGACCATAGAGAAATGGACCGCAAAAGAATGGTAACATTTAATGCTAGTAAAACTCAGTTGCTCTCCTTTTAAAAATTACAAGACTCCTCTCGAACCACGGATATCCATGACAAAAAACATCCTACCTGAGAATTCTTCATTCAAACTCTTCAGCTTAAAATCCACGGGTAATATGAACCGAAACAAATATATTGAGGATATTGCAATGGCTGCTGTAAAGAAGGTGAGTTTTCGCTATCGTGTTAGAAGACTACTCACACCTGAGAGCATTCTCTATTTCTACAAGGCCACCATTTGTCTATGCATGAAATATTGCTGCCACATTTGGGCTGGTACATCTACCACTAGTCTCTAAAGTCAAAAAAGAGTTTTCAATCTAATAGGTCCCACTTTGTCAACTAAGCTTCAACACATTCCCATCGCCTCAATTTTGTATCTGTATGCCTGCTTTTTATGGAATGTACTATGATAAACTCGTTGCACTTGTGCACCCTCGACGTACATATCCCCGACAAAACCGCTTAGCAACAAAATCACACCTCTTCACATCCAAGTAGCCATATGCCTTGTTAGGAATGAACGTGAGTAAAAAGTAAAGTTTTTCTCTTGAATTGCTAAACGTTGGTATTACCTCCTGGTCTCCTTCTTACCTGTCTGTACTGATCTGCAGAAATTTAAATGTAATGTGAATAAATATCTCGCTGATGAACTCTCTATATAGTGCCCCTGTAAACATAGTTCTAAGAAGCAGCTCCTTATAATCAAGTGGCAATATAACTTGTTTGAGGTAAAAATAATAGCAAGAAATATGTAGTTCACAAAGTCTAGTTACAGCAAGCAGCTTTCAGAAACAATTTTCTGAAAGCTGTTTCACAACATCGGTCTGCCTATGGTAGCAAATATCGTTGTGACAGCGCAAATAGGTCGCGGTGGTGCGCCATACCCTTTTCTTGCAGCTGTCTGGCAAGGAAAGTAATGTCGCTTGTGCGTTTCCCACTGTTTGAATGCAAATTTCGTCTCCGGTAACATATTACCAACAATATTAACCTGGAGTCGGATCAGCAGGAGTCGTATTAGGAATTTGACAGCTGCTTCAAGCAAGATGATGACTCGACTTGTTGTCGCAAGCAGTTCTGTTATTTTTGTTCTTGTAAATGTTAACGATGTTTGCATTCTTACAATTGCCGAGGAGTGTGTATGCTTTGTTCGATGTGGCGGTCGACTACAACCGCCTTCAAACTAAATATTCCATTGGAAAATCATCTAGTTCAGTTGTTATGCAGTTTTCTGGGTTAGAAAAGCTGGTGCCGCTTAATCTTTGAAAGTATCAATTTCTCAGAGAGCTGGGATACAAATTATTAATCTATATATCTACATGCTACCTGTATAAAAGTGAGAATGTGTGTGTGTGTGGGTGAGGACATTTCTCAACCTATATACTCAACGAATTTTTATCTACAGTCTTGGATTTGGTATATAGAGTAATCAGGCGCGTGGAAAACTTTTATTCTTTTTCATCCGGAAAAATAGCTGCTAAGTTGTCAAAATTGAAAAATCTGTACGTGGAAGGCCACCGGATTTTTATCTGTTTTTAATTGTTTAACGACTGCACATGCGCGGTTGTGAAATATGATTGCTGTTTATGTTCAGTATGACTTGGCTTGAAAACAATCTTTAAATATCATGTCAAGCTGGTATAATAGTTATCGTACTTGACTCACTGTCTTTAGGTTTTGGTTTCGATATCAATTTGGGTTTTGTCTTACAAGACGCGAACTGTTTTGAAAGACATGATATTCACGTGCATGTGTTTCAGTTGCTTTTCGTTTTTTTACTTCATTTTTTTCAAAAGTAATTTAATGTTGCATTTATTACCGAGCAACGCTGGGTACATCTTCTAATATATCTATACATGTATATGTGTGTATGTGTGTGTGCATGAGAACATTTCTCAACCTATATACTCAACGGATTTTTTATCTACAGACTTGAAATTTAGTATATGACATATTCAGACACGCGGAAAACTTTTCATCCGGACGAACGGGCTGCTAAGGAGTCGAAGTTGAAAAATTGGCACGTGGCGGGGGAGCGGGTCGTCGGGTTTTTATCTGTTTGCTAACTGTTTCACGAATGAGCATGCGTGAATCGTTCACATTATGATAGGAATAAGTAGGTTTGAAAACGCTTTATAAAGGACGTGTCAAGCTGGCCTAATGGTAATCGTACTTGACTGTCTTCCGGTTTTGGTTTCGATCTCACCTAAAGTATTTTCACTTTTTTTTTTACTTACAAGAAGTAAAATGTTTAGAAAAAAACATAATACTCGTATGCAAAAGTCTCAGTTTCTGTATGAATAAATATAATATTTATGCGTATTTTACAACCGGGCAACGCTGACCGCCCTGCTAGTATTATCTAAAATACTGATACCAGTAAGATTAAGCATATTAAAAATACTCAATAATGTTTAACCCATCTGTTAAAAAAGGTCGCTATGATCCTGGATTAAAATCTGTCCATCAATACTGGAATCAACTGTTGGAACTTTGTAGCATTACCAGGCAATATGAATCGGAGCAACTATATTGTTTGTGGTTCTCCCGCTACGCAGGTCAGCAGATGTGACCTCTAACTCGGTTGAAACTGCACTGGCCGTTGATTGTTTATCTTCCGGGAGGACTCAGCGTCGCAGGCTTCGTGTCGATTTCCGCTGAAAATCAAGCAGCTTCGCATGCAAGCCAAAAAAGGAAGACACACTCGGAGGGTTCTAGACGACGAAAAAGTTTATTTCACGAAAATGACAGGTGTTTATATATGTACATCGTTCAGTTCGATTACACAAAAAACGTCATTATTTTCCAAAATCATATTCTTCGTTCTCCACGATGGTGGTGAGGAGGATGAAAGGGTTGGGCGGATCCCTGGGAGCGTGTGTTTCTCTCGAGATTTGGCGTCAATATGCTAAAATCGGCTTGGGCATTTGCTTATATTGGGAAGTGATGGGATGGTTGGGGTAATCTGCTAAACCAATCAGGGTCCAACACGTCTTTTGGAGGATCTCCAAATCCTTTTTGCGTGTGTGCACCTCAACAGGCCTTCCATAGCCTACGAATCTGGGACCAAAACTCAATTTATCTTCACACGCCCAAAAAGGTCAACTTTGTCACTTTTCCTACTCAGAAAGCCAGAACGTCGGAGCAGGTATTCCTAAGGCCAAACGAATGTATAATTTCATTCCACATTATTCTGACATTTTCCGTCATTTTTTTAAACAATTAAATATATGTCTGTTTTTTTACAAAACAATAAATTCATCTCTTTTGAAAGATCACCCGCCGCTGTCCGGGATTCAATCAACGTTTAACAGACAATCTCAGCATATTTACCCGGCCTTACTCAGAGTTTTAGGGGATCTTAATTTCTCCAATGGGGAGCAATGTCGCTCATGATGACAGTACAATAAAAAAAAAATAAGTTTAAACCAGGCCTAGGGACAAACAAATCCAATTTGCCTCCTCCCTTGAGGCTTGCATTCACTAACATCCGTGGGCTTAGAACTAATTTAGCTGATGTTGAAGCATTTCTCCTAACAAATACCCCGGATATCTTAGCACTAAGCGAGACTAACCTACACTCCTCAATCTCCTCTAACTACATTAACATGCCTGGCTATCTCCCACTCTGCCGTAAGGACTCTGACAGACATATGCACGGCCTTGGAATCTACATTCGTAACATCCTCCCCCTGGCTAGAGAAACAAACCTAGAAACGGACGATCAAGCCTTTATGTGGGTTAGACTAAACATACAACATAACATTAGCTACTTTTATTTTCTCTACCGCTCTCCGTCGACCCAGGACTGCACCATAATAAACAAAGTCTCTGACAGCATAGACACAGCACTTTCCCTCGACACTAGCGCACAAGTACATGTATTTGGTGACTTTAATGTTCACCACAAAAACTGGCTTGGATTCTCTACTCACACAGATGCAGCGGGCAGCACAACACATAGCTTCGCTATATCTCACTCCCTATCACAAATGGTTACGTTTCCAACCCGTTTCCCTGACCAGCAAGAACAACATGGATCACTTCTAGATCTGTTTCTGACCACAATTCCCGAGGATTGTATAACAAATGCTGACAGCCCAATCGGGAACGCTGATCATGCAGTGATAATGGTCGAAATCGCCCTAAACTCTAGACCAAAAACTGAAGATATTATAAAAAGGCTGACTGGGAAGCCATCAGAGATCTTATCAGGGATGCCCCATGGGGAAATATTTTTTCTCTTCCTGCTGAACAATGCGCAAATAAGACCACTGACTGGTTCAAAACAGCAATTGAAGCACATGTCACCATGCGGAAATTTTATAGCAAGCCCTACTCTCCCCAATGGTTTACTTCTACTTGCGCAACTGCCATTGCTCAAAGGCAGCATGCATACCGCAGATTTAACCGACATAAGTCCAGTTCAAACAAACATAAGTATATAGAAGCTAGAAGTAACGTTAAGAAAGAAATAGCGACAGCTAAGAGAGAATTTACCGAAACCACTAAAAAACGCATCGAAGCACAAAAATTAGGAACTCGTGACTTCTGGAAAATCTACAACAGTGTAGTAAATAATGGGCAATCAACAATTCCTCCACTAATCAACAATTACGAGGTTGTTTGCTCAGCAACCGACAAGGCTAATATGCTTGCAAGCCGGTTTGCCTCAAACTCAACACTGGACCCTTCCAACCAACCCCTGCCTGACTCCTTTGCGGACAGACACCACGCTAGACGATCTAAAAATCACCCCTGCTCAGGTACATGCTATCATAAAAAACCTTGACACTTCAAAAGCATGTGGACCTGATCTCATCCCAACTGTGCTATTAAAAAAGTGCTCAGCTGAAGTAGCTCCAGTTCTCTCCAAACTCTACAACAAATGCCTTAATGAATCATGCTTTCCGGGCTGTCGGAAAACTGCTCCTGTGGTACCAGTATTCAAGAATTCTGGCGAAAGAACTGACCCATCAAATTATCGCCCCATTAGCCTCCTTCCACTTTTCGCCAAAATATTTGAGCCCATAATTAACCATGCTCTAGTTCGTCACCTTACAGATGCTAAACCTCTGACTGATCAACAATATGGATTTAGACAAGCCCGTTCCACAGCAGACATCCTCACTGTAATCTCTGAATGTATATACCATTCACTGGACAGAGCGGGGGAGGGCAGAGCGGTAGCTCTAGATATATCTAAGGCTTTTGACAGGGTATGGCATGAGGGTCTCCTCAGGAAAATCATACGGTATCACTGGTAGAATACTTAACATAATTAAATCCTTCTTAGATAAGAGAAAAATCCAGGTTGTCCTCGACGGTCGTACATCTAAACAGTGTGACATAAATGCGGGAGTGCCTCAGGGGTATATCCTTGGACCTCTATTGTTCCTAATATTTATTAATGACCTCCCCGACAAAACTGCTTCTGAGATGGGTATATATGCTGATGACACCACACTCTATAACAGGCATGACAGGAAAACAAATGAACACATATCTAAAGAAATGGCAAAAACACTAAAGGATGATCTGTAATGGAATGGGGACAAAAATGGATGGTCACATTCAATGCTGCCAAGACTAAACTGGTTTCCTTCAATAATTACAAGAAACCTTCTCTGCTACCAATAGCAATGGCCAGTGACTCCCTGTCTGAGAGTACATCTTTCAAACTGCTTGACCTAACGTTCACAGGAAACATGAGTTAGAACAATTATACTGAAAAAATTGCCAGGGATGCTGCGAAGAAGGTAGTCTCTCTCTACTGTGCTAGAAAACTACTGACATCTGAAAGTATCTTGTACCTCTATAAGGCCACCATTCGACCATGTATGGAGTATTGCTGTCACATTTGGGCTGGTGCATCTGCTGCTAGTCTCTCGCTCCTAGACAAGGTCCAAAAGAGAGTCGCCAATCTGATAGGCCCTGAACTGGCATCTAAGTTTCAGCCTCTGTCCCATCGACGAAACGTTGCATCCCTCTGCCTGTTCTACAAGTATTTTAATGGTGAATGCTCTGACGAACTGCAGACACTTGTGCTCCCACGATGTAGACACCCTCGACAAACCCGACAGGCAGCTAAATCCCACCCCCACACAGTAGAGATCCCTAGATGTAAAAGATCTTTCTACTTCAGTAGTTTCTTCCCCAGAACCGCTAGACTCTGGAATTCCATTCCAGGTTCCTGCTTCCCCAACTGTACTGACATGCAGAAGTTCAAGTGTAACGTGAACCGACATCTTGCTGCCCAAATCCCAACATAGTGCCCCAGTAGTTACTGCCCCTGATAGTAGCCCCCTACACCACAGTGGCAATGTGCCTTGTTCGGGGTGGAAATGTAATTAAAAAAAATTTGCCAAAGCTGCTGCAATGAAGCTGTGCTCCGTCTATCATGCTAGTGAACTACTAGCACGCAATAGTATGCCGTACCTTTAAAAAGCCAACGTCGCTTAGTATTTGTTATATATTAACCTCCCAGAAGACGCTGGGGTGGCCTTGCTAATAGTCGATTGTAATATCGACTATTGTTTTTAAAAGTTAGATGTTTATTAAAAGAAGTTATTATTACAAAAGACCATAATTATGATTATCGGTATGAAAATTAGATTTTTTTATTTTAAAACTTTTTTTTTTTACATTTTCACCCCAAACAATGCACATTGCCACTTTGATGCAGGGGGGCTACTATCAGGGACATAAGCTACAGGGGTGCTATGTGGGGAGTTGAGCAGCAAGATGTCGGTTCACGTTACACTTGAACTTCTGCATGTCAGTACAGTTGGGAAAGCAGGAACCCGGAAGGGAATTCCAAAGTCAAGCGGTTCTGGGAAGAAACTACTGGAGTAGAAGGCTCTCTTACATCTAGAGATCTCTACTGTGGATGGGTGGGATTTAGTTGCTTGTCGGGTTTGTCGGAGGTGCTTGATTGTGTTGTGTGATAAGGACAAATAATGTTTATAAGTTTTGAGATGTAGTGGAGATTTTAGGAACAATAAACAAATGAAGAATTTCAAATACATAGAAATAATAGGTTTTCAAACCTAGGTATAAACAATAAATTTGGCCAGAGAAAACGTGACTAAGAAGTCACCTGTTAGGTCCTTGTGTAGTCGAATGACGTAAGCACAAAGGATTAGTTTTAATATATACAGGAAAGTTAGTTAGTTGAAAGAAGGGAGTTGAAAGGGAGACCTGTACTTAGAACTCGGGAGAAGAATTGATCACTCTTATGACGCTAAGTAGCGGCGTATTCCAAGATAGCAAGAATGTTAACAGAACGTTGTAATCTCTAAAAATGTCCGGCCGGAACCAGAAAATAAATATTGTTATATATGAATATAACTATTCTATCATGTCGTCTTTGAACAACCAGGTATTTGTTTATTTATCGTTTAACTGTTTTAAATGTACTTTTCACAGCTGTTGAACACATCATCATCTCCCGACATTTTAAATGTACAGACGATTTACTTTATAGGCCGATATGATATACATTCTGTTTGTCATTCAGGAAAGAACTCGTCTTCCTTTCGTCATCATGTACAAGCATTTGTTTGTACAAGTAATTGTCTCTCCCCCCTCCATAAACACATTGTCAATACGTCCACGTCATCATGTCGTACCAGCATCACAACGCAAGCTATACGTCTATAAGATCTGACCTGCCATCGAAAACGTAAGATCTGCATAATTTGGTACAACCATTATATACATGCAGACTATATACACGCGTACATAGCACACCCGTTATACTCCCCCGACCAGTATATAACATATCGTTGCCACATATTATTGGTGCATCTACCACTGGTCTGTCCATCCTAGACAGGTCCCAAAGAAGAGATTCTAATATGATATATCCCGCACTATCAACCAAGCTCCAAGCCCTGTCCCATCGGCGCAATGTTACATCCCTGTACCTGGTTTAAAAGCATTTTAATGGGATGTTCTCTGACGACCATGTGGGATTTGTGTTTCCCGTCGACGTAAATATCCCCGGCTTAAGCCAACAAGTAGCAAAATCCCACTCCTTCAATGTTGAGGTTCCTAATTACCGGAAAGCCTTCTACTTTAATAGATTCTTCTCTCTGGCTTATAGACTTTGGAATCCCATCCCTCTTTCCTACTTCATTGACTGTACTAACATGTAAAAGTTTAACTGTAATGTGAAAAATATTTCGCTGCTCAAATCCCCACTATTCTTAGTAGACATGATCCCAAATAGCAGTCGATTACGCTCACATGGCAATATATACTGTTTAGGGTGAAAAAAGCAAAGAATAAAAGCTGTCCACAAGGAAAATAATGTTGAATCAGCAGGAGTTGTGCCAGGAATTTGGCAACTGCTTGAAGCAAGATGACTTGACTGTTGTCGCAAACTGCTCTTTGTTCTATATGTTAACAATGTTTGCATTCTGACATTGCAGGGGGGTGTATGCTGTGTTCGGTGTGGCAGTCGACCACATCCGCCTCCAAACTAAATACTCCATTGGGAAATAGTCTATTTCTCTCACCTTGCCGTTTTTTTTAGGTCAGAAAAGCTGTTGCTATTTCATGTCTGGGAGTATCAATTTCTCAGTGAGTGTGGAAACACATTGTTACCTAAAATACTCAGATCGGTTCCAATTACATTTTTGACATGAGTTGTAAACTTTATGTAATAACTAAAAGTTCGTTAGAATACACAAATTGAAAGGAAAAGGCTATATAATTTATTTAGAAAGTGAAATATAAACTTTTCTATGAATAGAATCCTGTGTACCTGTAATATATTTTAGAAATCAAGAGGCTACGCATTCAAGATGAAATTTACACCTTACGGTAAAGTTCACACAAAGATTTACATTGCACTTTTGGCAATAAGTTAGTAATTTAATATTGCAAAACTCACTTATATAATTTTTTCATTGAACAAATAGAATTTTAGCAAATTTCAATTTTTAAGTGGGTTTCGATTCACACTAGTTAACTTAATCGCTATGGACGTCGGGTCACTAATACGTAACAACTGGGGTCAGATATTTCGCAGGAAAGTAATAAATAAATAATAAAAATAAAAAAGCTTATCAACAGGTGTGATTATACCTGTTGCACATATTTATGTATTAACTAATATAAGCTAATTCATCTAATATTGTTTGTTTATCTACATAATGCATTGCTTTATTCGCCCAGGCATGATATCTGCGCGTCAAGGCCTTATGATTCCCAACGTGTTCCGCACTAGGAGTCGCTATGTGCATTGATCAATGCAACATAAGCTTCCGTCGCAACTCCTTTACCGGCAATATGTTCGACTCTATTAGGTTATTGCAATTCAGATGGGAGACTTATTGATATCTCATGTCTGCTAGACGTTGGTGTAAAGCAAAGTACTTTGATGAACGGTAATACCGTGAAACTGCAGTAAAGTCTTAAGATATGTAAAATGTACTATCATTTGTTATTGATATAGTACTGCACGAGATGGGATCGCAATGCGCTTATAATTAGGTTTTGTTTACAGAATTTGTCTTTATGAGCGTTAAGTGAAAATACGATATATGGAGGTCGTTCCAAAAGTAAAGCCTCCTAAAAAAAAAAAAAATGAAGAGTTACGAAGATGGGAGTGGTATCACTAAAACAAGCGACCTATTGTATTCCATAATTTATTGCTCAACATAGTCACCACTATATTTAATGCACTTTCGCTAGTAATTCAATGACACATCCTTGCTTCTGACGAATGTCCATGACAGGAGTTGCTTTCTTAAAATCTCACACCGTCAATATCTGCAACATTTATTGAAAATCAGGTCACGAATGCATAAGTTCAGTCATCATAACAATACACCTTGTTATCATCTCTGATCCATTCGGGGGGAATAAAAAACAGGATGAATTACTTTTAGAACGCCTATCGCAAGTATATATACTAGCGGGCTGCCACGCACAGCCCGGTCGTAAAATAGGCTTTAATTTGATATTTTGATTAGTGCAAATTTCGTATTTATTATGATTATCTTATATTGGACCCAATATATGATAATAATTTAAAAAGTAAAAAAAAAGAAGAGAAAAAAGAAAAGAAAAATGACTCGTGCGCTATCACCGAGAATCGAAACTAAAGCGTTTAGCTTAGGATTTACCTTTTCCTTTGACGTTAATGCCTGAGCTATGAAGAGATGTTTGCAGCAGGGTTAAAATAAAAATATGAACCAATAGATAATACATTATGCATGCATATTCGTAATGCCATTGTTCGATCTTCACCTGGCAAATTCCATTTTTTTAATTTTCAAACTTTTGCACCGATTTCTCCCGGCTAAAATTCAAATATAACGTTTTGCATGGGTTTGAATACCTCATATATTAAGTTTCATGACTGTAGACTAACAACTGACAGAGGAGTTTTGTAGGCAACTTAAAAAAATATATCCGCATACATATATATATATATATATATGTATATATATATATATATATATATATATATATATATATATATATAAACAGGTTTGTGTTTACGATAAACTTTTTGTGCAAATATTACGCAATTATAAATCATGTAGAATATCTGCATGAATATAATTACACGAAATAGTTAAGTAAAGATGATTATCCCATTAGAAAATCGAAAGAACAAATAGAGAATTAATTGAAATGAATGTTTAAAACAATATGCAAATTAGCTTGTCTTTTTTTCCGCGACCTATATGTAAAACAAAGTTGTATTTTGTTTTTAAATAAATAGAAAAAAAGGTGTTTTAATATGAATATAAATGAACACAAACCCAAATTTGTAGGAGTATATATATCGCTATCAATTTATGGTCTTTTGACCACGTTTTTAAACGTTTTTTCCCCCGTTGCCAACGTTAATCTTGAAAAGGGTTGGCTGAAAGACTTTAGAATGTATTTTGCTTTATGTTTAAACTATAGATCCCCCCTTCCAAATCCTCAGCAATTAATTATGGCACTACGTTCGGTGTTCTTCAAAAGTGTTATAAAATTATGTACCCATAAAAATCTTTATATAATATCTATCTATCTCTCTCTCTCTCTCTCTCTCTCTCTCTCTCTCTCTCTCTCTATATATATATATATATATATATATATATATATTATGGCAGTAGAGTTTAGTTTCCTGGAAGTACATCTAATGAAACAACATGTGTCTACCAAAGAGTGCTCAGTGAGTAAACAGAGCAGATATATTAAATGAAAATATACAAACATTGATGGCTACATATGTGCATACATGTGTCTGTAATCACCTGTGCTGGGGAGATTACGTCTTCAGGCCAAGAATTACCCTCGAAAACTGACATTTCAAGACACAAAAACATTTCCTTATTTCGTTTACAAAATTAGAATCTTTTCACCTGATATGGGTAGGGGTATTTGTGGGGGAGTATAAGTAATGTCCTTGAACGATCCATTACTCACAGACTTTTATCTTTCCATATCTTAACCTCTTATTTTCTCCCCTTTTATATTCTTTTTTATGTATCTTATCTTTTGGTTTTGCGTTATATAGTCCTTGAGGAATGCGACATTCTGTTTCCCTTGGCCTGTGGTCAAAGACTATACATATTTCCGGTGGCCACCCAGTGTGGACAAACCGGCATTCTTAATTTACATATACGCTTATTTTAGAAGTAAACACACACACACACACACACACACACACACACACACACACACACACACACACACACACATATATATATATTAAGAAGTGGATACACACCGTTTGGTATATTTCATGTACACATACGCACAGAAATATAAATAATAAATATAAAAATACAATAAATGAATAAATATAAATATAAAATCAAGAAAGCTACCGACTTCTGCATGCATAAATATACATAAATATATGTATAAATATCTATACTCTGATACACCCGAGTATATATATATATATATATATATATATATATATATATATATATATATATATATATGAGTACACACGTATATACATAATGTACATATACAGTTATATATATTTACACTAAACGTAGACGCACATCCATATAATATACATAAATACCCATACACGCAGTTATATCTACACACATATACTTACATAAATAGCCATATACACACCCATATATTATATATTACCTCTGTTATTATACCAATACTAATAAAACTGTCAATTTGGAATCTTAAAACCTGTAGATCACTTGTAAACGTTTTTTTTTTTCTTAAATTTTTTATTTCCATACTTTGGGGACCAGTCGCATACGCAGACTCCACAATTTTAATGAATCATCATTATGCCAGATCAAACATACCTATTCTGTGTCTCGATACATCTTCTATCATTATAGGTGATCAGTTTTCTATAATAGTCAACCATATAGGAGCCTATTCGTGACTAGACACACACACAGAAGTTCAGCTTTATATATATATATATATATATATATATATATATATATATATATATATATATATATAAAAGAACAAATAGTTAATAAAACATATCAAAAAACACTTTGAAAAAGAGTTAAAAAACATATTTAATTTGAAAAAGGAGGCACGCAATAAGTGGATAATCCGGAGTTTTTAAGAAATAATTTTCTTCCCAGAAAGTAGGATTTAGAGCGTAGGATTTAGCAAAATGCTGGATCAGATTTTGCTTGCATAAATATTTGATTAAACTACAAGTAAGTCATAAATCTTACTTGGTAACAAATAGTGAAGCAGAGGGAATAGGGGGAAGAAAAAAGGCGATTACACGTGAATGGATAGTCTGGTGAAGGGTAAAATATCTAACAACAGTAAAATCCAAAAAAGTTGATTAAATTTCCATTTCCACAAGTAAAATCCAAGGAAATGGCGTAATTGGAAGATGGTCCAAAGTAATCCCAAAGGCAGAAATTCGTGGAATAATTCACAAATTCACAAGGAAAAAGTGAATAAGTCCAAATAATATTATTAAAAGATAGTGCGTAGAATATATATATATATATATATATATATATATATATATATATATATATATATATATATATATATGGACGTTACCCAGGATATAATGAGGATTAACGAATATTTCACACTCTCATATGTTTATTGATGAACGTTCATCCAAACAGTATAACTTTAATGCAGGAGTGCCTCGGGGATCTATCCTTGAACCACTATAATTCCTGATATTCATAAACGACCTTCCTGATAATATTGTATCCGAGATGGAATATTTGCTGCTGATATAACGCGCTATAACATACACAAAAGAAAAAATGGATGTACATAAATCTAGGACAATGGTTGAATCATTAGAAAATGATCTTCAGATCGGAGTGGAATGAGGCCGAAAATTGATGGTAACATTTCATGCTAGTAAAACTAAGCTGCTCTCTTTAACAATTACTTCTTCTTCAACCATCGATATTCATGACAAATAACGTACTTGAGAATTCTTCCTTCAAACTTCTCGACTTAACATTCGCGAGAAATATGAACTGGAACAAATACATTGAGAACATTGCGAATGCTGCTTGTAAGAAGGTGGATTCACCTTCTCGTGCTGAAAACTACTCACACCTAAGAGTACTTGTACTTCTGCAAAGCTACCATTCGCTCATGCATGGAGTATTGTTGCCACATCTGGATTGGTGCATCTACCACTAGCCTCTCCCTCTTGGATAGAGTAAAAAAAAAGTCAGAGTTTTCAATCTAATAGGTCCCACTTTTTCATAAACTTAAACTCCTGTCCCATCGCCGCAATGTTGTATCTCTGTGTCTGTTTTACAAATATTATAATGGAATATTCTCCGATGAACTCGTTGCAATTATGCCACATCGACGTACACATCTCCGACAAACCCGCTTAGCAACAAAATCTCACTCCTTCACTGTTGAGGTCCCTAAATACAAGAAAGCTTTTTAGTCTAATAGTTTTTTCCTTTGAACAGTCAGACTTTGGAATTCTCTTCCTGCTAGCTGCGTCCTGGACTATATGCAAGTTCAAATGTAACGCAAACTAACATCTTGTTAATCTTTCCATGGTATGGTCTAAAATATGGTCCAAAATATGGCCCAAAATAGAAGTCGCTTACGTCCAAGTAGCGATATGCCTTGTTTGGGGTGAACATGACTAATAAAACAGAGTAAAAAAATAGATTGTACATCTAGAAACAAAAATATGTTTAAGGATTTTAAAATTCATATTAAAATTCTCCGTAAGGATCCGTGGCGTAGTGGATAAAGTATTTGGTAAATACTTATGACTTTTATTCGGTTATGGCTGACGGAACGAAAGCATGCTACATCCGTGGATTCCGTTTGAAATTCCATGTAGATTCCCGAGTTCCAGATAAAGATTCTCGAGTTCAATATGATACATATGAAAGAAGTCTAAAGTTACATCGACCGAAACGTTGTAGAAATTACACTAAGAACAGTAATCCAATAATAATCAATTCTCATATTTAAAAATTAAAAAATGCAAAACCAGGTCGATCAAAGAATTTATTGTAATTTATATAAAACGAAATAAAGATTGTTTTATTATATCGAAGTAGCGTGCATTACTTTGAGCAAATTAGATTTGCTTTAATCAATCAGATTAGTGGAGTTTAAATAAACAATTCGCATGAATTTAGCCCAAGGATCAACCTCAAGGCACACCCACATTTATATCCTATTGTTTAGGCGTACGATCATCGAGGACAATCTGGATTCTTCTCACAACTAGACTTCAACCGCATCGACGAAATGTTGTATGCATCTGCCTGTTTTTACAAGTATTTCAATAATATGTGCTCCGACGAACTACAAGCCCTTTTACCACCTCGACGTAAATTCCCCCGACAAACCCTATGAGCAGCAAAACCCCTAGATGTAAGAAAGCCGTATACTTTAATAGTTTCTTCCCTTGGACTGTTAGACTTTGGAATTCCCTTCCGGATTCCTGCTTCCCTAACTGTACTGACATGCGGAAGTTTAAGTATAATGTAAACAGACATCTTGCTGCTCAACTCCTTACATGGTACCCCTGCAAATTATGTACCAAATAGTAGCCCCTACATCAAAGTGGCACTGTGCCTTGTTTGGGGTGAAAATGAATAAACAACGTATTGTAAGTGAGCTTAAAAATAAAACAACTTAGCGTTATTTGAATTTATCGGATTAGGGCAAGTATCATCGCGTTATGGTGTGTTCAAGCAAACTGAGGTGAGCTAAAATGACTAAATTTGGGTGCATTTAATTAATGAAATCGGGCGGAGTTGACTGAAGCAAATTCATCAAAGTAGAGCGAGAATAATTAAGCAAATTAGGATCAGATTGGTTGTCTACCTGTGGAGCAAGTGAGAAGCGTTTCAGCTTTCAACAGCCGCGTCTGGCTCCAGAAACCTAGGGCATAGCGTGCCCAATCAATCAAGCAGTGTATTATATCAAAATAAACCTATTATATGCTCTTAATGAGATACAATGTCTGTATTCATTGACA
Organism: Euprymna scolopes; assembly: GCF_053919585.1. NCBI lineage: Eukaryota > Metazoa > Mollusca > Cephalopoda > Sepiida > Sepiolidae > Euprymna > Euprymna scolopes. The sequence goes on from NC_136511.1 coordinate 30,544,434, forward strand.
GTAAATGTACACTGAATATGACTAAAATATATACGATGATATAAGTCATACGATTTCATAATTTGATGCTTCATATGTCAAATTATCATTAGTACTAACAGTATTAGTATTATTATAAGTAGTAGTAATAGTGTTAGCATTTTAGGATATTACTATCATTATTATTATTATTATTATTATTGTTTTATAACTATTATCAATAGAATTATTATTCTTGGTCATATGATTACAAATGTTATTAGCATTATTACTATTATTATTAATACTATTATTAGTATTAATATTATTATTATTATTACTCTTTTTATTGATACTACTAGTAGTAGTAGTACTACTACTACTACTACTACTACTACTACTACTATTATTATTTATATTATACTTTAGTATTACTTATTTCAAGTTTCCGTACAGGTATTGTTCTTCCATTTCTTCTTCTTCTTCTTCTTCTTCTTCTTCTTTCTCTTTTCTTTTCTTCTCCTTATTATTATTATTATTATTATTATTATTATTATTATTATTATTATTATTATAAATTATATTATCATAATTAGAATCATTGTTATTATTATTAATATTATTATCATTATAATTATTGCTATTATTAATATTCTTTTCATTACTATTATCATTATTATTATTATTATTGTTATCATTATTAATATTATTATCATTATTATTACTGTTATTATTAATATTATTATCATTGTTATTATTGTTATTATCATTATTATTGTTATTATTATTATTATTCTTTTCATTATTATTATTATTATTATTATTCTTTTCATTATTATTATTATTATTATTATTATTATTATTCTTTTCATTATTATTATTAATATTCTTCTTGTTAACTATTACTATTGTTATTTTTAATATTCCTCTTATAATATATATGTATATATATAATTCTTATAATTATAATTATTATTATTATTATTATTATTATTATTATTATTAATGTCATAATAACTAACTACTACTTGATAAGGGTTTCGCTTAGCGGCTATAAAAAGACACGTGTTTAACTCATTAATGTTTGCGTGACGGAATGGAAAAATCTCTCTATATATATTTACTAACGAGTCACTGTTTATCAAGGCCCAAAGGCCACTCGATGATAAGGGTTTAGGAGTTTGTTGGTGGACGGTGAAACAGCATAATTATTGGTAATGATGGTTGAAACATATACAGGCAGAAGATTGTAACAGACGTTTCTGGAGCGATAGAACGATGCAACCATTTTTCCAGCAATGTATTTGATGTAAATCTTCAATATTCTACTCTCAGACGAAGACCAATTACATATCAAAACAGGTGACTTCCCCAAGGGAAGTGTCATTCATTTCAAGTGGGTCAAAGTGACTTGGGAGATCATTGATGTAGATCAAAAAGAGCGTTGGGTTACGAATGGTCATTGTGGCACACCGGCGTTGATGCTATGATCTTTAAACTTCTGCATGTCAGCAACTTCTTTCATAAACTTATCAGAGAGAAAAGATTTGATCGTTGAAAGAACATTTCCCGATATTCCATAGCTAAGAAACTTTAATCCTTTATGCCAAACCTTATCAAAATCCTTTGACATGTCAAGAGCTATTGCTCTAAAAACGAAGACATCGTCAATAGATTCAGTTATCCTATGTGATATTACAGTCAGCATGGTAGCTGTAGATTTTGCATAACGTTATCCAAATCGCTTGCCACTGGGTAAACTGTTTCTAATGAGGTGATTCGCAACTTCTTAGTTTATCACAAATCTTATAAACATATGACTTTTATCACAATTCTAATCAACTTATGACGTACGGGTATATAATTTGTCTATATTGAGATGCACAAGACCAATCTCCGATATTTTTTTAATACAGGTCAAACTGAAATTAGAAGAATACCCGTCTCAGCAGAGTTAAAATGAATTCACCGAACAGAATCCAATCCAATTTATGCTCCACCTTGCCAAAATACACTCGACTAGTTGGTGATGTCATTTGAGCTTCTCTGCAACCTCTTTTCCAAAGAAGACATTGCGAACCTGTCTCTGCTCTTTCGTTATTTTCATGGAAAGTGCTTGTCTAAGCTCCAATCTATGGTCCATTCTTGTCAAACATTCACAAACACACTCGCCTAGCTACAACCACTATATACGATTTCTTCCACTCTGTGTCTGTGTCTAAATCTAAACGCAGATTCCATGAAAAAGCTTCTTTTCCAGAACTGCTCGCCGATGGAACACTGTTCCGTTGGTCTGCTTCCCGGTTGAATACAATATAGTTCTTGTTGAGCCATCCCCTTACTTAATCAAATTGTATCCAATTTACCCCATTAACGATTACTATACTGCCATCTTATATTCATTACCTTTATCCTCGAGTGGCCTTCGGGCATTGAGTGGTGATTTCTAAGTAAAAAGTGTGAGTTCCATAAAGAAACGTTGATTTAATTTGAATAAAATTAAATACGCATTTAGTGCGCTTGAAAGCCAAATCAAAACGTAATATTAGGAAAATAAACAAATATTTTACTTGTTTTAAATTCATGACATAAATATATTTCGGAGTTACACTCCATCCTCAGTATGTTGTTTTATTTTTTTTTCGTCTTTCTGGATATGTTGTAAATTTGGAGAAAAGAAAAGTCTCTTTGTGAAGAGCCGCGCGTTGTATCTCAGCGGTTATATTTTGAAATGTTGGAACAGTTCGTAGGCTATGCGAGAATAACATCAAGAGTGTGAGATACAACGCGCGGCTAATTTGTATGTTGGCAGTGTTCTTAGATATGTTTTGCATCCGATAAATATCGAAAATCGAAAAAATCTGATCCTAAAAGTTGCTTTTCTCTCTTATGGATAAAACATAATAATTTTTACAGGAGAATATTTTACGTTACACCGGCAAAGGGAGATAATATCATATTAGTAAATCATTACTTAAAAAAACAATGAAAATAGTATCACACAGGATCACTGAATCTATTGACGATGTCTTCGTTTCTAGAGCAATAGCCCTTGACATGTCAAAGGATTTTGATAAGGTTTGCATAAAGGATTAAAGTTTCTTAGCTATGGAAAATGTGGCTGGTTACCTTTAATGCATCCAAAACCAAACTCCTATCCTTACATCATCAACGCTCTGATCCCCATCTGGCATCAATTGTGATGGATGGCTCTCGTCTGGGTGAGGCCCGTGTTTTGACAAGCTTCTGGGTTTACCTTTATGCCTGATCTGAAATGGAACACGTACATCAAGTCTGTTGCCAATATCGCTGGAAAGATGGTGGGATCCTTCTACCGCTACTGAAGATATCTCACTACTGATGCAATTCTCTATCTATATAAAATCAAATACGTCCAAGGATGGAATACTGTTGCCATATCTGGGCAGGAGATGCTAAAAACAGCCTATCCTGCCTTTGCAGAGTACGTGGCTTAGTGGGGGGATGCCCTTTTCTCTACCCTGCAACCTCTCTCCCACAGAAGAGGCGTTGCGAGCCTATCCTTGTTTTATCGTTATTTCCATGGCAGGTGCTCATCTGAACTCAAATCTCTGCCCCCCCTCGCCAATCTTTCACGAAAAACACCCGTCTAGCTGAATCCACTGTGAAAAATTTCCCCCACTCTATATCTGTGCCTAAATCAAAACGCGGATTCCATGAACAAAGCTTTTTTTTTTAGAACTGCACGCCTGTGGAACTCTGTTCCATCTGCCTGCTTTCCACCGGACGACAACTTGGATGTCTTCAAGTCTAATGTTAACAAATTCCTAATGAACCGCCCCCTTCAGTAAACACTTCATCAAATCTCCACACTAACGTAATGTCCTTGCAATAACCCTTATCCCTGAGTGGCTTCCGGGCCTTGATAAGTGGTGATCACTGTGTAAAAAAAACAAAAAAAAAACAAAAAAAAAACAAAAAAACAAAAAACAAACAAGCATATTTATTATAATTCGGAGATATAGCTTAGTAGTAGAACATCCCACTTCAGATAAAATGATCTCGGTGTATCTCACCATTTTATTTCAATTTTTCCCATTAATGATTTCAATTTACAATAAAAGAAGAGGACCATTTAAAATTGCCGCAAATCATTTCTTCGTTTGCATATTTTAAAACTAAAAATTAATAAGAAGCGACTTTTCCAGAGCATTATTACTATTATTATTAATACTGTTATTAGTATTAATATTATTATTATTATTATTGCTCTTTTTAAATTATTTCTTGTAATATATAATAATCAATAGAGGATTGGTTCTGTAATAATACATACGCAATTTGCATGAATTAAAATATCATGTTTAAACGTATTGTACAATCGGGCGACGCCGTGTGTTTAGCTAGTATTTATTAATTATTGTCTAATAAATATTATTAAAATTTCATTAAAAATTGATAATATCTGAATTTTTATCCCCTCTTTGTCTTTTTGCACATGAATAAAACAAAATATAGTTCACATTACCTATCCTTACGCATAGGAACTATGCCAAAAATTAATAATGATTGAGTAATTAGTTTTAGAGTAAATCATATAAAAACACATATAAATGTATACAGAATTCTTACACATTGCGCTTTATTATAGAACTAGCACGAGGAAAAGAACGTGCAAAAAATGTGACGTTTTTGCTGTTGCGTCCATCGCCAAACTGGAAGTGGCGAACGTTTAAATTATGGATTCGATCGGGCCTTGAAAACTTCGGTAACGTTGCAAGAACAAATAAAAAAAACAAGAAAACCAAAAACAAAAACAAAGGAAATAAATAAGAAATGTGGGTCGGCTTTTTATGTCATTTATTACCGTTTTTCTTTTTCTCTGTCTCGACGCCGGCTTAAAAGTCTCTCGCTGCCACATGTCCATTTCATATGGTGCCGAATTACTCTTTCTTCCGATCGTAGGCTTTCTCCTGTTCGAACGCTACCCACAGACCATTCTCACCTTCGCTTTACACACCCATCTTCGTCGGCGTCCATTTGGTTTCTCCTTGACCAAGTCATGTCCTTTTATCTTTTTCTTCAGATGCAAGCCCGAGCACACTTCCTAATTCAAACGCTGCTCCTGCCGCTAATATAATCACTTGTCATCCCTCCTTCGGCTGCTCCTGATATTTTCATACGTGCTCATATGCGCTCTGTTACAGTTTTATTTTATTTTAAATAGTATTTTGCTTAATTTTGTTGGGTTGTAGTTTATATAGCGCTCTAGGGCATTAAGGGGAACCTTTGTTATTGGTAGGAAGTGAAGTTATTTATCTCCTTCCAACGTCGGCATGATGTGAAACAAGTATCGGAAAGTGAGATTGTGAAAAGCCAACGCCCTAGAGGTAAAGCATTCAAGCCTGCAAAACATCCTAGCAGCTCCGTCGGCGTTGCTTGGTAGGGGCGCTCCACGTGATTAGATATATAATAACCTTATCTCAAAGAAAAAAAAAAGGCAACGCTTGGGAGTAGACCTCATAGAACTGCACAGGACTAGAAACATGCAACAGGCAAATAGTCATCTTAGAAATGGCCCTGTTTTGGAACCGATAGAAAACCATCAGCGTCATCACTTGCTCGTTCCTCTACTAATATGTAACAAGCGGGTCTCTCTGGACAAACAGTTGGCCAGATCTCTGAATCGGGTTTAAAAATATAGGGTAGAACGATAAAATTGTCGCCCTAAAAAATACATGATTCCATTTTCTGTTTTATGAAAACCGGTTTTCTTTTTTGTTGCAGACCATCTACTAGATAGCAGTTGTGTATAAATCCCAAAGAGCGATAGTAACCTTCTATCATGCTTGAAAATGACACAATGTTCAAGGAGCGGAGATAAGCCGCTGTACAACTAATGCTCTCTACCGATCCAAGTTATGTCAGCAGGACCATTGCCAGCACCCTTCGAATACATCGCTAGATTGCCATGAATAACTGGGATGTACCCAGATTCTTTGATGTAGTTTTAAGTGAGAGCCACATCATGGCACCTCAACTCTTCAAAATCGGCTTGAAAGTCAACACCAGTGCACCTGGATGTGGTAAAGTGGGTGGTGATCCCTTGTTGCAATCAGATTAGCCGCTGGAAGACACTGGGTGTAGCAGCAGCACTTGGCGCACAAGTTCAAAGAGATCAAGGCTTGGCTTCAAGAGTGCTACGACTTTATGCCCTTCTCTCACTACTCCCCTCCTCCTCCGACCTAAACCAGTTGGGCTACTTCGTTTGGTACATACGTCGAAAACATCACCAACATTACTTCCCACGAAACACAAGTCAGCCTGATCGCCACCATCTGCCGAGTATTCGCCGAGCTCCCGCCGTCGCTTGTGGAAAAGGCATGCGTCCAGTTTCCGTATCGAGATTTAGGTTGAGTACGTCTACATTAAATAGATGTCAGCTCTACTACACAATCAAGTTACCTGAATTGATTTTGTCAGTAAAAGGTTTTAAATAAAGCTGTAGTGTTGTTTTCTTTAGAGTGACATTTTTTATCGTTCCACCCTGTATATTAATTAAATTCTTGTTAAAAGCATTTTTGAAAGAGAAACACGGTTGACGAGGTCAAATAGTGTTTGTCCGTCGGTCTGGAATTTGTGTCCTGAACGAAGAAAAGATGGATTGATTCTTTTCAGGAATGCCGTCCTTACACCTTTCATTTCACCTGTTAACATTTCAATGAAAAGGCAAAACAAAATTTCCTGTCATATATTTGATCGGCGCAAAAGGTATTTGTCGATTTGTAGAAAATTCAGTTTAAACCATTGTAATTTATTTTAGTCATACTGATTTATTACTTAAACATATCAGCATGATAAATTTATAACTTTTCCCTTTAGATGATTTAAGCATAATTCAAATTTTTATATATTATTCCTCACCCATGTTGACCCCCCCCCCAAAAAAAAGACTTTATTTTACGCAGCGGGATGTATATTGTTTAACGGGTGTATATATTCTGCATGTATATTGTTGGAGACGCCCTCAATTGACTATCTAATAACGTCAGTTCATCTAGTGACGTCACTTCCTGTATCAAGTACCGGTGCCCGGGAGTCGGAGATTGGCACTCGTCCAAGGAGGTCGTGTGCAACCGCCCTACCGTTGAGTAATGGTATTACTCAACTCGTTTTGCCTGTAATATATGTGAATACATGTTTCGTTCCTAAAAGTCCTGTGTTCCTTCATTCTTATTACCATTTAACCCCATAACATATATAATCGTTGTACCAAACTCTGCATACGTTACGTTATCGGTGGCAAGCCAAATCTTATAAGCGTATAACTTGTGTTGCGATGTTGACACGAAACGATGACGTGGGTGTATTGACGATATGTTTACAGATGCGGGAGAGAATTGCTTGTATAAACGAATGCTTGTACATGACAACGAGAGGAAGACGGATTCTTTGATGAATGACTAAGAAAGTGTTTATCATAGCGATTTATATAATAAACTGTCTATAAATTTAAAATGTCGGATGATGATGGTATGTTCAATAGTTGTGGACAGTACATGTAAAACAGTTCATTTTAAACGACAAATAAACAAATACCTGGTTGTTCAAAAACGACATGACAGAATAGTTATATTCATATGTACTAACATTTATTCTCTAGTTCTGGTTTAGAAATTGCAACGTTCTGTACACATTTTGGCTATCTTGGAATACGCCGCTCCCCAGCGTCAAAAGAGAAACTAACTTTTCTCCCAACTTCTAAATCCCATCTCGACTATCTGACGTCTCCTCTTCAACTCCTTCTTTCAACTAACTTTCCTGTATATATTAAAACTAATCATTTGTGCTTACGTCATTCGACCTAACAGACCAAACAAGTGACTACACAAAGACCTGACAGGTGACTTTCTCTGGCCAAATGTATTTTTTATACCTAGGTTTGAAAATCTAATGTTCATACCGATAATCATAATAAAGTTCTTTCATAAATTCTTTAAATAAACTTCTAACTTTTAAAAACAGTAGTCGGTCTTACAATCGTCTATTAGCAAGGCGTTTTTCGGCCTTTTCCAAAAGGCTAATATATAACACTTATTTAATCAACAGAAAGAGAGTGATATCACATACAACTACTGGCAAAGCATCTCCTAGAAAAATTTGGTTGGTGAATACTGCATCTTCTCTTGATCAATACTCTCGGATATAACTTATTTCAAAAATTATTAAGCCATTTTCATAGTCTAGGATTAGCATGACGAGAAGAAACTGAACATGAGTTAAATTCATATTTTACATAAACCCTTAAAGATTTTTACAAGAGAATCATTTATACGCCCGGTGACAGATGAAATCAAATTACAGAGAGCAAAAGTAGTTATCGTTTTCAGAATAATATTTTAAATCAGCAGAAACTTTTGCACTGATTTAATATATATATATATATATATATATATATATATATATATATATATATATATATGTATATATATATATATATATATATATATATATATATATATATATATATATATATATATATATATATATATATATATAGTATCGGCCATAATATAAGGAACGGAAAAAAATTACAATTATTCATGTATATTTAAAAAATTAGTTAGTTTTCTGAAATACTCAGAATAAACAAATAGAACCAATGTGTATAAACTAGTACCAAAAAAAAAAAAAAAAAAATTACGATTCAATATTGAGAAATATTTTGGTTTAAAATTATATCTGTGGATTTATCCTGGCCAAAAGTTAAGGAACGAAATAGAAAATTTATTTTTAAGAGACTAAACTTTGCATAAAAATTGCTAGTTTTTAATATTGGAACTGCTGATAAAATGGCGTCACCGACTCGCAAAACTCTGTCTCTCCAAGAAAAAAAATTAATTTTAGACAATTACAAAGAAAAGAAATCAATTTCAACAATTTCTAATATCGTTCGAAGATCAAAAAGTGTTGTTCATCGTGTGATAGCTCGATACAAGAATAAAAATACATTAGAAGCATCCCCTAAAACCGACAGATCCCCTAAAACGTCTCAAAGAGAAGATAGGGTTATGGTAAGGCAGGCTCTTAGTGACCGATTCAAATCCGCAACATCAATTTCTCGTGATTTTAATGAACAGGCAGGGAAAATATATCTAGAAAAACTGTTTCTCGACGGTAAGCAGCTGCCGGATTGCATGCCAGGGTGCCAGTATCTAAACCTTTGATCTCCAAGAAGAACAAAAATAGCCGTTTGAAGTTTGCCCATGAGCATGTCGTCTGAACTGATGAACAATGGGCTAAGGTTCACTTCAGCAATGAATCCAAGTTGAATTTGTTTGGATCTGATGGAAAGAAGCATGTACGGCGTAAAGCAGGTAAACGATTATCCTCCAAATGTGTTAAAAAGACACTTAAATTCGGCGGAGGAAGTGTAATGGTGTGGGGTATGATATCCTCAGAAGGAGTTGGCCCTCTAGTTCGAATCTATGGTAGGGTTAATGCGGAGACTTATAAGCAGCCCCTTCAACAACATGTCATTGAGAGCTTACGCCTTTCACCTAATCAGCCAAGCATTTTTATGCAAGATAACGCCCCTTGCCATAAAGCTAAAAAAGTGATGAGTTACCTCGAGGAAGAAGAAATAAGAGTAATGGACTGGCCAGCGCAGAGTCCGGATCTGAATCCGATAGAAAATGTTTAGAAAATGATTGGAGAAAGAGCACAGACGAGGAATCCCCAAAATAAAAATCATTTGTGGGATTTATTGAAGGAAGAGTGGGAAAAGATAAATCCTGAATTTTGCAAGGAACTAATCCAGTCTTGTGGTCGAAGATGCAGTGAGGTCATAAAAAATAAAGGGATATTCACTAAATATTAAATGAATTTATTTTTTAAAACATTTGCATTAAAAAAACATAAAGTTTCTATTTCGTTCCTTAACTTTTGGCCAGGATAAATCCACAGATATAATTTAAAACTAAAATATTTCTACATAATGAATCGTAATTTTATTTTTTTTGGTACTAGTTTATACACATTGGTTCTATTTGTTTATTCTGTATTTCAGAAAAATCCACGCACTAATTTTTGAAATATACATGAATAATTGTAATTTTTTTCCGTTTCTTATATTATGGCCGATACTGTATATATATATATATATATATATATATATATATATATATATATATATATATATATATATATATATATATATATATATTTAAAGGGGGGTAGAACAATTTTCCATAGAATAGAGTGTATTTTAATGGTATAGTAAAAATACCAATTAATTAAAATACAGGAAAAGAATAATGCACGTTGTAAAGCCGATGTATCAAAGCTCAGTAGGCAAATATCCTAGAGCTACTTTTATATTTGGTAAGGCGATTGGTAATTTATAATTCAAAATTGAAATTAAAAATTAAAAATTAAAAATCCGTTTCATAAGAAGGAGCACAACAAAGCCAATAAATTGTACGATCGTTTCGGAAACGCTGTTTTTTTTGTGACAGACATTGAGTCAAGGACAATAATTTTAGCATATAGTTTTTTGTGAAAACAAAGTCTCCTCATCAGCAAATATTGTGTGTGTGTTTTTTAAAAATCATATGTATATATATATATATATATATATATATATTTCAGTACTTCATTTAATGTATATATATATATATATATATATATATATATATATATATATATTAAATGAAGTACTGAAATGTCGTAAAATTACAGATGTTATAATACTGTAAACATAAAGTTCAAATAAATATTAGTAACAATATTTATAAGATGATCCCAAGGAGATAAAGAAAGCTCATTATGCGAAATAGAGCAATAATAAAAATGGAATTTCAATTTAATAAAAAAAGTTTATAATTACCCATATGTATTTTGCTAATAACACTCTCCCTGATGAGATAAGCAATGCATTGAAAGTCAATGGATTAAAGAAAAAAAAACACTTTAATAATAATTTATTATTTATGGTCTAATGGAAACATACTATAAAGTATTAACAGCTTATCTTCCAATTTTCGGATTTTTAATCATGTCAAAACGCACTTTATTTCCTTTTGTTTGATTGATTGTTGCTATTTCTTCTGATTAGGTAAAGGCAAAATAGATCACTGGTTGATATAATAATTAAGTGATTGATTTTGTGCGACAAAACAGATACTATCAAGAATTTTAAATGTCAACTTAATTAAAGTAATAAATTATAAGATGGTCAACATCGTGAATTTTGGAATATAGTCTTTTGTCATTTATTCACTACATTGCTCTGCAATTACATTGAGCTTCTTAAATAAGGATTGGTATATATTATAAGGATTGGTATATATTATAAGGATTGGTATATATATATATATATATATATATATATATATATATATATATTATGTCCTTGAGCATATGTTGGTGACTATGTAGAAAAATAAATTCTGGAGCACTAAAGGTCCCTCGTTTTAATGCTACCACTCCCATTATCGTTGCTCTTCAATTATATATATATATATATATATATATATATATATATATATATATATATATATATATATATATATATATATATATTTCGGGTGACATTTTGTTCAGAGTATTTAATCCATCTTCGCATTCATATTAGGGATTTTAATCTCCGCATAATAAACACGGCACCTAACGACTTCAACTAATTTCTGCTAATGCTGTAGCTAAAATGTCAGTCTAAATAGACATACTATATGCACATAAATTTGTCTGAATATCTGTCTCTCTGTCTCTGTCTGTCTGTCTGAGTGTCTCTCTTTCTTTCTCTGTCTGTCTGTCTGTCTGTCTGTCTCTCTCTTTCTCTCTCTCTCAATCCCTGATTTATGATAAGATTTTCTTTTAGCGGATTACAATTGAGAAAAGAAAAAGGTGATTGATGCCTACCAACAACTGATAAAGAGTTTCCGCTATCCGCAAAGAATTAGTTTTTAAATAGACAACATTTAACCACATCCACTTGCAATCTTTTAGCCAAATCGCATAAATCATCGACATGTTTGGGATAAGATAGCCATTAATTCTTGAGGCAACACGACCGCTATAAATATTTCAATGTTATTTGGATTGTTATCAGTACGAAGCATTTGTAGCTTTCTCGGCTACCATGGCTTCCGTGTGGTAAACAAGTTGATCTGAGAGCTGTTAACCATCTCCGGCGTTTGCCTTATCTTTCTAGTTTGGGTTGCGCTGTCATGCACATTCCTTGCCTTCTTTATGAGAAGAAACGTCGAAACTGATGATATTTAATGGCGAGATGTAAAAAGTTTTAATTAAATAAATGCCTTCATACTAATACATATAAGCCAGAACATATATTGCTTTCTCTTTTGGAATGATATCCGACAACAACCGACCGAGTTTAAATTTGCAGCTAAAAGCGAATAAAAAGTAGACGTGTCTAAAGACAAAGGGCTTCGTAGAAATCGCCTGTAATATACAGCTCGTGGGTTATGTTAATAATAATAAAAAAATGTTTTTTTAAAGAGAAAATGTGACTTTATTTAATCATTCGTTTCAAACTCATCCTTTTTTGTTTCTGCCAAAGCAACGAAGTGATGTCGGGAAAAAACTCACTCCAAAGTATTACAGATCAACGCTGCAATTATGTGTGTTTTTCAGATCTACGATTTACAGCATTACATACCACACTCGTGATCTAGGTTTGCTTCGGATTTACCGAGACAGAACCTATATCATCTCGAGTACCGAGTCCCACAGAATACGACACTGAGAAGCTTTCCAATCTATCCCACACTATGACATATTGTCACGATTTTAAGAGAGGTGAGATATTGAAATATCATGAGTTAAAGTAAGGCTGTTTAAAGTTTCTCTCAATATGGACAAAAGTCATTCAAGGATAATGGTTAATGAGATTTATGGATTACCAATTGAACCATTTCGGTAACACCTTGCTTGGTATTCCACACTGAAGGGAAAGTGTCTGGGAAATATCAAATTTACATGCTGTCTCGGCCAACGAAGATGAAATACAGCGTTTGGTATTCCAATAAGTTTCCAGAGACTTTTTTTTTCATATGGGCACTTTTTTTTTACACCACTTATCAAGGCCCGGAAGCCACTCAGGGATAAGGGTTATTGCAAGTACATTACGTTAGTGTGGAGATTTGATGAAGTGTTTACTTAAGGGGGCGGTTCATTAGGAATTTGTTAACATTGGACTTGAAGACATCCAAGTTGTAGTCCGGTGGGAACTTTTATTGATATCACTCACATGAAACTCTAGTTCCCTTCGAAGTAATCTCCTCCAGCTGCAATTCACTTGTTGTATCGTTCCAACAACTTCTGGAAGGCTCAATGAAATTTATCTCGTGTGAGCGTGACAGTAACCCTCGTCACAGCCCCTTTCATCTCATCAATTTTCTCATAACAACAGCCTCTAAGGTTTTTCTTGAGCTTAGAGAATAACTAAAAGTCACAGGGAACAAAGTCTGAACAATAAGGAGGGCGAGGAACTATCTTTCTATTTGATCATCTAAGCACTTTCTTTGTGCAAATCTTCCGCATCTTCATTTCCTCACAAATAATTATATGTAGATGTCCCACACTGACATCAAATTATATTCTCTCTTTGTCCACGAAATTCCTTATTTGGCCGATGAATTCTTGTGTTCTAACTTCCTTACTTCTATCCGCACCTCTAATCATTCCTCAAAGACTCTCTGCCTTCCTTGAATCTCTTATTCCACCTAAAAACTGATGCTCAAATCATGCAAGATGGTTTAAAAGCAGTCTGAAACATTCCATACGTTTCCGTAACATTTCCAATTTTAAAACAGAATTTAGATTGCATATCGTTCTTGGTCCTCACGTTCAGATTGCATTTTTGAAATTCACCAGCTGTGACAATCAGGCTTTAGTAAGGTGTATTCCAATTTCTGCTCTAGCTGTTCATTTGAACCTAAAATCATAAAGGGTAGTCAATCATTTCATAAGATGTATAGCAATAACAAAGTGAATTTTCAAGAGTCTGCAGCAATTTTTAATGCCTGTACAAACCCTAAAAAGGGTGCTGATAACTGTTAAAGTAAAAATTTATTTAATTTATGTCTTCCCAGTAGTTTTATATTGAATTGATTGTATCACATGAACTAAATAACTAGCCAATTGTATTGAGGTGTTTCAAAATTACGTAATGCGTTTCATTACGTGACATCGCCTGATCGAAATAAACAAAATATCCATCCTCTATCAAACAACATCCCTACCCCCTCTATTCGATAGCATCAAAAGTAAAACCCTTAAAATTTTTGGTCTGTCAAACGATCAACCACTGGTCTGTCAAAATTATACTTTGATGGCATGTTAGAAAACTAAAGAGAAGATGGAGAGAAAATGTTTTTGATCGACATTTTTAAACAGTTGAGCGTCCATCAATCAACTTGACCTGGATCGGAAGGGATGGCGAAAAATAAGTCACGTGAGTTCGCAATCCGCACCAAGCGGAACATGCGACTCACGATGTTCAAAAAAAGTCTGGAAACTTATTTAAGGCACTTCGTACGTCATATCGCGCAAGTATCCTTTAGAGCAAGCATATTAAATTCACTCCCACGGCTACGAAGGAGTCAGCTTGTATTGTCATGAAGACCGTACTCTTACACTGATAAGTGAAGTCGTTCAATGAAAATATATTGTAAAATACTTTTCTCTTCTTTTATAAACGTGCAATAGTTTTGTTCTACCTTACAATGCAAGTACAATCGAACCAGGTATGTTTAAAAAAAAAAAACTATAAAGAAAGAAATTAGCATCATCATGAGTCGCATCTTCCGTTTGGTGTGGATTGCGAACCCATGTGACTTAGTTTTCACCATTCCGTCTGATCCCCCCACCCTAAAAAATGAAAAAAAACTATAATGAAGGAAATTAGCGCGAGATACATGAGTTTATTTCCACGAAAATTTAAATGTGTTCATTTCAATACATCAAAAACTTAAATTAATGCTTCAATGTTATCTGAATGCATCTGATGTATATACATTACAATATTTCAAAATGAACATTTATTCAAAGATTTTTAATTTTTGCCTCGAAGTTTAATCCTTGTTGGCAATCATTTGTATATGAGGCTGAAGTTTCTGTGCAGTTTCGAGTTTTATTAAAGATGACAAGTGATGATTAATTAACCATTGAGGTCAATCACGGGAAGCTGCTGGCACGAATGTAAAACTTGCAAATTCTTTGATAATAAAGTGATAATTAAAGAAAATGTCTGTGACGTTCTAATATTTCGATTCATGGAGTCAATTGAATTGCATTGAAGAAGAATAGAAAGTTGATCTTGGGTGGTTATTTTCGGCATTTTGTCCTTTAGTCCTCACATTCCAGAAGCGACGTTTCTGACAGACGAAAGAATTGCTGTTTTCTCGATCAGAATCTATTCCATCTAACACTTACCGTTGGCAAGTTTTTACCTTTTTTTTTTTTTTTTTTTTTTTTTTTACAAAGGCATCACCACATTATCAAGGCCCAGAGGCCACTCAAGGATAAGGGTTAAAGAGTGTACAGTAGAAGTTGGTCAATATAGTAATCATTAGTAATGAAAATTTGGTAAATTTAATAACTTATATGGAACGGCTCATCAAGAACTTATTTACTTTAGACTTGAACAAAACCATATTGTAGTCAGCCGGAAAGCAGGAAAACGGAAGACAATTCCACAGGCGTGCAGTTCTAAGAAAGAAGCTTTGTTCATGGAATCTACGTTTAGGTTTAGGCACAGATAAAGAGTGGGGGAAATTATTGATAGTGTTTACAGCTAGACGAGTGTTTCTTGTGAAAGTTTGGCGAGGGGGGACCATAGATTGAAGCTCAGTTGAACACTTTCCATGAAAATAACGATACATCAGAGACAAACTCGCAACATCTCTTCTGTGAGATAGAGGTTGCAAGGAGGAGAAAAGGACATCTCCTACGAGGCTACGAAGTCTATTTTGAACTCTATCAAGGCAGGACAAGTTCTTTCTAGCAGCTCCTGCCCAGATGTGGCAACAGTATTCCATCCTTGGACGTACCTGGCTCTTATATAGATAGAGAATAGCATCAGCAGTGAGATATCTACTGGATCGATAGAAAGATCCCACCATTTTTCCAGCGGCCTTGGCAACAGATTTGATATACGTGTTCCATTTAAGATCAGGAGTAATGGTCAAGCCCAGAAGCTTGTCAAAACTTGAGGCCTCCTGAAGACGAGAGCCATTCATTTCAATTGATGACAAATGTGGATTAGAATGTTGATGATGTAAAGAGAGAAGCTTGGTTTTAGATGCATTAAAAGTAACCAGCCACTCCTTTCCCCATTGTACTACGTGCTCAAGATCAGAGGAGAGAGAATTGGAGAGAACTTGCTCGTTTACTGTCTTAGATGTGGTACCATAAATGGTAGTGTCGTCAGCATAAATGTCTACAAATGATGTAAGGATATGATTTGGAAGATCATTAATGTAGATCAGGAAAAGAGTTGGGCCCAGGATGGATCCCTGAGGGACACCGGCATTAATATTGTGAGCTTCTGATTTTTGCCCCTCAACTACTACTCTTATGAATCTATCAGAAAGAAATGATTTAATAATTGAGAAGACTTTTCCAGCTATACCATAGCTAGCAATCTTATGAAGTAAACCTTTATGCCATACCCTATCAAAGGCTTTAGATATGTCAAGAGCAATTGCCCTAGAAAGATTGCCACCGTCGAGAGATTTGCTAATCCTATGCGATATAACTGTAAGGACATCTGCTGTAGATCTAGCAGAACGGAAACCATATTGAGTGTCACTAAGAAGGTTATTTTTGTTGAGATGTTTGATTACTTCTGTATTTAATACAGATTCTAGCAACTTACTCATGACGCACAGGAGACTTATTGGCCTGTACTGAGAGGGGGATGAGCGATCACCTGAATTCTTAAATACAGGGCATACTGATGAGATTTTCCAGGGAGATGGGAAACTATTCTCCTTAAGACAACGTTTAAACAGTTTTGTAAGTATGGGCGCTAGTTCAGGTTGAAGTTTTTTGAGTACTATAATTGGAATACCATCAGGGCCAGTTGCTTTACTGGAATCAAGGTTTTTGATTAGCTTGGCAACATCACGTACAGATATACGTATATCACATAGCGTGTTTTCTGATACAAGAGGAAATATTGGGGGTTGGCGGTCTTGGTCGCAAAGGGTAGAATTAGCTGCAAAGTTCTTGACAAAGAGTTTGGCTTTGTCTGATGCTGACGAGATTACCTCAGATCCATTGATAATAGTTGGGATGGAGCACACGCTTCTGTTCAGGATTCTGTTTGCTATTTGCCAAAACTGGTGGGAACCAAGCCGCTGCTCAGCTACTTTGGACTTAACAGATTGAGCATACAACTCTCTTGCGTTCCTTATTACTTTCTTACAATGGTTGCTGGCAGTCCTGAAAACGGCTTTAGTTTCCATACATCTATTACGTTTGAAGCAGTGGAAAAAGTGATTTCTGTGCGCAATGGCAGCAGCACATTCTGGAGAGAACCATGGCTGGCTGTTAGGTTTTTGCTGAAATTTTTTAGAGGGTATGAAATGGTCAATACCTACAATTAACCATTCAGTTAGGTCTAATACTATAGAGGACACATCCTTTTTAAACATGGAATGCAGAGGTAGATCAGATATAAATGTACGGAAGCTATCCCAGTCAGCCTTAGTGTATCGATATACTGTACGATGAAGAGGTACGTCTGGGGACTTATTACATTTCATTTTTATCTTAATTGATACAACAGAGTGGTCGGAAGATCCAAGAGGCGACAGAACAGAAACTGAACATAGTTCAGGGCAAGTTGTGAGAAAAAGGTCTAGTAGGCTCGCATACTGGCCGTCATTATCGGGCACACGGGTAGGTTCCTGAACAATCTGAGTGAGGTCATAGGCAATGGAGAAATCATGACAGAACCTCCCCTCATCATCGGTCTTGTTTGAGTGGGTCAACCATTCGACGTTGTGAACATTGAAGTCTCCACATACGTGAATGTTAGCTGAAGGATAAGTAGAAAGGACTTGGTCAATTTTCTCAGATATGCTTTGAAAGATAGTAACTCCGCTGTTGTGGGGGCGATAGAGAGTAAATATAAATGCAGTAGTGTGAGCTAAAGCAACCCGGAAGCACATATAAGGTAAGTTAGGATCTTCCCTGGAGATGTCCCTCCCACATGGAAAGCTATCTTTAATATAGGCACATATTCCATGCCCATGGCGATCTTGGGGGTCAGATTTAGAAGTTAAGTTAGAGTATCCTGTAATTGCAAACTCATCAAGGGAAATAGCCTGTCCAATGCCAGTTTCACTTAAAAATAAAAGGTCTGGTTTAGTCTCCTGTAATTGGGTTTCAACCTCTGGAAGGTTAGAACGTAGACCCCTGATGTTGGAGAAGGAGACATGGTAGTAGGGGTCTACGTTGGAAGTTGGAGAACCGGGTTTAATCGTGTATTTTTTCTTGAAACTTGTCATGATGAAATTTTGGAATTTGTGGACTAGGTCGACAGATTTACTTAGAGCAGGACAGAGAGGGGAAACTAAGAGAGAAAAAGAAACGAAGAATTTTTTTTTTTTTTGTACCACATGATAAGGTAAAGCCGTAACAATTACCCACTAGTATGGCATCGAGAGGCCCCACCAGAAGCTACTGCATGGTCCAGATTCCATTCACCAAATGGCAATACAGCAGCCCCAGTACTTTGCACCTGCTGATAGGACAGCCTCCTTAGTGGTTAATCCAAGGTTCGGGTCCCTGACTATCAGGCGGATAACGTCAGCCCAGACAAAACGTTTACCTCCAGCACCCTTACTAGTGACATGGCTACAAGGATAGACATAGAAACAGAAAATTTCCACCAACTCTGCCAACTGTTCGCGCAAAAATACTGCCAACCTAGAAAACAGCTTTTTCTTCTCCCTTTGTCAGAAAAATCACTCATTTAAAAATGAGGACTGAGGGACAAATAAGAAGAAGCGAGAGTAACAGGAGCTGCCGATAACGCATCCACAATGCGTTTTCTACTCTCCATTAAAAAAAAAAAAAATAAAAAATAAAAAAATAACTATTAAGTATTGTACTTAATAAAAGTCCAACGGACCTGTTTAAGGGAAAGTATGGTGATAGATTCCCCTCCCACGAACTAAAAATGAGTACAATTAGGTAATCTATTTTTGCAATCAACTCGGTAGATAAATAAACATTTATGGACGAGAAAAAAAAAAAAAAAAAAAATTAAAGCTAGCATTTAATACAACAGAAATACATAAATTAAATACTGAAATAAAATGTAGTTATTAATATTTGAATCTTAAAATAAAAAGTGCGAATTAATAGAGAAAATCACTTATCACAACAACGCATTCCGTCTCCAAACTAGTGAAGAATTTAACTTTTAATAGCGTTCAGAAGATTTTTTTTTTTAAATTAACCGTTAAGAGAAAGCGTGATTTTATTCTGAACTTTAACTAATCACGTTTTAAGCAACTTATGATATAAAACAAAATCGGATGGGGGGGGTTCTTCCGAAGGTTAGTTGGTGACGTTATAAGTAATTGCGAGATAAGATGGGAGCCAGAAATTAGGGGTGGGGGACTGAAAATGATAATATAATGGATTGATTATACAATATTTAAGATCAACTTGGTAGATAAACATTTATGGACGAGAAAAAAAAAAAAAAAAAAAAAAAAATTAAAGCTAGCATTTAATACAACAGAAATACATAAATTAAATACTGAAATAAAATGTAGTTATTAATATTTGAATCTTAAAATCTTGAAGTAGTATTTTGTCTCTCCTTACATCGAATGGCTTCATGCTTTGTCTGGAGCGATTTCTATAAAGAATAAATAAATGAAAAAGACTTTTCTAAAGCAAGATTAGATAATAAATTCTTACTACTTTCCGATACCCCTCGTGTTATGATAAAGTTACTTTCAGTGCGGACTGCAAAAAAGCTCACAACGGGCCGCATTTGTCTCTCGGTTCGCATGTTTTATGTGCCTGCTTCAGAGAAGTATGTCTGTGACTCAGATGGATGATAAAAATACGGATTCGTATCTTCAATCAATGGTATTGCATTGCGTGTTTTCTTTATTTTCTTTCTCATTCGAAACAGATGTGTGTTTACCGGTGTTCTCATCGACTTACGACTAAACACTGACTCAGACAGTGAAACAAAGCTAAATACTACAATGTACAAAACTTGGTCACGATGCTTTAACTGATTCTCGCTTCTTGAATGACAGACGTTTTTTGAAGATTTTTGACCTCCTCAAAAGTGCACGATACTTTCGAGACTAGCACATAATAAATTATCAACGTACAGCGTTTAACAACTAATAAAATAAGAAATAATCTATACACAATAACGCAGAGTCGTTCAAATGATAAAACGTTCTAATTTTGTATAAATCGTTTCAAAGCTACGGTGGAAATTTGATAAACTCGCGCAAACGCCAATTTGCAGTGTGCGATTATTTTGTCATAAAAAGAAAGTTGCAACTTTTAGCAATCATAAAAGGATACTTCTTTTTTGAATAGTGTTTGCGGATTTGTAGAAGGGCTATTTAAAAACATTTGTAATTTATTTTGTGTATATTGTTTTTACTTAGACACATTACCATGATAAATTTATTACTTAATCTTTCAGATTATTAAAGCATCGTTTACACTGCATGGGTGCCCGGCGTTGCCCGGGTGTTTGGAGGTGTATGCTGAGCAAAAAAAAAAAAAAAAAAAAAGGTCAATTTTTTAACTTTGATCCCTATTATGACCCCTTAAATTTATTGTTTTGGGCTCAAATTAAGTTATTAAGTTAGATCCATGTCCAATGAACCTATATCTTATATTTCAAGTGTTTAGACCCAAAATTGTCGGAGGAGTTGTGTAGAGTTCTCAAAGGTCAAATCATTGAACTTTAACCCCTTAACAGACAAATGTCTGGCTGAAACCCGATCACAGATTTTCCCAAATCCTGTATATCAAATTTTGAGTCCGTAGACTAAAAGAGTTATTGTGTAGGGAAATGTACACAGACAGACACACAGACAGACACACAGACAGACACACAGACATACAAACACGTTCACTTTTATAGATATATAGATTCCATACATGTTGCCCCAAAACAAACCTTCTTCCCAACAGAAACGGCGTCATCTTCCATCATAATGCTCATTGTCACATAGCCAAACTAAGTAGAGATCTTCTAGGAGAAATTGGTTAATAAATCTTGCCGTATCTTGCATATTTTACCTGGCTCAGATTATCCCTTATTTCGAAACCATTTAGATGGTATTACGTTAACATTACGGGAGGATAATTGATTTACGCATGAGTAAAGAGAAGATATTTCCGTGGAATTATTTTACATTGAGTTTCATAAATTAAAGGATTGCTATAAATAAAAGGATAAAATATAATTGAATAAGCATATTTTCCCATAAACACACACACACACACACACACACACACACACACACACACACACACACACACACACATATATATATATATATATATATTGTGTGTGTGTGTGTATTACCGGTATTTAATTGTGTCAATTATGCAAATTGATTTGACTTCTAAATAAGATTTTATTTACAGAGATCCACACCCGTCAAAAACTTTCATTCGTTGTTGAGTTCGGTTCCGAGCTGTTAATTCTGAAACAATTCCAATAAAGACAAGAAACATATTTATTGCCTTAAACTAGTCAATAATAAAGTAATAAAACACTGAATGAGAAATATATATGAGAAATTATCCAAAAATAAATAAGTTGATATTTTTGGACAAAAAATAACAATAACGCGCAACAAATATGACTTTATTAATACTTCTATGAAAATAGTATGTATTTATTTTAAATATAGAACTTACTTTTTTTTACATAGACACCACTTATCAAGTCCTTGAGTCCACTCGAGGATAAGGGTTAAAGAGTGTACAGTAGAAATTGTGGGTTCGTGAACAATCTGAGTGAGGTCATAAGCAATGGAGAATCATGACAACCTCCCCTCATCATCGGTCTTGTTTGAGTGAATTAACCATTCCACATTGTGAACATTAAGTCCCCACAGATATGCATATTAGCTGAAGAATAAGCAGATAGGACGTTGTCAATTTTCTCAGATATGCTTTTAAAGATAGTAACTCCGCTGTTGTGGGGTCGATAGAGAGCAAATATAAATGCAGTAGTTTGAGCAAGTGCAACCCGAAAGCACATAGAGAGTAAGTTAGGATCTTCTCTGGAGATGTCCATACCACATGGAAAACCATGTTTTATATAGACACATATTCCATCGTCATGGCGATCTTGGGGTCAGATTTGGAAGTTAAGTTAGAGTATCCTTTACTTACAAACTAATCTAGGGAAATATTCTGTCGAATGCCAGTTTCACTTAGAAAGAATATGTTAGAACGTAGACCCCTTAATGTTGGAGAAGGAGACATGGTAGTGGAAGTCTACGTTAGAAGTTGGAGATCAGGGTTTAATCATGTATTTTTTATTGAAACTTTTCATGATGGAGTTTTGGGATTTGTGGACTAGGTCGACTGACTTGCTTGAAGCAGGGCAGAGAGGGATAGTAAGAGATAAATAGAAATGAAGAAATATTTTTTTTGTAGCACATGAAAAGGTAAAGCCGTAACAATTACCCACATATATGGCACCGAGAGGCCCCACCAGAAGCTACTGCATGGTCCAGAATCCATTCACCAAATGGCAATACAGCAGCTCCAGTACTTTGCACCTGCTGATAGGACAGCCTCCTTAAGTTCGGGTCCCTGACTATCAGGCGGATAACGTCAGTCCAGATAAAACGTTTACCTCCAGCACCCTTACTAGTGACATGGCAACAAGGATAGACATAGAAACAGAAAATTTCCGAGATCTCTGGCGGCTGTTCATGCAAACTACTGCCAACCTAAAAAACAGCCTTTTCTTCTCTCTTTGTCAGAAAAATCACTCATTAAAATACGAGGACTAAGTGATAAATAAAGAGAAGCGAGAGTAACGCGAGCTGCCGATAACGCATCCACAATGCATTGTCTACTTTCCATTAAAAAAAAAATTATTAAGTATTGTACTTATAAAAGTCTATTTGGCGTGTTTAGGGAAAAGTATGGTTAAAGATCCCCTTCTCACTAACTGAAAATGAATACAATTGCCAAATCTGTTATGCTATTAACTTGGAAAATATAAACATTTATGGACAAGAAAAATCTATTATAAAAAAATAAAACAATACATATTCCAAATGAACTTGCCAGATAGAATCGGCACATTTTCCACGAGAAAACAATTTACACAATTAATAAAACAATTAAATAAAAAATAAAGATTAAAAACTGAAATAATATAATATTAGCACTTGCATCTAGAAAAGAAATATTACAAAATTCATAACTTAACTGCTATAATAAGACGTCCTTCGCTTTTATACTAAGATAATTTAATGAGTACTAATAGATACTCAGAGAGTAATACTGTGCTACATAGTTCAATAAAAATAATTGAATCACATTGTAAGATACAGTCTTTAAATTATTATTTCACTCCATCACCTTTTAGGAAACAATATCTTTCTTTTTTGTTCGATGGTGTGTGAAGGTTCAATCCGCAGCATGGGCGATACTAAGAATACAATTGCGAATTACTTAATATTTCTACCCGGCACTGGTTGACAGAACGAGAACATACTACTTCCGTGAATTAAATAAAGGGTTCTGTTTGAAATTCTGTGTAGATTACCAAACTCCACAAAATGCACATGAAGAAAGTCGGAGGTTATATCGACCGAAACGTTGTGAAAATAACACTCAAGAATAATCCAAATAATACAACATATCAATGTTGATCTGAAAAATTAAGATACAAACATCAAGTATTATTTTTGACTTATGCTTCAACATCTCACCAGAACAAAGCCAAAAACACTATTTTTACTGCGTCCCTATTCTAGCAATGAACACCCAAGTCTATTAAAAACATAGGTCGCCATTTTTTATTTACTTGAACACTAATTTAACCATCGAAATACAATGGCGAAGGTCGATAAACAATGGCGCCTTTCTTGTTTATCACATGAAGTAAATGAAAAAGCGAGTTGCTCGTGCATTACAAAGATGTCATTTGTTTGCCGAATGTCGTTGGACAGAAACCATCAAAGGAAACCAAAAATTGTTGGATGTTCATTTCAAAAAGAAAATGTCGACGCCATTAGTTACATTGATGTGTGAAAGTCTTTTTATTGTTGACAAGATTCAGCCTATAAAGTTCTTTGTAAATCGGTTGGTTGGAAAGGAAAGCACGAAATGAGTCCATGAAGATGTATATTAAACAATGCATCTTTGTAATATTAAGGGGGCGTTTGAAAGGATGATCAAAAAGAATATCTGGTAGATACAGTGAAATAGACAGATAAACATAAGATCAGTTGGCAGATATGACAATATGAATAATTGGTTAATTAAAGACTATATATATATATATATATATATATATATATATATATATATATATATATATATATATATACATATATATATCAAAGGATGACCGGTTACTTTTGATGCTATATCAAAAATAACTGGAATTAACCTTTAACGTTGGTTTCTTCAACCAATTTGGAATCTAATAACATCATCATATTCTAGTCAAGGATTACGATTCCATTCGGATACCAAAATCTCGTATCCTTTTTTGTTTTGTTTCAACCATTCTTTTCTTTCTATATGTCCCTAAAAAGATTTAATCTTTAATATATTTTCAATGTATGTGCTAAACAGCAAATTTATATCAAACCAGATTTAATATTTTACTAATGACTTTCCTCTGAGGAAATGAGCCTACACCGAAAATCAATGGATTAAGGAAATTTCTTTAAAATGTATTCTTTGTTTAAATAATAAATTTGTTTTGAAAAAATGTATTTTTCGGAATGAAATAAAGACGAAGCGCTGATGAACACATAACTCGGTTTGTTCCTATTTATCTCTCTCTCTCTCTCTCTCTCTCTCTCTCTCTCTCTCTCTATATATATATATATATATATATATATATATATATATATATATATATATAGTAAGTTATAAAAATATATATGGCGATTAAGCTACACTGAATATTCCGGGTTTCATCCACTCTAGGACTCTTCAGGCTTAAGAGTCCTAGAGTGGATGAAACGCGGAATATTCAGTGTAGCTTAATCGCCATATATATTTTATAACTTACTAACTAGCTCTACCTACGTATTGAGCACTTTTGAAGTAAATTCTTAAAGTTTACGCATAAATTTATACTCTCGTATATTAATTTTATGTGAGTAAATGAAGTAGTTTATATATATATATATATATATATATATATATATATATATATATATATATATATATACTAGCTGTAAGCCCGGCGTTTTCCGGTCGTACAATGTGCTTAATATTAAGGGGGCGTTTGAAAGGATGATCAAAAAGAATATCTGGTAGATACAGTGAAATAGACAGATAAACATAAGATCAGTTGGCAGATATGAAAATATGAATAATTGGTTAATTAAAGACTATATATATATATAGATATTTAAAGCTAATCAGATTGCGTATGTACTACTATAGAATTAGTTGATTATTATATATTACGAGAAATAATTTGCCCGGTGGGCTAATTTGCAAAGGAATAATAATAATAATAATAATAATAATAATAATAATAATAATAATAATAATAATAATAATAATAATAAAAGTATAATGATAATGTAATTCATCAAATTCCGTCTGTGTTTGTTTACAATATCACGTCAGCTGATATTTAGACGTGACGACGATTTCCCTGAAGTCACTTCTGATTAATGTTTAGCTTTAAAATATGCAAACGAAGAAATGATTTTCCGCCATTTTCTTTTATTGTAAATAGAACTCATAAATAAGAAAATCTTAAGATAAAATTGCGAGGTGCACCCTAGCTTGAACAAGGGATACTTCCATTTGTAGTCGAATGCTCTTATATGTCTCCAGATTACAATAAATCTGTTTGTTTTTTTAAGAAATGATTTGATGACATTTTATTATCCCTCTTTGCCGGTCTAACGTAAAACATTTCCCTGTAAAATTTATTCTTTTTTATTTATAAGACAGACAACCTATTTTTAAGATCGGATTATTTTGCATATTCGATACTTATCGGATGGATTTCTGTACAAAACTTTACTAAGAACACTGCCAGATATATAAATTATCAGACATATAAATTAGCTTTCTGTGAAATTTGCAAAAGATAAGCTCAGCCGTTTCGGAACCCATGAGAAGGGAACTCACACGCTTACACAAAGTTACTTATATATATATGTATATGTATATATATATATATATATATATATATATATATATATATATATATATATATATATATAAGCCAATTAAATAAAAAAAACCAAAAAAAAAACCAAAACAACCCACTGTAAACTGAAATAGACAAGTCGACTTTTGCGACTATGCCAAAAAAACATGACATCTACACTAACCCTTTCCCTCTCGCTCTCCCTCTCTTTCCCTCTCCCTCTCTCTCTCATCTACTTAATATACCTCACTGAACAAGCAAAAGGCAGTTAAAATTTAAAACCTAAAAATTGAAACTCCCCTCCTCTCCTTACTCCCGCCCTTTTTGCTTTTCTTTACCGTCCTCTATGCACCTCCCTCTCCCTATATCCATATATCTACACCCACGCCTACCTGAATCTGCTACCCCCCAGACACAATACAATCGAATGTATTTTAACCCTCAAAACTGAGATATTGTCAATACGCGTCTCCCTCCCCCTTATTATCTCCTACCTCAACCTCCTTTTTTTCTTCGTATTTCTTCTAAAACACTTCTTCCTAATGCTAACAATCACTTCTGTAAAGTCTGACGAGGCTGTTAGATCGTAAACATGGTCCAACATCTGAAATATATGTAACCAAACAGATAAAACGGTAATAAAACATAAAACACACACACACACACACACACACACACACACACACACACACACACACACACACACACACACACACACACACACACACACACACACACACATAATAAAATTACACTTAGAAGTCAAATTACAGCGCAATATTATGAAAGATAACAAATATTTATTTGTTTAAAATTAATATTTCGGCGATAGATGCCATGTTCAGAATTTTATCCATTTTTTCCCTCACCATAATGGTAAGTGGAGGAAAAAACTAGTGCGGATATTGCGTGTTGTTCATCTGCGGTGATATTTTCAAATGCCGGAAATGAACACCATGCGAACTGTGTACTAACATTTTCTTCCACTTACCGTCATGGTGATGAAAAAAAATGTATAAAATTCTGAAGATGGTGTTTATCGCCGAAATATAATTTTAAACAAATAAATATTGGTTTAGTTTTCATAATATTGCGTTGTTATTTGCAGGAATGCTATAAGAAATTGATCGTTCCATCTGTGTCTTTCGATTGATTGTTTTTCTTTAGACCAAGAACTGTTGAATCATCTTGGTGCATCGAATGTTTATATGAAAAAAAAAAAGAAAAACAAACAAAAAAAAACAAAATTACATAATGAAACTGTCTGAAAATACACTTTGTCCATTGCCCTAATTCTGCGGCATGATTTTTCGCAGATTTTTGACTTGACATGCACAAAATATAAAACAGCTTTCTCTTATCGTTGCAGACATTAAAAAGGATTCAATTATTTTATGTATATTTAGTTTCCCCGTTTTATTTAAACGATAACACATGGAAAATAATAGCGTCTGCTTTAACAAACGAGGAAAAATAATCGCCATTGCATAAATAAATAATGGGATAAATGTGAGATTTGTTATTTTTCAGCGAAAAAAAAAAAATGTCAACTTCAAGTTGTAATTAGAGATTTTATTGAAGGGTGAATCCCCAAAACAAAAAGGCGACGGGAACAATTGGTCATTTCTATTCACGCCCAAGCGTAGACGACGCGCTATTATTTTGTCACACTGCCATGGATTTCCAGTGTCTTTTAATTTATTACCAACTTTAAAAGCATAAAAGTGTCCATGCCCAACGTTTAGTGTAAAAGTTAAAAAAGTTATAAAAACAATAAGAACTATTTCAATTGCGTTCAGTCTGTTTACACAGTCAACTACGATGATACTATGTGAAATATGATATTGACAGAGCAAAGAGAATTCTGTTTAAAACTCACACGTCACAGAGCAAAGAAAAAGCGATTTCAAACTTAGCTTAACAAGGCAAATAAAATGCTATTGCAAAACTAATTCATAACAGAACAAAGAAAATAATTTTCAAACTAAAGCTTGTTTTTACATGGGAGTTACCAATTTTCTAGGCCCGAAGGCCACTCGAGGATAAGAGTTAATGAGTGTACGGCGGTCACCGGAATAACAGTGTATTAATAATTAGTAGTGGAAAGGGAATAGAAACAGATTATTGAAGCGGGGGGGGGGGCGGTAGCTCAACAAGAACTTGTTTACATTAGACTTGAAAGCGACCATATTGTAGTCAGCTGCAAAGCAGACCAACGGAACAGAGTTCAAGTGGCGGTAGTTTTAGGAATAAAGCTTCGTTCATGGAATTTATGTTTAGCTTTACATTGTAGTATACATTGCAATGTAGAATACTATAGTTCATTTTATAAATTTTGTGCATATAATGGCCTGAATTAAAGTTTAAAAAGCATGTCAAGTATCATTGTTCAATTGAGCTCCATTAATTTCGAACGTGCCTCTGTCATATCAAAGAACCTATTGTCGATTTTACCTGGCATTCTGATTGTGCGGTGATAATAATTAGAATTTAAGTTTAAAATGAAAAAGTAAAGTATCACGGTTCAGTTGTACTTTAAACAGAAACATTTATTTCGAACGCGCCCCTGTCATATCAAATAATCCACTGTTGATTTTATATGCCGGACCTTTCTGCTTGTGTCGTAATAAATAATAATAATGTTAGACTGTGCAAGGTATTAACTTTGGACAGAATCGCATATACCTTCTTTTTTCGGATTATTTCGATTATCGATACAATTAAAGTAGAATACTTTCCGGCATCCAGGAACCACAACAGTGCAGAGGTGAGATTTTGCTGCTTGTCGAGCTAGTGAATCTGTAAATGGAAGGGAGAGAAATGCCATGAGTTCATCAGGTCACATTCCATTAAAGCACAGAGATGCAATATTCCGGTGATGGGACAGGAGTTGGAACTTAATCGCCAGTTCGGGACATTAGATTAGGAACTTGTTTTTTTGGACCCGGTCCAAACCGCAAAATGTACGAATGGTTGCTTTGTAGAAATATATGATGATGTCAGGGTTGAGTAGTTTTCTAGCATGGTAGCGGGAGCCTACCTTATTTGCAGCAGTCTTTGAAATGTCATCAATGTATTTGTTCGAATTCATATCACATGTGAATGTTAACACAATATATTATAGGTAGTTTTACCGGTGAGAAAAAAAAAGAACAAATAAAAAACAGCTGCAAAAAAAATAAAAAAAATAAAATAAAAATAATAACTCATATTTTTTTATGAATTTTGTATTCATATTTTCTTTTATTATTGAAATATGAGTCTTTGTTAATTTTTCCGGATTTTTAGTCGCGTGCAAGCAACTCTATAAGTCACACCGTTGGTCGGTCGGTCGGTCGGTCGGTCCGTAACACTTTTGTGCTTGGCCTTTTTGGTTCAGATCAAAGGTCTGTTGTTAATAAATGCTGTTCTTAGCTTTTTAAGCGTTTCTTGGCTTTTTGGTCAAGATCAAAATGTAGTATCTTTTTCGGCAGATACTGCAAGCAAAGACCATATGTAGGGGAAACCCCACATATAAGACCTTGGTCAATGTAGGGGGCAACCCTTCATACCAATTGTCACTATCCAGCTCCCCTACTCCCCGGGGAGTTGGTCCCCATTTCCCCTTCAGTCCTCACATTAAAAATGCCTAATTTGCTCGGTGGGGGGGGGGAGAAAATGAACTCAGCTTTTCTTGGTCTTTTGGCGAAGATCAAAGTGTAGTATCTGTTCCGGGAGATACTGCACTTAAGATAATTTGTACCAGTCAATGGAGAGGAAACCCTCTATACTGGGACAATTATTATTTTTGGTAACCAGAGTGACCCCTTTTAGGGGAGCTGGTTTTTACCTCACATTAAAAACGGCCTTGTGCCTAATTTGCTCAGTGGGGGAGCAAATAAATACCATCTGTTCCGGGAGATACTACAAGCAAAGACCATATGTGGGGAAAACCCCACATATAAGACCTTGGTCAATGTAGGGTAACCCTTCATACAAATTGTCACTATCCAGCTCCCATTTCCCACCAATCGGGAGCTGGTCCCCTTCCCCCCTCCCTCTATCTCCACATTAAAAATCAGCCTTGTGCCTAATTTGCTCAGTGGGGAAGCAAATAAATACCAACTCCACATATAAGACCTTGGTCAATGTAGGGGGCAACCCTTCATATCAATTGTCACTATCCAGCTCTCCTACTCCCCGGGGAGTTGGTCCCTATTTCCCCTTCACTCCTCACATTAAAAATCGGCCTCTTGCCTAATTTGCTCGGTGGGTGAGCAAATAAATACCCTTTTTTGGCCTTTTGGCCAAGATCAAAGTGTAGTATCTGTTCTTACTACATGCTGTACTTATGTTTGTAACTTTGTGATATAAAGAGGGGGATAACTTTTCTGTATTAATTTAATGTAAAATGATCACCCACTTTACAACCAGTCAGTCTCAAAGCCATTCAAGTCATTCTTCAGATCATTCAAGTTGTTTTTGAAGGATTCCAGTTATTTTTTAAGCATTCAAATCATTCTTAAGGTCATTCAATTTATCCTTAAGTTCAATAAATTCATTCTAAGTCATTTACTTTTTATTTATTTAAGTCATTTCAGCCCATTTTCGGTCATTTTAGTTTATCTTTAAGAATTTCATATCAATCCTACATTCACGCATTCATTCATTACACGCGAGCACGCGACTAATGGCTATCGGCCTTGTTTTCTATTGTTAGAAGAATAAATAATTTAATTAATGAGCGAAATTTATTTAAAACTTCGTTTCTTCAGTTTTGCTTCCTTTTCTGTTGACAGCATTTGACTTGCGTTCTCAACTTTGTCGAATAA
Organism: Euprymna scolopes; assembly: GCF_053919585.1. NCBI lineage: Eukaryota > Metazoa > Mollusca > Cephalopoda > Sepiida > Sepiolidae > Euprymna > Euprymna scolopes. The sequence goes on from NC_136511.1 coordinate 30,575,595, forward strand.
TCAATTACTCTTTGACACACGAAAAACATTTGTAACAGGAGATGGAAATCACGTTTCTTCCTTGCAGCTGCCTTGGCAACGTATTCTATGTATTTGCTCCAATTCAAGTTACCCGTCAATGTCAGGTTAAGAAGTTTGAATGATGGAGTCTCAGATAGGATGTTATTAACCATGGCCATCGATGGATGAAAAGATTTCTTATTCTTGTTAAAGAAAGGGGGCTGTGCAGTGTAGCATCAAATATTACTGTCCATTTTTGTCTCTGCTCCACTATAGACTGGACATCATTCTCGAAGGTTTCTGCTGCTAGCTTGTATTCGCCAGCAGTTTGAGAATGTGTTAGCATTCACAATTATGTAAATGTTCTAATGTTCTCAGGCATGAAACGAAGCAAATTAAGTTCGTCAATTAATAGAGTGATACGATTCTATTTCCATTGTCATTATTAAATCAGAGTTATCGCTACTTCGGTATGCATTGTAGGTACAAACAGAGATGACTATTTTAGCTTTGTTCTGCGCATGCGTGCAAAATTAAGAACAAAATTCTTCTTCTTTCTGGCACGACTTTCAAGGTACATATGCGTTGTCTGTTGCTCCTTTCAAAGTATGCTTTAGAAATTCTCATATGTTAAGCATACAATGTTCTTGTTTTAACCGAGCCACTGAATTCTCAAACACTAGTCAAAGAACAAAACGACTTTGTCGTACACTTTATCGGCGATCTGGCATACAACGGCGGAGATAGATTCAACGTGAGTAAGATGTACATATTTAGTATATCAAAACAAATGTTCCTTTTTTGCTAGTCTCTCAACGTGTCTGTTTCTCATTGCGATTGGAGCGATTGTATCATTTGTTTTGTACTTTTCCGTCTACTGTTTACATAATGTGTGGTTCTTAACACTTTAGATTCGTCTATATAAACTGGGATAAATACATGTGTTTTTAAATCCAACTGTCTTCTACATTGTTCTTTTCTTCTTACGACACCTGTTTCTTATCAACAATGGCGCCCACGAAATATGGCGGACACGTATGAAGAGAACGATGTAGTCTTGAACACGTGGTCAACAAAAATGATAAAAACAGAAATATGATATACTAGCTTACACCCGGCGTTGCCCGGTCGTATAGTACGCTTGATATTTTAATTTATGCAGATTGCGTATGTATTATAGAATCAATCCTCTATTGAATATTATTTATTGCGAGAAATAATTTGCCCGGTGGACCAATTCGCATAAATAAATAAATAAATAAATAAATAAATAAATAATAATAATAATAATAATAATAATAATAATAATAATAATAATAATAATAATAATAATAATGTTCATCAAACTCCGCCTGTGTTTGTTTACAATATCACCTCAGCTGATATTTGTGTTTGACGATGGATACCCTGTAAAAGGCACTTCTGATTAATGCTTAATTTTAAGTTATGCAAACGAAGAAATGATTTACGGCGATTTTAAATAGTACACCTGGTCTTATCGTAAATTGAACTCATTAATGAGAAAAATTAAAATAAAATGGTGAGGTACACCCGACCTTAAACAGGGGATCATTCGATCTGTAGTTAAATGCTCTACCACTCAGCTATATCTCCAGATCACAAGAAATCTGTTTGTTTTTTAAGAAGAAATGATTTGCTGGGATTTTATTATTTCTCTTGGCCGGTGTAATATAAAATATTTCCCCTATAAAATCCTTTATCTTTACCTATAAGAAAGAAAAATTAATTTCAGGATCATATTTTGGGGTATTTTAGATACTTATCAGGTGAATTTCTGTACAAAACATATCTAAGAATACTGCCAGACATATAAAATACATTTATGTGAAATTTGCAAAAGATAGGTTTAGCCGTTTCGAACCTATGAGGAAGGAACACTCTCTCGCATACACAAAATGACTTTTATATAATAGATAGATAGATAGATAGATAGATAAAGGTTCATCTGTTATATATGCTTCGCAGAGAAAGAAACTATATTGCACATTTCGCGATATTAATCATAGGTTGATTGAAAAAGCCAACTAGATTCATGAAACATCAATTGAACGCGTATCAATTCCTATATGCCTAAGCACCGCCATGTAGATAACCTGAGCAATTCACGGCAGTTACATGTTTTTACCAACTAAAATAATATTACGTTGTGTGTATGAATATGTTCCATAACGACGTACACGTTGAATAGTGGCATTTATATTTTATCTGTATATTCATGTATGTGTAAATGCGTGTATGTATATACGTCGTATCATTTAGTTGATCGTCTAGTGTGTATATTTTAACATTTATGCAACAGTTCTAACAGGAAACGATTGACGTGGACGTATCGAAACAGTTGTTGACAAACAGTTCTTTTTAACACGTGTAAATAACACAACACATACCTGAATTATTTACGAACATTTATTTTCATGATTTCAGCCGACATCTTCAAAGATTACAATATCTTTATATCTTGGCTGCCCGACGAAACGCCGCTCCCTGCGTCATGGAGACACCAACTCCCCCTTTGAGTCGACCGTTCTTTCTGATCTCCAGCTAACGACTGACTAGAATCTCTCCAAATCTACATCTCATTACGTGTCTCAGACTAACAGCTGATGCAAGCTCAATCTAATTATTTGTTCATGCAAACTAAAAATCATGTTTACGTCTATTTCCTATATTCATGTTCGTTTGTAGTGATATTATTATTATTTCCTATCAATCACTTTTTCCCAATCTAATTGTTTATTTTTCTAATCATAATAATTGATCCAGCGACCCGCCATCGCTCGAATCAATTATTATTATTATTATTATTATTATTATTATTATTATTATTATTATTATTATTATTATTATTTAAAGTTATCATCTTGAAACGCTGATGTTTTTTATGTCCTCACATTCTCATCTTTCACTTGGATTGGTGTTTAAGCTCATGTCATTAAGCGAAACTATTTCATATTTGTCCATTTTAAAATAGAGTCAAAATGAAACGATTAAATAAAAGATTTTAAGAAAGTTATATTGATTTGAGAATTTTTATCTGACGATTTTGCGGTAAGAAAGCATAGCATCAACTTGTTAAAATTGTTTAATAAAAAAACGGTGTTATTTCTCTATTCATTAATTATTATTATTATTATTATTATTATTATTATTATTATTATTATTATTATTATTATTATTATTATTCACATTTTGTGTCTGGCTGTTGGTATTGCCGATTTTATACTAATATACGGATCATAACAAATAAACAAAGGCTATCAGCATATTATTATTATTATTATTATTATTATTATTATTATTATTATTATCATTATCATCATCGTCATCATCATCATAATAATAATAATAATAATAATAATAATAATAATAAAAAACAACAAAAAAACAAAAAAAAAAAACAATAACCCCCCCCCCCAAAAAAAAACTCTGCGGACTTTACTTGTTTTCTTGTTTGCTTTCATGTTGTTTTTGACGATCGGGCGATTTCGTCGTTTAAAGAAGGGATGGCAGATGAATTTATATACATATATATGCCTGCGTAATTGCTTGAATCTTGTCTTCGACGATCGGACGATTTCATCTATTAAAAGAGGGATGACAAGTGAATTTATGTAAACCGTGTCAATTGCTTTATTTCACATTAGTAAAATATCAATATTTCACTTACTAAATGCCACAAAAAATTAAAATTGTATCACCAAAAGACTGCTTCAAGTTTAATTATTTCCCAAATCTTATTCAAAATCATGCGATATTCACGAAAGTATGATATTTTATTCTTTATCAAGGAATTTCCATTGTTCATCGCTTTATTGCAGGTTTCTTAAAGTGTTTTTGGGCAAAATACAAGGTCTAATAACGAAAACTTTATTTTTTATTATACTAGCATGGGTGCCGGCGTTGCCCGGGTGTATGGAGGTGTATGCTGAGCAAAAACAAAAAAAAAAGAAACAAAATAAAACGGTCAATTTTTTAACTTTGACCTCTATTATGACCCCTTAAAATTTATTCTTTTGGGCTCACATCGAGTTATTAAGTTAGATCAATGTCCAAGGAACTTATATCTAAAATTTCAAGTGTTTAGACCCAAAATTGTCGGAGGAGTTGTGTAGAGTTCTCAAAGGTCAAATCGTTGAACTTTGCCCCTTAACAGCAAAATTTCTGACCAAAAACAGATCACATAGATTTTCCAAAATCTCAGTACCCTGTATATCAAATTTCGAGTCTTTAGAATAAAAATTGACAGAATTATTGCGAAGGAAAATGTACACAGACACACAGACAGACAGACACACAGACACGTTTACTTTTATAGATATACTAGCATGGGTGCCCGGCGTTGCCCGAGTGTTTGGGGTGTATGCCGAGAAAAAAAAAAGATAAAACGGTAATTTTTTTTAGCTTTGACTCCTATTATGACCCCTTAACATTTATTGTTTTGGGCTCAAATCAAGTTATTAAGTTAGATCCATGTCTAAGAAACCTATATCTAAAATTTCAAGTGTTTAGACCCAAAATTGTCGGAGGAGTTCTCAAAAGTCAAATCGTTGAACGTTGACCCCTTAACAACCACATTTCTGACCGAAAACCAGTCACATCGATTTTCCCAAATCTCAGTACCCTGGATATCAAATTTCGAGTATGTAGACTTAAAATTGACAGAGTTCTTGCGTAGGGAAATGTACACGGACACACAGACACGTTCACTTTCATAGATATATAGATTTTTCTCTCCAAGAATAGTAAATAAAAGTTCATGTTAGGTGCTAAGCCTAAAATAAACGAATTATTTATCGACATATCCACTATTTCTTTTTAAAACAACTTTAAACAACCATTTTGTCCATCGAGGATTTAATTGTTTGATCTGCAAAGAAGTTATGGCTCTGGAGACATCAACTATTTTCCTCCACAGCTCATCCTTTTAAGTAAATTGCTCTCCTCCCTCATAAACCCTCTTTTTAATATTGACCAGAGATGTTCAATGGAGTTCAGGTCTGGAGAATACGGTGGCCAGGCCATGGAGGTTTCTCCAACGAATCCCATAGATTCAGGGAACGCTGAAGTTGCCCTAGTACAATGGGATAGTTCATTGTTGACTCCTCGCAGGTTACTGACTTGGTTGGTCTTTACTTACTAAAAGAGATAGACAAGAAAAGTCCAGGTTTAAATGGGGGATTTTATAGGGATGACGAACTTTTCGTAGCTAATTCTAGCGATCGTATCACGGAAAAATCAACAAAAAACATTAAAATTTATTTTAAAGGAATTTGGATTAGAGATAACAATTGACAGCAATTATAAGATAGTTAACTTTCTAGACGTTACCCTCAACTTAAACAATAACACATATGAACCTTATCACAAGCCCAACCAGAAAACATTCTACATAGATTACCGATCGAACCATCTGAAATGCATGAAGAAGGCGTTGATCCCCAACATTCCTAAAAGAGTTTCAAAACGTTCTAAGAATGAGAGTCTTTTTGATAAAAACAAGGAATACTACAATGATGTCGTTATGAGATCGGGATACAACGAAAAAAATTGAATATAATAGAACCAATAATAGTAAGAACAACAAACCTTACTGCACAATCTCGTATAACATGGCAATGAAAGCTAGAAAAAAAAACAAAAATCAATAAGGGAAACGTTGAAAGTGATCAAAAGAATAGGAACGGTGGGGGGGGGAAATAATAACAGCAGAACAGGTAAGGATGAGGGTGGTACCATTAATAAGAGAAATAGACACAAGAGACAAGTTTGGTTCAATCCATCATTCAGCGAGCATATAAAAAATAATATATCTAGGGAATTCTATAGAATGATAAACCAAAACTTCCCCCCGGAGAATAAACTAAGCAAAATAATAAATAGAAACTTTAAAATTATCTTTCTCAACATCTAACAACTTAACTAATACTATAATCAGCTCCAACAATAGAAAAATCAGCAAAATAAGGAATAATAACGAATTAGCATCAAATGAAAGTATCTTAGACAGAAAATGTAATTGCGGAATACCTGGAAATTGTCCGTTGGGTGGGAAATGTCTAAACGTCGGAAATAGTGTATAAATGCGAGATAAAAACCGAGAATACTAATAGGGATGGTGTAAACGATAGCAGGGGAAGGGTACAAGAATCGGCATTAAAAATAAAAAAAGAGGAATACAACTGCATTAGATGATTAGGTCAAGGAATTTAATAGAAATAATGTAGATTTTGAATTAAAATGGTCAGTAGTGGACAGGGGAAGGAAGTACAGACCAATAAAAAGGTGCAATCTATGTTTATTGGAAGTCTTTTACATAGTGAATTCCAAAGAGGAAATTTTGAATAAAAGACTAGATGCCATAGAAGGATGTCTCCACAGGAAGAGATTTCTGCTATCATGCCTTAAATGTAACTGAAGTATAACTTTTTACAACAATAAGGATCATCGGATGTTAGGATTAAATTTTAATGCAGGGTTTAAATGCAGGGTTGGACGTCTTCTCATCGGAGTGAAACACATTTGTAGCTATTGGGTGGTTTTGCTGTCAGAATTATAATTATAGGATATATACCACTTTGCTTAGATACCCAAGAATACAACGCACGAATTATAATTCTGGCTTTGAAGACAGGAGCAACCTAAGTTGTTATTGGACTAATAACAGATGTGGGTTAAACCTATGGGTAAAAAAACAGTTTTTAAGATTAAAAACATAATTTATATCTTTAATTTGTTAAATAAGCTATCGTAGCACGTTCTGGACTTGTTTGATTAAATTAATTATTAAATCATAGACGCTTTCTAGTAATCACTAGACCGAAAACATCAAACGCCCTGAATTATCTCCCTTTAGCTGTTATAGGGAATAAAATTGACCTCTTTTCCAACATAATTAACTATTAGCAATAACAACATAATTGGATTATCTCTCTTCGTAATTGCTTTTTAGTAACGATATGAAAACATATTTAATTAAAATGATAATGAATTTTAAAACATTAAATAATGATAAATTGATCAGAATCTTTTACTCGAAATGTTGTATAAGGATTTATATATATATCATGCAGTCTTTTTCTTTATTCTCATATTCAATTAAACATTAAACCTAAAATGGTCTTAATCTAAGTTCTAAAATAACGATAAGTTGTAAACATTACTTGCCACTAATACGAAACTAAAATTAACCGTAACGTTAATGCAAGGTTGTTATGGCCATATTATAAATATAGAAATAAAAATTTAAAAAATCTTTTTAAAAGAATTAATTATGTGAAATAAAGAAATAGTGAAATATAATTTAGGAACTCAACGAATGGGATATAAGACTTTTTTTTTAAATGGCTAAGGGTTTTTTATGGAAACTTCTTATGACTTTGTTCTTAAATAAGGATACGAAAATTAGGTGATATATTAATATTTAAATGGGTTTTCCGTGGAGGTTACCTCAAGGGTAAATGTTTCTCACATGCTTTTTCCGTTAAGGGAATTTTTCTTTCTTTTTCTTTCTCTTCAAACAATGTTCTATTGTCAAGAGTGTTTTTATTCATAAAGTCTGAAGAAATGCTGGTTTTTGAAAATTTTCAAACGATATGATGTTTGAAATTGTGGACCGGGCATAGAAAAAATTGTAACGTAAAATGAAATACACTTTTTGTTGCCATCAACACCTTTAATGTCTTGATTTTGCTTACAAAGTATATATATATATATATATATATATATATATATATATATATATATATAAAAATGTAAAGTTGGTTCGTTCTAAACAAATAAAACCCTATTTCTAAGTTACCAATTTATTTGAAATTTTACGACAACCCATCTTTAGAGTCGAGGTATGTTTTTATGTTATTGAAATAAATTTACCTCGCGATTTATTAAAATTAAAATATTAAATAAAATAAATATATTTTTTTATACTGCGAATCTGTTCTGTTGATAAAACTGAACTTCCGGTTCGATTCATTTCACAGCCACGAATTGACGAAAGATTTCATTTTCTGTTAACTCGATAAGTAAAAAAAAAACAAAAAAACTTACTCATGCAGAGAGTGATCCGTGCTGAAATAATAATGTTATTATTTAAAAAGCCATTCTTAACATGGGGAAGGGAGGGTGTTTTGTACCTATTCTGTACTTTAACCTTACAATTGAATAAAAACATATTAAACTTTAAACGTGGAAAACGATTTTAAAAAAATAGCGCGGATCACTCTCTGCATTAGCACACACAAACACAAAAATAATAATAATAATAATAATAATCCCATATTTAAAAACTTTAAATACATTTATGTACTTATGTTTTTTAAATTTTATTTATGTTAAGGCTTCACTCATGAAACATTACGTTTTAATTGTTTAGTTTATTTTCACGGCATTGTTTACATAAAAAAGTTTGTTTTAACTTTTTCTAAACTGTTTCATTTTTACGACATGCCTCAACGTATTATAAACACCCTACCCCCCATGTTAAAAAAAACAAAAAAAAACGCCCTTCCATAAACCTCGAAAGCCGTTCTTAACATGGGGAAGTTAGGGTGTTTATAATATGCTGGGGCGAGTCGTAAAATTAACGAAGTTGCACATTTACAAACATTTATTTATTTATTTATTTATTTTGAAAAAAGTTTTACTTTTTATGAATATTAAAAGAAAAATGGGTACTCATGCAGAGAGTGATCCAATCCATGCTTAAATAATAACGTTATTATTTAAAAAGCCATTCTTAACATGGGGGAGGGTGTTTTGTACCTATTCTGTACTTTAACCTTGCAATTGATTAAAAAAAAAACACGATTTAAAAAATAGCGCAGATCACTCTCTGCATTAGCACCGAAAAATGTTACTAAACATTTATTAATAATTTCTCACTTTTTACAAACATTTGATTTTAAATTTCTTTTTAAATGACGACTTTTATCGACTTTTTTTTAAATATCCCCCCATGGTGTTTATTCCGAAATCCGTTGTTAACATGGAGAGGTAGGGGGTGTTTATTCTGAAAGCCGTTCTTAACATTTGTGGAGGTGGATCTAATGTAAAAAAAAATAAATAAATAAATTAAAAAAAAAAACTAAATCATTTACTAATAACTTCTCACTTTTACAAATATTTTTTAATTTACATGCGCAGATGAACAAATTGTTGAATAGTGCGAAAACAAAACATTTAGGTCCATCTCCACAATTTTCTTTTTAAATGACGACTTTTATTGATAAATAAATTTACTTCTCCGCAACTTTTATTGATAAATAAATCTACTTCTCTGCCACGGGCACTGAACCCCTCCTTTTTTTTTAAATAGTATTTTCGGGTGGTTATGCTGACAACAAATATCAGTTAAATTTTGTAAATAGCCCCCCCTCCAAAAGTGGTGATTATAAGGTGGACCTAATCTAAAAAAAAAAGAAAAGTTGTTTATGCGCACATAAGCAACTATTTTTTTTATTAACTTTTTTTAAAAATTTTTAATTTAAAAATTAGTAAATTTCAATGAATAGAATAATAAATCATTTATCATTAATATGTGTTTTTGGTTTTGTGTTGAATGAAACTTTTTTTTTTCATTACAACAATAATGAACCAATTTAAATCTTCCGGCATGCGTTTAAGGGTTACGAAATTATCAATAAATCGTTTAGTTACTAAGCCAACGTCAGTAAATAAAAAAATGTTACGTGCGCATGCATTAGCCTTAACTGGGGGGGGGCTAAGGGAGCGACCATTAAATAATTATGCTGGTCGCCATGGAACTCAACGCCCAAGGAGTACCTAGTGGCACTTATGTTACCGTGCTATTTTTTAAAATAGTATTTTCCTGTTAAATTCAAATTTTACAATATGTTTTTCTTTTATTAATTTGTTAAGTGAAAGTACAGATAACCCGGTCGGTTTCTAATGCGAGGAAAATCTAGCCCCCCCCGAAAAAAAGGGGTACTCTGGATAATAACAAAACATTAAAATTGCCTCAGTCTCGAAAGATTTCTTCTCTACTGAACGAAGAAAAAAACGGTGAAGTGTAGTTCACCTTCTGTTTCTCTCCCCCTCTCTCAATATCTCTCTCTATCCATCTCTCCCTTTCCCTCTCTCAATCTATCTTTCTCTCTATATCACCCTCTCCATCTCTCTTTGAGCCCCTTTCTCTCTCTAACTCACTCTATCTCTCTCCTTTCCTCTGTTTCATCCCTCTCTGTTTCTAACACTCCAACTCTCTCTCTGTTTATCTATCAATCCCTTTATCTCTCTATTTTCCTCTCACTGTCTCTTTTCTATCTATATATCTTCCTCTCTATCTGTCCATCTCTAATCCCTCATCCTATTTTAGTCTCCTAAATTAATTACAGTGAATAAGGCATTGTCAAAACATGGATAAATCCTATTTTAATCACCTAATTTACTGACTGTGAGAATAGAAGTTATTTGGAAATTACTGCTACCTTGAACAGCACCAGAAGTAACTGGTAAAACCTTTCTAATTAAATTGATTTTGGCAGCCATTTGGTAACAAAATGACATAGCCTTAGCCCTTGCTGCATGAGGAATACCTGCGACCTTGCTGCCAAGTAGAAGAATTATTTATTCTACTTTAAAACATTCAACTTTTCAAAAATCTCATGTTTGACATCTCCAAAACATCCAATATGGGGAAAAATATTGCAGAAATGCAAACTTATTGTTTAGGATGAATGCACAATGGTACGCAAAAAATCACTTGAGGCTCTTGGTCGATCCTTGCAAGATTTGCGTGGCAATGTCAGACCATTTGGGTATGCAGTAATATTGCTTGCAGGAGATTTCAGACAAATGTTACCTGTTATTCTTCAATCAACACCAGCAGATGAAATAAATGCTTGCCTCAAATACTCTACTTTTTTGTTCCATGTGAAGACATTAAACTTAACTCAAAATATGCATGTACAGTTGCAGACTGTTCGATCCGCACAAAAACTTTTGCATCATTTGTGGGAAATTGGGTACAAAAAGTGCCAGCTGATCAGAGTTAAGGGCAAAATTCTTTGACTTTTAACTTCTGTAATTTCTGTAATTTTATTTCCTCAAAAGAATAGTTAGTTTAAAAGGTTTTTGCAGATATTCAAAATATAAGAATTCCATTTGACTGAGTGAATGAGCTATTCTTGCAGGTCAATACAAAGATGCCCATGAACTTAACGCTATAATTAAATGTAAAATTCCAAGTGAGGTAGTCAAATACAAATCCATCGACACTGTTGTGAAAGCAGATAAAGTGGTTAATTATCCAACAGTTATATTTGCCAGGGATGCCACCGCATGTATTGTAACTGAAATTTGGTGTACTAATTATCATGTGAAATATAAACCAATCCAAGCTTTGCAATGGCACATAGCTTGCAGTAAAAAAAAAATAACAAACAGTATCATAGAAACAGCAATCTTAACAGGACCTTTCACAGATGAATATATCTTCATTCCATGCATTCCTATGATTCCACTGTATACATCATTACACTTTAGCAAATTGCACTTTCCAATTTTATTGTCATTTGCAATAACCATCAACAAAGCACAGGGAACAATCTTTACAATTGTGGGCCTTACAGTTACACACTGACTGTTTTTTCACATGGACAATTTATGTTACATATTCAAGAGTCACCAAACCGGAAAATCTCTATATCAGCTAAGAAAATGGAACAACAAAAACTGTGTACCCATGTAAAATGGAAATTTAAACCTATAAGAAACATGCTTTTTCTCATTTTAGAACTTTTTCCATTGCGCCAATTTGAGCCACAGCAACGCGTGGCAGGGTACAGCTAGTATATATATATATATATATATATATATATATACGCACCCACACACCCACACACACACACACACACATATATATATATATATATATATATATATATATATATATATATATATATATATATGTGTGTGTGTGTGTGTGTGCGTGTGTGTGTGTATGTAGTTTGGATCTCATTACTATATAGTAGGTTTAATAGAATAATCAATTAATAATTGTCTCCATAGTAAACACATAATCTGCATAGAATAAAAATATCACATTTAAGCTTATCTTACTACCGGGCAACGTTTGGCCGCCTGCTAGTGTTTAAATAATATTTAAACTAAAATGACAAGAATTTACTATATTTGTGGTTCCAACTTTTTTCAGATATAGAAAATATTGCATTTCTAGTAAATACTATATTCATAGCAAAAAAAAAAAAAAATCAAATGTAATTTCTGAAAACGGAAACCTTACAATCTTAAACCTGAAGTTATTTCAACATTGCTATTTCGATTTACTCATGAATGAAACTTCAAAGATTAGACAAAAATAATTACAGCTTTTTGCGTCACTTCATCGATTTATGTTTCCAAACATGAATGCAAACATGAACAACGTTCAAATAAGCAAATTTAAAACACTATTTAGATATGATAGCGTTACACGAAAGGGCTATCCTTTTCTCATGTAAATAAGAAGACAGACTAGATAAGTGAAATTGATATTAGGAAAATGCAAGAATCGAACCCTATAGGCAATTGGATAATTGAAATCCTAGGAATGCAGTCCATTGTTAATTCTTTTAGAAATAGCTAAATATTATTTATGCCGGAAAAAAGCGATAGTCCATTCTTTTAGAATGACTAATAATATTAAATATGCCAGTTTAAAGAATGGACAATGCAAGTTAAAAATATTTAAAAAAATAGGTTAGATATTAAACCATTAGGATTGAGAATTCTTTGTTTGCAAAAAGTGTGTTTGGACAGACATATATAAATCCACGTAAAAATTAGTCACGTTGGAAACCACACTTCTGACGTCATAAACAAAGGAGATTTCTCAATATATGAATGGAGGGTTCGAAGTTAGATTAGGATCAGATAATCGGAGAAGATCATACACACTGATGAATATAGTTGAGGAATGGGAGTCCCTTAGAGGCGAAGGGAGAAGAGTAGACCATGTAGTCGAAAAGGCTTGAATTCCTGACTTCATCAATCGACCGATAGATTAATAAAGAAATCACCATTAATAATTATGTAACTGTGTTGTCTCGTGTCGTCTTTACAACCGAAAAGGTAAATGTGTTTTGTATGTTCATCTATAAACGAACTTTTGTAATACCACCTTACAAGTATTATGTATCCTTACAATGGAACTCAATTCACATCCACAGACTTTAAGGAATTTTGTAACACGTTCCAAGTAAAGCATATCACTACTCCGCCGTATTATCCAAGCTCGAACGGCCTCGCGGAGAGGTTCGTGGACACGTTAAAACGAGCGTTGAAAGATTCCATTGGGATACCAACGGAAAAAGCTTTGCAACAATTTTTGCAAATGTATAGGATAACACCGCACCCTATTACCCCGTCAAACATATCACCAGCCGATTTAATGTTTGCCAGAAAGGTGAAATCAGCGTTTGATAAACTATTGCCAAGACAGGCAATTGTCCGAAACACTACACACATAATAAGAAAGAAATATAACTCGGGAGATCGAGTATATTTCAAGTGCTACAGGAATAACACTTCTTACTGGGAATGTGAAGTAGTGCATAAACGCATTGGTGATTGTACATACATGATTAAAGGCATATATATATATTATTCCTTAATTGGAATTCATTTTTTGAGATGAGCATTATATGTTAATTTTTATTGGCGCAGTTGATAGAGACGTTGAATCTCTACGGTTCCAGATGAACATTGTCTGAAGATAGCGGTTTCAATCCCACCCAAAGCGTGCCAGAGGTTAATTGGTCAAAAATGTGGTGAGACGACAACAACTACGGATGGCAGTGATGGCTGAGAATGCAGTTAGGAGATTCGAAGTTCCTATCCGTCGCGGTTACCACCTGACGAAGGCCAGAGGAAGTTGGCCGAAACGTTGTGAACCAATAAAAAGATCCAAAAAAAACAACTAATAAAGATGAGACTAATAGTCCGAAATAAAAATAAAAATTAACATGATTAAAGGCCCACAAAATATATATAAAAGGCACCTGAACCAAATAAAAAAAACGCCACATTCAAGATGGTGATTATACAACAGTAGTCGAAGAGGAGGAAACCATGGACATCATATACGAATCCTTTAATTTGAAACCGCCTCAATATACACCTGAACCCCGAAGATCAGGTAGAAAAAGAAAGTTTAATGAACCATTGATGTTAAATCCCAAGAGAAAAAGATATTGAAATCTGTGCGACTTCAAATCCTGGGAGGAGGGTGTTGTGGTGGCACACATTCATTTGCATATGTGGATAGTAATTACACATAAATAGGAAGCCTCAGTTAGTCTGAGTGTGTGTTCACCAGAAGCCACCGAAGGCCACCGAGAGCAGATATGTTTCTCCAGCAAAGACTCTCTTATTTGACACCATTATGTAAATATCCTGTAAATATACCTTTTCCTAATACACTTCTTATTTGATCTACCTTCGTTTGTTGAGTCGTCATTTGTATTGCTTTCTACGTTACTTGCTTCAACCTGCAAACTTAACAGTTATTATGCTATTTAAAACTAACTTATATATCATGTTTCTATTTTAAATTAATTGTTATCGCTTTTCCTTTTTTTAATTAAATTTGTATTGTTTTTCTATTTTTAATAAAAATTTTATCGTTTTTCTATGTTAGACTTAGTTTTTATCGTTTTATGTTCAACTAAGTTATTATCATTCTTATGTTGAACTAAGTTTTTACCGTTTTTCTATTTTAAACTAAATTTTCATATTTCTTTCTATATTGAACTATTTTCTACTTTAAACTAAGTATTTATTGTTTGTCTACCTAAATAAAGTTTTTATCGCTATTTTATTATAAATCAAATCTTTATCGTTTTACTATTTTAAACTAACTCATTAATCTTTTCATATTTGAAACTAAGTTTTGATCGTTTTTTTTAAATTTTAAACTCATTTTATCGCTGTTCAATTTCCAACTAAGTTTTGATCTTTTTTTAAATTTTAAACTCATTTTATCGCTGTTCAATTTTCAACTAAGTTTTGATCGTTTTTTTATTTTAAACTTATTTTATCGCTGTTTAATTTTCAACTAAGTTTTGATGTTTTTTTTTTATTTTAAACTTATTTTATCGCTGTTCAATTTTCAACTAACTTTTTATTGTTTCTTCTACTTCATCGTTATTATTTAATTTAAACTAACTTATCGATTTCGCATTGTAAACTTACATTTTAATAGTTTTTTCTATTCTAATAAATTTATTTATCGTGTTTCTATTTTTAAATTATTTATCGTTTTTCCATTTAAAACAAACTTATTTATCATTAGTTTTCATGCTGGAAATTTAATTGGCAAGATGCTTGTTCATATTACGTTTTAATTTCTGCATATTGAGAAAACAGAAAACAGAGCGAAAAGTCCAATAGCATGCGATTCGAAACAAAATCTACTAGGGTAAATAATTTCCGGAATCTGGTTACTTCCATAGTGATGAGGGGATATTTTGAAACGGATCGAGTTAGTCTTGGTTACATGCGTAGATGTGGATACGGGTGCAATAAGTTCGTCGGAGTACATTCCATAGAAATACTTATACAGCAAGCACAGGGATGGAGTTTGGTAGACAGTGCTGGATTCATTAGGCTAGAAACTTGAGAGTGTCTTCTATGCAGTCATTCAACTTTCTGTTGTGTGTGTCAAGAAGTTTGAATGTTGGATTCTCAGGCAATCGGTGGCTTGAAAGGTTTCTTATAATTGTTAGAGGAAAGGAGTTTGGTCTTAGTAGCACTAGGCGTTACCACCCATAAAAATGAAACTATCAGTTACTGAGGTGTATTAGTCGATTATTTTCTGGTTTTGGCTAGATGATTTCGTTGACCCCATAGGATATCCATTATGTCAACGAAGCACATTCGTCTCTTCTGAGACAGGTTTTCAGTTCCTACTTATATTAAAAACTTAAATAGGTACTCGTGATACTGTGTTTCTGTGTTTTTAATAAACATAAAGAATTTTATACTTACAGATACTAGTATTTTATGCTTAAGCAATCATCAGTATACGAAGTAATAATTACCGCAAGTTCGAAGATTCGAACCAATTTAATAAAGCCATAATTGACTTCGGAGATTAATGTCTTTTCACAAGGCCATTAACACGTGAAAAGAAGGAGCTTAAGTACCTTTGGACGTTGTGTCAGCGAGAGTTCAAAGTAAAGAGTCAACAAATAAGATTTCCGACAAGACATGGAAATGTTGAAATGTAAAATGTTTAATGTTAATATATATATATATATATATATATATATATATATATATATATATATATATATATATATTAGTCCTCGCGCGAAAGAGCAGGACACAATGTTTAAAAAAAAAAATAAATAAAAAATAATAATAATAATAATAATAATAATAACAAAAAAAAAAAAAAAAAAAAAAAACTTTCGCTAGCGAGGACTACTATTGACCGTAACCAGTTATACATTTCTTTTGAAATTTTCATCTCTATTTTTCTCGTTATGTACATTGGATTTATAAAAACATTATCTTTCATCTAGCAATTAATGATATAGTTATAAAATTTTCAATGATATTTTTTAAAAAGTGCAACAGAATGCACATTACATAAAATAAATCCAAGGTAATTTTTTTGATTCAATTTAAATTAGATTTTTATACCTTACTTTGTAAAATTTATAAAAGTGCACTTTGAAGATAAATAAATTTCAAATTGAATCTTGTACCTTTATTTTTAAAGCCTATAGTAAAAACATTTTGTTTAACAATTTTCATGCCTTGGATGAAATGCTTTTCTAGCTTGTATGTATATATATATATATATATATATATATATATATATATATATATATATATATATATATGTATATATATATATATATATTTAGTAGAAATGGTAATTAATAAAAATCTGCAGAAAGTGCTCAATACTGTTGTAGAGCAAATATGTATTTTATTTTTATTACCGTTTTTTCTGTTTAGTTACATTATTGTTTCAGCTATGCGACCGTTTTTTGGCCGTCGTGCAGCCTCCTTAGACTTTACAGAAATGTTCGTTTATGGTGGAATGATAGAATGAATGATGTTCCCTTTTCTTTTTCCGCTTTTCTCGCATCCCTCCCTTGACGTCATTCATTCTTTCATTCCACCATAAACGAACATTTCTGTAAAGTCTGAGGAGGCTACACGACAACCAAAAAACGGTCGCGTAGCTGAAACAATAATGTAACTAAACAGAAAAAAAAACGGTAATAAAAAAATAAAACGTATATATATATATATATATATATGAGAGAGAGAGAGAGAGAGAGAGAGAGAGAGACAGAAGACAGTGATATACGCATGTAGATGAGCAATCAGTTTGAAAAAAAAAAGAATACGCAGAGAAACCTGAAGAAACAAAAAAGAAAGTAAAGAGGAGAACTTGTCGATCGGACATTTGGCACGGACGCATACACCAACACACTTAAGCATACAATTGAATGTATTAAGAAATTGTTTTGCGTTGACAGCGTGTAAGTTTCGGCTAGAAATGATGCCAGCAATTTTTTTGTGTGTCATTTCTAACAAACTTGTCCTGTTGCAATGAAGTCGAAAAAATATTTGATGTGAATTTATTTTTGTGTTTATAAATGCAAAGAAAGGAGGGTAAGTCTTAGTTTAGTAGTACTGTGGGAGTGTCTTTAATTATATTTAGTGCTTTTAGTAGCGCTCTGCAGGCCTTTGGCTTTTTTTCTCTGATCACTTAAATAATTTCTCTTCAAGAAAGAAGGATTCACAAAATTGATTTCAGTGGTGCTCTTGGGGTCTCATCGCTTACAGAAGTGCTCAATATAATAGATAGAGCAATAATCAAAAAGTATTTAATATCCTGGATAGAGCATTAAATTTGGTATATAAACTTTTTAATCTGTTTTCATCCGAAAAACAAGGTTAAAACTTAAAAGTTTGTACTTGGGTGTCATCGAATTTTTATCTGTTTAGGAACTGTTTTACGATTGCGCATGCGCAAATGTTCATATGGCAAATTCCTTATGTTAAGAATAACCAGGTTTGAAATTACTTTTTAAAGACCGTATCAAACTGAACTAGTAGTTATCATATTTGACTCGCTGTCTTAAATTTTTGATTTCGGTCTCAAATAGAACATTATTTTTTTACTTACAAAAAGTTAACCGTTTAGAAAAAAACATAATACTCGCATGGACATGTCACAGTTTTCTTTCCGTTTTTTTTTAACTTCATTTCTTAAAGGAATTTAACGTTACGTTTAATACCTACGGTATTGCTGTTTATAATAAATAAGAATTCTACATTAATTAAAATATAATATTTATACGTATTTTACGACCGAATAACGCTGAGCAGTATGCTAGTATTTTTATGTATATATTAAATGTCTGATATTTATTTCTCGAAATATTTCATTTTGAGGTTGAAAATTTTGAAGCAATTATTTTTCTTGTGACATGTATGTCTTTGTTTTTCATGTAAGAAAAGCAAAAAAATATGGAATGAGTCTGGTGTACACTGCGAATTTAATCAGTTGCTCTTAAAAGAAATAGATTTATATTTTTGCTTGCAACTTGTAGTGCTTTGCGAATTTAATCAGTTGCTCTTAAAAGAAATAAATTTATATTTTTGCTTGCAACTTGTAGTGCTTTACGAATTTCATTAGTAGCTCTTAAAAGAAATAGATTTATATTTTTGTTTGCAACTTGTAGTGCTTTGCGAATTTAATCAGTTGCTCTTAAAAGAAATAAATTTATATTTTTGCTTGCAACTTGTAGTGCTTTGCGAATTTCATTAGTTGCTCTTAAAAGAAATAGATTTATATTTTTGCTTGCAACTTGTAGTGCTTTGCGAATTTAATCAGTTGCGCTTAAAAGAAATAGATTTATATTTTTGCTTGCAACTTGTAGTGCTTTGCGAATTTCATTAGTTGCTCTTAAAAGAAATAGATTTATATTTTTGCTTGCAACTTGTAGTGCTTTACGAATTTCATTAGTAGCTCTTAAAAGAAATAGATTTATATTTTTGTTTGCAACTTGTAGTGCTTTGCGAATTTAATCAGTTGCTCTTAAAAGAAATAAATTTATATTTTTGCTTGCAACTTGTAGTGCTTTGCGAATTTCATTAGTTGCTCTTAAAAGAAATAGATTTATATTTTTGCTTGCAACTTGTAGTGCTTTACGAATTTCATTAGTTGCTCTTAAAAGAAATAGATTTATATTTTTGCTTGCAACTTGTAGTGCTTTACGAATTTCATTAGTTGCTCTTAAAAGAAATAGATTTATATTTTTGCTTGCAACTTGTAGTGCTTTACGAATTTCATTAGTAGCTCTTAAAAGAAATAGATTTATATTTTTGTTTGCAACTTGTAGTGCTTTGCGAATTTAATCAGTTGCTCTTAAAAGAAATAGATTTATATTTTTGCTTGCAACTTGTAGTGCTTTGCGAATTTCATTAGTTGCTCTTAAAAGAAATAGATTTATATTTTTGCTTGCAACTTGTAGTGCTTTACGAATTTCATTAGTTGCTCTTAAAAGAAATAGATTTATATTTTTGTTTGCAACTTGTGCTTTGCGAATTTAATCAGTTGCTCTTAAAAGAAATAAATTTATATTTTTGCTTGCAACTTGTAGTGCTTTGCGGATTTCATTAGTTGCTCTTAAAAGAAATAGATTTATATTTTTGCTTGCAACTTGTAGTGCTTTGCGAATTTAATCAGTTGCGCTTAAAAGAAATAGATTTATATTTTTGCTTGCAACTTGTAGTGCTTTGCGAATTTAATCAGTTGCGCTTAAAAGAAATAGATTTATATTTTTGCTTGCAACTTGTAGTGCTTTACGAATTTCATTAGTTGCTCTTAAAAGAAATAGATTTATATTTTTGCTTGCAACTTGTAGTGCTTTACGAATTTAATCAGTTGCTCTTAAAAGAAATAGATTTATATTTTTGTTTGCAACTTGTAGTGCTTTGCGAATTTCATTAGTTGCTCTTAAAAGAAATAGATTTATATTTTTGCTTGCAACTTGTAGTGCTTTGCGAATTTAATCAGTTGCGCTTAAAAGAAATAGATTTATATTTTTGCTTGCAACTTGTAGTGCTTTGCGAATTTCATTAGTTGCTCTTAAAAGAAATAGATTTATATTTTTGTTTGCAACTTGTAGTGCTTTGCGAATTTAACCAGTTGCTCTTAAAAGAAATAGATTTATATTTTTGCTTGCAACATGTAGTGCTTTGCGAATTTCATTAGTTGCTCTTAAAAGAAATAGATTTATATTTTTGCTTGCAACTTGTAATGCTTTGCGAATTTCATTAGTTGCTCTTCAAAGAAATAGATTTATATTTTTGTTTGCAACTTGTAGTGCTTTGCGAATTTCATTAGTTGCTCTTAAAAGAAATAGATTTATATTTTTGCTTGCAACTTGTAGTGCTTTGGGAATTTCATTAGTTGCTCTTAAAAGAAATAGATTTATATTTTTGCTTGCAACTTGTAGTGCTTTGCGAATTTCATTAGTTGCTCTTAAAAGAAATAGATTTATATTTTTGCTTGCAACTTGTAGTGCTTTGCGAATTTCATTAGTTGCTCTTAAAAGAAATAGATTTATATTTTTGCTTGCAACTTGTAGTGCTTTGCGAATTTAATCAGTTGCGCTTAAAATAAATAGATTTATATTTTTGCTTGCAACTTGTAGTGCTTTGCGAATTTCATTAGTTGCTCTTAAAAGAAATAGATTTATATTTTTGCTTGCAACTTGTAGTGCTTTGCGAATTTAATCAGTTGCTCTTAAAAGAAATAGATTTATATTTTTGCTTGCAACATGTAGTGCTTTGCGAATTTAATCAGTTGCTCTTAAAAGAAATAGATTTATATTTTTGCTTGCAACTTGTAATGCTTTGCGAATTTCATTAGTTGCTCTTCAAAGAAATAGATTTATATTTTTGTTTGCAACTTGTAGTGCTTTGCGAATTTCATTAGTTGCTCTTAAAAGAAATAGATTTATATTTTTGCTTGCAACTTGTAGTGCTTTGGGAATTTCATTAGTTGCTCTTAAAAGAAATAGATTTATATTTTTGCTTGCAACTTGTAGTGCTTTGCGAATTTCATTAGTTGCTCTTAAAAGAAATAGATTTATATTTTTGCTTGCAACTTGTAGTGCTTTGCGAATTTCATTAGTTGCTCTTAAAAGAAATAGATTTATATTTTTGCTTGCAACTTGTAGCGCTTTTATGTTATTTTTATGTCGAAAAAACTAATTAATGGATTTTGTTTGACACTTCGTACTATGCAAAAACAAGCCAGGAAAAAGAAAAAAAATGCCGAAAGAAATAATAATTCATTTTTTTTTTTTTGTGTGTGAAGAAAACAGAAAAAAGACGCGGTATCTTGTAATGTTAATTGTTTCTCAGAGATTAAGTAACTGCATATTTTCTTGTGGTGTTATTTTATTATTTTGTTCTCTTGCGTAATATGTAGAGACAGATGACAAAATTGAAGCATGATAAATACAACAAAGAAAACCTCCAGGTATTTCGAGTAAATTAAAAAATGATGAATTAGGTTTTAGTTAGCCAAATAATTACGTCAAGATGGGTTGTTTGTATGTTGTGAATGTTTTTTTATTTATGTTGTTTTGTATGGTGTTAAAGCTTTTTGTTTATGTTGTTTGTATGGGGTTAACGTATTTTGTTTATGTTGTTTGTATGGTGTTAACGTATTTTGTTTATGTTATTTGTATGGTGTTAACGTATTTTGTTTATGTAATTTGTATGGCGTTAACGTATTTTGTTTACGTTGTTTGTATGGTGTTAAAGTTTTTTGCTTATGTTGTTTGTATGGTGTTAAATTTTTTTGTTTATACTGTTTGTACGTTGTTAACGTATTTTGTTTATGTTGTTTGTATGTGTTAATGTTTTTTGTTTATGTTGTTAGTAAGGTGTTAACGTATTTTGTTTATGTTGTTTGTATGGCGTTAAAGTATTTTGTTTATGTTGATTGTACGGTGCTAATGTTTTTTGTTTATGTTGTTTGTATGGTGTTAACGTATTTTGTTTATGTTGTTTGTATGGTGTTAAAGTATTTTGTTTCGGTTGTTTGTATGGCGTTAAAGTATTTTTTTTTATATTGATTGTATGGTGCTAATGTTTTTTGTTTATGTTGTTTGTATGGTGTTAAAATTGTTTGTTTATGTTGTTTATATGATGCTAATGTTTTTTATGTTGTTTGTGTGGCGTTAATATTTTTTGTTTATGTTGTTTGTGTATTTTTCATGTTTATGGTATAAAGGTTTTTTTTGTTTATGTTGTTTGCACAGTGTTATTGTTAGTTTTTCTTGTTTGTATTTTCTTGTTAAATGTTTTTTGTTAAAGTTTTTTTGTTTATGTTGTTCGTATGGTGTTAAAGTTGCTGTTTATGTTGTTTGTATTATTTTTGTTCAAGTTATTAGTTTATGTTTTTTCTAGAGTATTAAAGATTTTGTTTATCTTGTTTATATAGTGTTAAGGTTGTTTGCTTATCTTGTTTGTATTGTTTTTTGTCAAGTTGTTTGTTTTTATTGATTGCATGGTGTTAAACTTGTTTATGTTGTTCGTGTTGCTTTTGTTAAAGTTGGTTGTTTATGTTGATTGAATGGTGTTAAATTTGTTTGTTTATGTTGCTTGTGTTGTGTTTTGTTTATGTTGTTTGTTTATGCTGTTTGTAGTGTCTTAAAGTTGTTTCTTTTTGATGCTTGTATGGTTTTAAAGTTGTTTGTTTATGTTGCTTGTATTGTTTTAAGTTGTTTGTTTATGTTGTTTGTATGATGTTAAAGTTGTTTGTTTGTGTTTGTATTTTTTGTTAAAATTGTTTGTTGATGTTGTCTGTATGTTGTTAAAGCTGCTTGTTTATGTTGTTTGTATTATGCTAAAGTTGTTTTTTATGTGATAACGTTCTCATTGAGATCTAGAATAAAACCTTTTTTTCAATGTTTTTTTTACTGTTGTTTTCTTTGCAAACAATGCACAGTCCAACTACATCGTAAGGTGATTCTATTTAGGACAAGATTTGCAGGGATACTAAGTAGGGAGTTTTACAGTGAAATGTCTGTTCACATTACACTTGCACATCTGCATGTCAGTATAGCATAAAGAACACTTGCGTTCATGCAAGTCAGGGATGCACTGGCCTGGTGTATAATGAAGTGCATATTACGAGCACTTGCGTTCATGCAAGTCTAGTCTATATAAATATACGTGTGTATGAAACCGATGCTCGTATATTGTCTAGTGATTATAAATGTGTGTGTGTGTGTGTGTGTTTACATATATTCAAACAGATTTCACGTAATGGATAAGATAACAGTCATTAATTCGGGACGGGTTCAAGAAATATGACACATAAGCACACAATTGCCGTTTACTAACCTTAGATTGTGGCTCCCTTCATCTCTCGGACACAGCCAGAAAACGTTTCATCGTGAAGCAGTATGGTCCAAAAGAGGCAGGTTTTTCAGTTAAAACTTGGAGAAATAGATTTTCCACACAGCGAGAAAAGCTGTAACAATGGCAGGATCATTCTACCGCTCTAGTAGATATCTCACTGCTGATGCAATTCTTTAACCATGTAATAGTCAAATACGTCCAAGGATGGAGTACTGTTGCCACATCTGGACATGAGTAGCTAGAAGCATCTTATCCCGCCTTGACAGAGTTCAAAATAGACTTCGTAGCCTAGTGGGGGATGCCCTTTTCTCTTTACTGCAACCTTTTTCCCACAGAAGGGACGTTGCGAGCTTGTCTTTGCTTTATCGTTATTTTCATGGCAAGTGCTCGTCTGACTTTCAATCTCGAGTCCCCCCTCGCCAAACTTTCACAAAAAACACTCGTTTATCTGACACTATTACTCATCACAACTCTCGTTAATGATTTAACTCTACAAAATTTCCGTTAACAATTTTTACTATCTTCCTTGTTTTCAGTCCACGTGTGTCGTATTCAGTCTTGGAAAAATATATTTTCGTGGTCTAGTTTTCTTTTCTGTAAACATAGTTCCATTCGTATATTTTGTATGCGTGCATCGAAACATGAAATCAACTGAATAACAATAAATAATCTTAGTAAAAGAATCTTTTTTTCATTCCGTTTAAACAAAAACTGGTTTTACTATTTGAATGAGAATAACAAAAAAATAAAAAAAATAAAAAATGACCCTTTGCGAAACGGTATCAAGCAGAACCCACGTTATCTTGTGCTCTTGGCTCCCATCGCCTAAAATGATTGGAAGTGGAAGCCTTTTCAGGGTATTGAATTATGCGAATCGCTTAATTTATGACACAAGAGCGCGATACGATTCAGCAAAAGAAAAACGTTCCGGTCCAAAGAGCATGAGTTCCCCAAAAGACACCCAGTCGATATTCGTTCAGCTAATTTATAATGACGCGATATCCGTTTAAGGATTATCAAGCGTTTAGTCAAAACATCTAGTATTACAGCACACACACACACACACACACACACACACACACACACACACACACACACACACACACACACACACACACACACACACACACACACACACACACACACACACACACACACACACACACACACACACACACACACACACACACACACACACACACACACACACACACACACACACACACACACACACACACACACACACACACACACACACACACACACACACACACACACACACACACACACACACACACACACACACACACACACACACACACACACACACACACACACACACACACACACACACACACACACACACACACACACACACACACACACACACACACACACACACACACACACACACACACACACACACACACACACACACACACACACACACACACACACACACACACACACACACACACACACACACACACACACACACACACACACACACACACACACACACACACACACACACACACACACACACACACACACACACACACACACACACACACACACACACACACACACACACACACACACACACACACACACACACACACACACACACACACACACACACACACACACACACACACACACACACACACACACACATATACTAGCAGACGTAACCGGCGGTGCGCGGTACTAAACGTAACGTTTAATTCTCTTAAAAAAGAAGTAAAGAAAAAAATGGAAAGAAACTGAGACATGTGGATGTGAGTTTTCTGTTTTTTCTCAACAGTTCTATTTCTTGTAATTAAAAAAAAATACTCAAGCTGAGATGGAAATAAAAACCTAAAGATACTGAGTCGAATACGAAAACGATTAGGTTAGCTTACCACGATCTTTAAAAAGGGTTTTCAAACCTACTTAGATAAAAAGCCGATGACCCAGCCCAAGTATAAAATTTTCAATTCTGCCCCCTTAGCAGCACATTGTTCTCAGATGAAAAAGTTTTCCACGTGTTTGAAACCCTTTATACCAAATATCAAGTTACTAGATCAAAAACTCGTTGAGACGAAGGGAGGTTGCTAGCCTTTGTTTTATCGTTATTTCCTCGAGAAGTGCTCGTCTGAACTCCAATCTCTGGTCTCCCCTCGGCAATATTTTTCGAAAAACACCTGTCTAGCTGAAACCACTGTCAATAACTTTCCCCACTCTTTAACTGTGCCTAAACGTAGATTCCACGAATAATGCTTCTTTCTTAGAACTGTACGCCTGTGGAACTCTCTTCCGTTTGCCTGTTTCACAGCTGACTACAACTTGGTTGTCTTCAAGTCCAATATAAACAAATTCTTGATGAACCGTCCCTTAAGTAATCCAGTCTACCAAATTTTCATTAATAATGAATAGTACAATATTGTCCCATTGAAACAAAAACAAACTGAGACATGTGCATGCGAGTATTATGTTTCGTTTTTTCCAATAAGTTCAACTTTTGTAAGTAAAAAAAAAAGTACTCTATCTGAGATCAAAGTCCGAACTTAAAGACAGTTAATCAAGTCGATAACCATTAGACCGGCTTGCCTTTATCTTAGAAAACGGTTTTCAAACCCCGTGAAACATTTGACAAACAGATAAAAATCCGGTAGTTCTTAAGTAATAATAAAAATGTTGTCTCCTTAAAAGCTGTTTTTTTTTCAAATAAAAATCTATTACAAAGTTTTCCACATCGTTGAGTATATAGGTTGAGAAATGTCCTCACACACATTCTCACTTTTATAGATATAGAGATTCGAAAAAGCTTAAAGAAGTATATAAACCATCTTTAAGATTAGACCTATCACGATGTATAAAATTTAACAAGTAAAGCAATTATAGACAAGACAAAGTCATATGTTGGTGCACATGGATTTGTTTGTTGGTGTCATGAGGAGACAGTAATTGTGAATGTGAATGTGTAAAATCGAGCAGAGCAATTTGAAGGAAGCTCACTGATTATGCAATTTACCCTGTTTATCAACCATTTCTTTACGCGTACGTTATATATCGTCACACCTAATCCCATATCATATTATCCACTTCTATTCCTAATATAAAATTCACCTACATGAGTTTAACACAACCAGATTGCTTTATCCCTCTAGCTAGATGGTACATTAAAATGTTTGCTACTAGCCCTATAGCCCCTCTTCCGATGAAAAGCATTAGGCTTCGAAATACCTATGTATAAAGAGCATATAACACCTCCTCCAATTACTGTCTCCTTTTTACATTGACAAATAAATCAATGTATATTAACATATGACTTTGTCTTGTCTATAATAGCTTTTATATATAAACTAGCGCGACCTGTGGAAATTCCACAGGGAACTAATTCATATTTAATACATTAATGTTGGCATCCTGTAGATGTGCAGTGTAAATGGAGATGCTCTGATATTATTGTAGCTCTTTTGTTAAAACTGAAAAAAGTATTTATCTAAGCATGCAGTGACGCACCGTGTAGCCCGGTTCTAAAGTACGCTTAAATATTTTAATTCTTGCAGATTTCGTATATATTATTAGAGAGTTAACGCTCTAACAATTTTTGTATATTCTAAAGCTGTGATTTAAAAAAAAATATCTTATGACTTGAGCACATATATTATTAGAGAGTTAATGCTCTAACAATTTTTATATATTCTAAAGTTGTGATTTAAAAAAAAAATCTTATGACTTGAGCACATCAACTTGAATCAAAGCCGAAACCAAAACTTATATATATATATATATATATATATATATATATATATATATATATATATATATATATATATATATATATATATTTGAGTTCCTTCAGCTATAATCGAAACTGAAACCAAAACTTATGAAGAATCTTGATGAAATCATTTATAAAAAAAAATAATTTACTTGAGTGTCATCATCTATAATCGGAACCGAAACAAAAACTTATGAAGAATTCTTGGTAAAATTATTTATTACAAGAAATAGAACTCCATAACAATCAAACGACAGTCACTTGGATGTAAACGTTACACACAAAATAAATAACGCACACGCTATCATATATATATATATATATATATATATATATATATACTTTCAATTTGTCTTTACATAAGCATTAATGTATTGTCACACAGTCATGAGCATGTTTCAGCCTTCTAGTATTTAGTAACTAGAGACCTCTTCAGGCAACAACGCTTAGATTAAAAAACGAGATTCTTAATGAAAAACGAAAATCAACTTTCAGCGAATTAAGTTTTTTTGTAAAAAAAGGGGTGAAGTCCAGCTGTGCGGAGAACAAGGTTGATTAGGTATGTTTTTTATGTTGGCGTTAAGAAATCGTGTAGGTAGGGTTGGAGGTTGAGAAGTTAAGTTTTGGAACCAAAGTGGATATAGATGTTATCTTCAACAAGTGTTCGCTCTTTCTGCCCGCTGCCCATCTAAAACTTATATGAGCTAGTGTATTTTAATTCTTTGTTATTATTTTTTTTTAGTATTTTGATGGCTTTTAGGAAAAGGTTAAGATTTACATGGATCTATTGACCATTTCTTGGACTCCTAATCGGTTAAAGAAGATGAAGGGAAGAGGTAGGAGTGTCAGAATTAGCCATTAAAAAAGAGTGATTAAATAGGCTCCCTATCTTTCGAAGCTTATAACAATATGAATAATTTAATTTAAACCCTAATTTTTTTCTCAATAAATGGAGCAAAGACCAAATTTTTAAATAATAAAAGGTTTTATCGAAAAATATGCAATATTGTTTTCTTAATCGGTTTTCTTTAAGAAAGATTTCACAAAATTCAACGAATTTTAACTTAATCTAAAATAATAAATATATATAAAATCTTCCTGTTTTGAAATACGGATGGATACAAGGACATAAAAACAACACGTTCGCGTTAGCCGTCTAGTCTTGTGCGTGAAGAAATATGTGTCACCATATTGAAAACTAATCACATTTTACTTATCAGTTTTTGCCTCAAAAACATCCGAGAAATTTTTAAGTTTTTTTTCTCAAAGAAATACACGAGTTTTTGTTTTAATATATTTTATTTCTTCTTTATGTAGTGAATTTTTTTTAAATATCTAAAAAAAAAACCTTGAATGAAATAGAAAAAACAATCGTAATTCTACGAAGTTTTCTGGACAATATAACAAGATTATAAGGTTTCACTTAAAAAAAATTCAACGTGGTTTTAAAAAAAGGTTTTAAACTTTGGACGTTACAGGTAAATTTGCAAATAACTGTTCTTTCTTTTGTTTTAAATTAGCTTATTTTATTTATTAATCTTTTATCTTCAATTTGTGATATATAAATTTTTGATATATAAATTTGAGGTGAGAAAATTAATTATTTTCATTTGAATAGACATTTCACAATGGGAGGAATTTGTGAAAAAAGCTTGTCTAGAATATTATATTCAGTTTATTGGAAAGAGCATAAAATTTCAAATCGAACCTGAAAATATCGTAAAAATTGAACCGTTAGAAAAAGTTTGATAGATTTTTAAAGTTTAAAAATTGAAAAAAGTTTAACTCGTAAAATTTTATTGATTTCATTACGTAAAAAACATGGCTGCATGAACGCGCGCAGTCACTTTGTAAACACTGTTTTTTTAAATAAAAAATAATATTCTATTTTTTTTTAACAACTTTAATAGTTTATTTTGGAAATATGTTTCATAAAGAAAATAAACAACCCACTTTAAATTATTACGAGTTTTTTATATTTTATTTGCAATTTTGTGTTAGGGGTGTCAAAAATTCCCCCCAAATTCTGCCACACCTAGAGAAGAGGAGTAGGAGATTTAGGAAAGAATATGAGAGGGGAAGACACAAAGGAGGATAGAAGAGGAAGGAGAGAGAGAGAGAGAGAGGGAGGAGAAAGAAAGAAAATGAAGGAAGAAGAGGGAGAAGAAAGAAGGGGGAGAGAGGGCCCATAATTTGTTTAATAGTGGTAGTTTGTTTTCTCTCGCTTTTCCAAGACTT
The DNA here is from genome assembly GCF_053919585.1 of Euprymna scolopes. Lineage (NCBI taxonomy): Eukaryota > Metazoa > Mollusca > Cephalopoda > Sepiida > Sepiolidae > Euprymna > Euprymna scolopes. Next base: position 30,605,053 of record NC_136511.1, read on the forward strand.
ATTATTCTAGACCACGTTTAATATTATTTACCATTACATTCGCTAGTTTCATGTTTGTTTATTTTATATTAGTATATTTAAAAATTAGCTATTTATAGTCTTAAGCGTTTCGTAATAATAGTAATTGCAAACTCAGAATGTATATCATTACCAAAACCTTTAATGATCAAATGCAGTCATTTGTTATGACAGCAATAATAATAATTTAAAACAATGGAGGATGATTGGGAATTCTGTTGAGGCATTATCTACTAACTAGCAATGGTATTATTCAATGAAGGTTATATTAATTATTTGTAAATATTAATGTACACGTGAAAAAAACTATGTATACACATGTATCCATATATTGCTATGATACATAATTCAATGGATTAGATGCAGTAGTGGAAATTTGAGTTAAATTAAAAGCATTTAAAACGGAATAATTCCAAATAACTCTAAATCCCTTTTCACATAAATATTCCAAAAACTTGTCTAATTCACATTCCTCTGCTAATTGACCCTCTACGAGTATGTTTAAGATTTATGGCGGCTATTACACGCCCACACATATACCTTTCTTTCTAGTTTTTCATTATCTCTGTCTCTGTTTTATTTAACACGATTATTTCCTCTTTATTTCTATATCCCTACACAGACCCTAATCTGTATCGCTATTTGTCGTCTTTACATAAACCAAATCTTATTCACTATTCCTATTTTTAAAAACATTTGACGAAAAACCCTTATATAAATTCTCTATGACGGGGAAGATCTGATGTTTTCATTGCAAAATTTGCTTTCGTATAAACTGTATCGTCTGAAGAGGTCTGTAGTTACTCATAACTAGCTGACCGAAACATGCCCATGAATGTGTAGCTACATATTAAAAAGAAATAAAAAGTATACTTTACTCTACTTCGGTATTGAGCACTCTTGTATTAACCTCGTAAAACTTCATTTGTTACTTTACCTCTGGAAAATAATAACCTCGGATATATATATATATATATATATATATGTATATATATATATATATATATATATATATATATATATATATATATATATATATATATATATATAGTAAGTTATAAAATATATATGGCGATTAAGCTACACTGAATATTCAGCGTTTCATCCACTCTAGGATTCTTCAGCCTTATGCAAGAATTTTGTGGCTGTCTCGCGTTTTTATTCAAAATTCTCGTATAAGCCTGAAGAATCCTAGAGTGGATGAAACAGGGAATATTCAGTGTAGCTTAATCGCCATATATATTTTATAACTTACTAACTAGCTCTACCTACGTATTGAGCACTATTGAAGTAAATCCTTAAAGTTTACGCATAAATTTATACTTTTGTATATTAATTTTATGTGAATAAATATAGTAGTTATACATATATATATATATATATATATATATATATGGTATAATTTATAAAAATATATTATAACAATTATGCTATACAGAGGCTTCCATGTCTTATCTAAAAAGGTAATCATCAGGCTAAAGTAACGATTCTTGCCTAACCCTAACCCTAACCCTCCTTATTCCATTTTATGTGGGTACATGAACTAGTATATATATATATATATGTATATATATATATATTTATATATATTTCTGTAGAAATATATTTTCTTATAATATATATCAATCCTTATTTAAGAAGATCAATATAATTACAGAGCAATATAGAGAATAAATGACAAATATTTTTTTTTACACAGGCATCACCACATTATCAAGGCCAAGAGGCCACTCGAGGATAAGGGTTAAAGAGTGTACAGTAGAAATTGGACAATATAGTAATCAGTTCAGTAAATTTGTTAACTTGTTTACGTTAGACTTGAAGACAACCATATTGTAGTAAGTCGGAGAGCAGGAAAACGGAAGACAATTCCACAGGCGTGCAGTTCTAAGAAAGAAGCTTTGTTCATGGAATCTACGTTTAGGTTTAGGCACGGATAAAGAGTGGGGGGAGTTATTGATAGTGTTTACAGCTAGACGAGTATTTCTTGTGAAAGTTTGGCGATAGGGGACCATAGACTGAAGCTCAGTCGAACACTTTCCATGAAAATAACGATACATCAGAGACAAACTCACATCTCTTCTGTGAGATAGAGGTTGCAGGGAAGAGGAAAGGACATCTCCTATGAGGCTACTGAGTCTATTTTGAACTCTATCAAGGCAGGACAAGTCCTTTCTAGCAGCTCCTGCCCAGATGTGGAAACAGTATTCCATCCTTGGACGTACCTGGCTTTATATAGACAGAGAATTGCATCAGCAGTGAGATATCTACTGGAACGATAGAAAGATCCCACCATTTTTCCAGCGGCCTTGGCAACAGATTTGATGTACGTGTTCCATTTAAGATCAGGAGTAACGCTCAAGCCCAGACGCTTCTCAAAACTTGAGGCCTCCTGAAGTTATATTCCAAAATTCACGATGTTTACCATGTTATGATTTATTCCTTTAATTCAGTTGACTTATACAATTCTTGGCAGTTGCGCAAAATCAATCACTTAATTGCTATATCAATCAGTGAATCTATTATAACCTTAACTCATCAGAAGAAATGGCAACAATCAATCCATCAAAAGGAATTGAAGTGTGATTTGACATGATTAAAATCCGAAAATTGGAAGAGAGACTGCAAATACCTTTTTATTTTTCCATTAGGCCATATTGAATTTTTATCAAACAAAATCATTAAACCCAACTATTCGTACTAACAATTTTAATTAACCTATTAATTCTCAACTAAAATTTTCTATTTAATAATTAATAAATTTATTAATTCTAATTATGTATGCATACTTATGAAAATGATATCAACAATTTATAAACTATTATACATGTTTGTATATACAAAACTAAAGTAAGCTAAAAACAAAAACAAAAACAAAAAAAAAACGATTGATCATTACGGTCGGTTATCATACTAATCAATTAATTTGAATTGAAAACCGTACATAATTCAATTCTGTTAGCTATTATAATAAAGCTGATTAATCATTACAATTATAATTTTTAAAATCATACGATTAAAAAAACTGTGCTTACGTTTTGTTAAATTTAAATATATTCTGAAAACTCCTTTATATGGTAATTATAAATAATTAAATTTGCTTAATAAAGCGAGGCAGAATTACCTCCCTTGGAACAAATCTAACGAAATATTGAAATCAATCAAAATGGATGGCTCTCGTCTTGGGGAGGCTTCATGTCTTGACAAGCTCCTGGGTTTGACCTTTACTTCTGATTTGAAATGGAACATGTATATCAAGTCTGTTCCCCGGGCCGCTGGGAAAATGGTGGGATCCTTCTACCGCTCCAGAAGATATCTCACTACTGATGCAATTCTCTATCTGTATAAAAGCCAAGTACGTCCAAAGATGGAATACTACTGCCATATCTGGGCTGGAGCTGATAAAAACAGCCTATCCTGCCTTGACAAAGTACAAAATAGACTTCGTGGCTTAGTGGAGGATGCCCTTTTCTCTGCCCTGTAACCTCTCTCCCACAGAAGAGACGTTGCAATATAAAATGTCTGTAATGAAAATAATTTCAATCATGAGTTATTAAGTTGTACTTCATATCTTCTAATGCTGAATTGTAAATTTATTAATTACTTACATTTATTTTAATTTTTATTCATTTATTTATATATTTATTCATATTATTATCAATATCAGCCCCATCATTATTATTTATATTGAAAGTAATATTTTTAATTTTATATTTCACAAACCTTAATTAATTCTACATACGACAATTCATAAATATTTTTCGAACTTGTTTCTTATTTAATCATAATTATTATTTATCATTGTATATATCCTACTTCTTTGATAAGTATGTTTCAGAGTTTCTTATTTCGATAACATGTAATTTTAATTGTAATTAAATAAAAGTATATTTAAGTTAAAACTAATTCTAATTTTAATTCTAGTTAATAATATTTATAAATATTTTTTAGACCTAAACATTCTAGACAATATCCAACTCAGGTTTTTCTTATACTTTAAACCCCCTCTCCTATGTACTTTAATTAAAATTTTTTATTTTTTGTTTATTTTTTATTTTTATTTTTTTTTTATAATTTAACGAATAATTCCGAAATGAATTTATGGACGTTAATTCAATGAGTATATTAAAATATATAGTTTATCTTAATAGATTTTCAATCGATATCTTATTATAACCTTAACATTGATTTTTACATTCATTCTAACAATTAATCTATTTTGTTCATACATTTGAAACCACTTATCAATCAATTAATAATCACTTGTTTCATCATATACATTTTATTTTTAGATCAATATTTGGAGTCAGATTACTATGAATATATTTTAATATTATGATTATTACTATTTAGTTTTTCTAATCCATAAATTGCCTTACTTAATAAACTCAAGTTTACCATCTATAAACATTACTATCAAACTAAGTAATAATATCATGATTCATGTTTATTCCCTATGCTAATTCAATATGTGATTCTTCCTCCACTCCTAATTGTATGATATCGATGTACGCTCTTTTTTATCACCCCCGTAAAATAATATATATTGATTATTTAATAATCCTTCTACATTTGTCTCTTTGTTTATTTTTGCATTGTTAGAACTTATAATAGTTTTAACTAAATTAGTCGACGTCGAAAAAGATAATTTAACGTCATTCCGGTTTATAATTTTACTTAGACTATGTCCAGTAGGGAAATTTTTCTCGATAATTTGAAAAAAAAAATCTTTTGGTAAATTATTTTTAATGAGTGCACTGTAAGGAGGATTAAACCAAACACAATTTCTACGTCTATTTCTCTTTTTAATGGTATTTCTGTTGTTAATTTGGGGCTTACTGATATTGTCTATAACATTATTTTTATTATCAGTAATGTTTTTTCTACTATTTACATAATTGGATTTATCCATTACCATATTGTATGAAATAACATGTGACGGTTTCGGTTTTGATATTTTCCCTTCCTCTTATGCTTTATATACATTGTTAATATATTTTATTTCGCATTTATATCCAGATCTGGCTAGTGTTTTGTTGTAATATGCTTTCTTGTTATTAAAAATATTTTCATTTTGGGATAATTTGGAAATTCTTTTTGATATACAAGGTATAATTGCTTTTTTCGTTGATATTGGGTGGTTTGATTTATAATCAATATAGTATAAAGTTTGATTTATAATCAATATAGTATAAAGTTTGATTTATAATCAATATAGTATAAAGTTTGATTAGATTTATGATAAGATTCATACGTATTGTTAATTAGATTCAAGTGACATCTAGGAAATTAACTACTTTATGATTTTTATCTATAGTTATCGTTAAGTCAATATCTTTAAAGAAATTATATATCCTTTGACTAATCCTTTCTAAACTTCTAATTCCAGAGTTAATGAAAAATAGTACATCATCCCTATAGAAACCTTCCTTTATATTTGGTTCCTTTTTCCCCAACTTTTTCAGAATATAGAGGCCAACCAGATCAGTTACTTGTGCAGAGTCTGCACCCACTGTAACATCAAAGTTAGATCCTCTATTTTTCTTAGTCCAATATTTGTTATTATATTTAATTAAAATTCTTCTGACTAATTTAACTATGTCAATTTCCAATTTAGTAATGTTAGTTTCAAATTTCGCAAATTCTAATGCCAAATATAACACTTTAGGAGAAATAGATGGGTAATATGAGTCAATGTCAAACATTATAAACTTACTGTTATTGCATTTAGGCAATGTATCAAACCAATTCCAAACTTCGTCTGATGAAGACCATAGAATTGTATAAGTCAACTGAATTAAAGGAACAAATTATAAGATGATCAACATAATGAATTTTGGAATATAATATTTTGTCATTTATTCTCTATATATCTGAGTGTGGGGGAGGTAGGTATATATTACTATTTATACAATAGGCGTTTTCACACAGGCCATCATCAAAGATCTTTCCTCAACAAAAAGCCTGTGCTGTTCCCTGGAATTTGAGTAACAACAATTCTCCACAGAATGATTATCATCATCATTATATAATTCTGTTCTCCATACGATATTTAACATCAATACTTATGATAGTAAAATTATGTCTACAATAGTTTTTCTTATTCCATCAACATCCATTACATGCTTTCGAATCGCGGCATATTTCTGAATAAAAATCTTAAGAAATAATGGAAATTCAGGAAACCTTGCTTAATGCGTGTCCAATAATCATAGATTAAATTCAATGTAAGTTTTATATATTTCAATTTTTAAACAGAGGGTGTTGTTTCTGTATTATGCCCCGCAAAAACCCTTTTAAAATGCCACACACAAAATTGAAATTTGCACCACATTTATTAATGTCTGGTATTTATTGTTAAAATTTCGCAGAAATCGTAAATATCTGATTTTTTTTTCATGAAGAGCTCCTCTTTTTGCCAGCGGTGCATAAATTAAACTGGATGTAATTGCAAACTTCCTTTAAGTACAAATATGTAAATATGCTGGCAGGCCGCATGACTTTGTTTTATCATTAAATCTATATTCTAGTTAATTCAGAAAATATGCAGGCGAGTATAATGTTTGTTCTAGACAGTTCACTTCTTTAAGTACAAAAAAAAAAAAGAAACAAATACTCGTGCTGAGATCGAAGCCAAAACCTAAAGACAGTGAGTCAGGTACGATAACCATTAGACCAGCTTGTTTAAAAGACGTTTTTAAACCTACTTAATTCTAACATAAAGCAGCTGTCATGTTTCACAGCCGCGCATGCGCATTTATGAAACTATTAGTAAACAAATAGAAATCCTATAAGGCACACGTACTAATTTTATACTAATTTTTCATTTTGGACTCTTCAGTAGCCTATTTTTCGGATGAAACCGATTTAAAAGTTTTCCACATGTCTGAATACCCTATATACCAAATTTCAAGTCTGTAGATTACAAATTCGTTAAGTATATAGGTTGAGAGAGTACCCTCTCACATGCCGTATTCTCACGTTTATAGATATACTAGAAAGCTGTCCGGCGTAGCCCGGTCGTAAAATACGCATGAATATTATATTTTAATTTATACAGAAGCTGATACATGAACAATCGTGTATTTTTTTTTCTGAACAGTCCACTTCTCGTAAGTAAAAAAATAAACAAATATTCGAGCTGAGATCGAAACCAAGCTCTAAAGACAGTGTGTCAACTACGATAACCATCTAGCCAGCGTGACAAGCTCCTTAAGAACTGTTTCCAAACCGACTTATATTAAATATAAGGAATCTGTAATGTGAACCATTCACGCATGCACATTCGTGAAACAGTTAATAAATAGATAAATATCTGAGAAATGGCGCATCGCGTGCGTTGATTCTTGTGAAACTAAATTGTTTTTGCCCTTCCACGACATTTAAAGTAAAATAACATTCATCAAATCCCGGACCCAACTACTGCAATAACTTTTTTATGCGAAAGTTGACCTTATCCGTCAACATCGTCTCCTCTTAGAGCGATGCACTAATTTTTGTATAAACGTTTCTCTTTAACCTCAAAATACGCTTCAGTTTTCGATATCATTTCTTTATTAGAGCCAAATCCCTTTCCCCGGTGTATTATTTTGAAATTTGAAAACAAGCCAGTAGAAATTCGAAATGCAGTTCATGTAGTTTTGCAATTAATGCGACCCATTATTTTGAAAATTTCAAACCGACTTAAATAACAGTATTTATAAACTATGAGGATAAAATTTTGATACATTTAATTGGAGGACGAGTACTTGATCAAAATCATATAGATCTTTTACTTGAGCACTGTCGAAATAAATAAGTTAAGAACACTTATATCATATATCAATCAAATTGTGAACAAACAAATGAAGAGAAAGATAGGAATACGAATATATATATATATATATATATATATATATATATATATATATATATATATATATATATATATATATAAATCTATCTATATATCTATAAAACTGAAAGTGTCTGTCTGTGTATCTGTGTATCTGTGTGTCTGTGTGTGTACATTTCCCTACGCAATAACTCTGTCAATTTGCGGTCTACAGACTCGAAATTTGATATACAGGGTACTGAGATTTGAGAAAATGGATGTGATCGGTTTTCGGCAAGAAATTTTGCGATTAAAGGTCAAAGTTCAACAATTTGACCTTTGAGAATTCTACAAAACTCCTCCGATAATTTTCGGTCTAATCACTTGAAATTTTACATATAGGTTTCTTGGACATGGATCTAACTTAATAACTTAATTTGAACCCAAAACAATAAATTTTAAGGGTTCATAATAGGCGTCAAAGTTAAAAAACATTGACCACTTTTTTTTTGCTCAACACACACCTCCAAATACCCGGGCAACGCCGGGCACCCATGCTAGTATATCTATAAAAGTGAAACAGTCTGTCTGTCTGTGTATCTATGTCTGTATGTGCACATTTCCCTACGCAATAACTCTGTCAATTTTTAGTCTACAGACTCGAAATTTGATATACAGGGTACTGATATTTGGGAAAATTGATGTGATTGGTTTTTGGCCAGAAATTTGGCGATTAAGGGGTCAAAGTTCAACGATTTTACCTTTCAGAACTCTACCAAACTCCTCCGACAATTTATGGTCTACACACTTGAAATTTTAGATATAAGTTCCTTGGACATGGATCTAACTTATTAACTTGATTTGAACCCCAAACAATAAATGTTACGGGGTCATAATAGGGGTCAAAGTTAAAAAAAATTGACCACATTTTTTGCTCAACATACATCTCCAAATACCCGGGCAATGTCGGGCACCCATGCTAGTATATCTATAAAAGTGAAACAGTCTCTCTGTCTGTGTGTTTCTGTGTGTACACATCCCTACGCAATAACTCTGTCAATATTTAGTCTACAGACTCGAAACTTGATATACAGGGTACTGAGATTTGGGAAAATCTATGTGATAGGTTTTTGGCCAGAAATTTGACGATTAAGGGGTCAAAGTTCAACGATTTGATCTTTCAGAACTCTACCAAACTCCTCCGACAATTTTGGGTCTACGCACTTGAAATTTTAGATATAGGTTCCTTGGACATGGATCTAACTTAATAACTTGATTCGAGCCCAATAGAATAAATGTTAATGGGGTCAAAAAGGGGTCAAGTTTAAAAAAATTGACCTCTGCGGTCTCTTCCAAATCACTCAGATAATTTCTGGTCTAAATATTTGAAATTTTACATAAAGGGTATTCAGAGATAGTGCAAGCTTTTTCATCAGTTTGGGTCGAAAATTTTTAGTTACCAATATATAAATGTATGTATGTATGTATGTATGATTGCATGTCTGCCTAAAACTTTCAATAGAGGCGACGAATTTTACCAAGATCAGTATCGTTTTAAAGGTCGACCTTTCATACGACAAATATCGAAAAATTGGCTAAAAATATTAATATCTTCCCCTTCAACTAGGCACTTTTCTACAGGTCGGGAGCGTCACTTTTTTCGCCGATATTTTTTAAAGTTATCCTCTCCTTTAGATTGTCTAGCCTTAATTTTAAAAAAATGTCGCTTCCCGTTTGGCGGTGGTCTTAACAGCAAAGACATTAGGTTTTTACCCCGTTCTTTTCCTCCTTCGCGGTACGGGTTCTAGCCTGCCTTCCTACTACCACATTTTTTTTTGCTATTTTTTTTGTTCAACAGACACATCCAAACACCCGGGCAACGCCGGGCTGAAATGCTAGTGTCTCTATATCGAGTAATACTGTTTATTCATCTCTCTCTCTCTCTCTCTCTCTCTCTCTCTCTCTCTCTCTCTCTATATATATATATATATATATATATATATATATATATATATATATATATATATCCCGATGTCTCTGTTAAGTTTCGGGAGCAAAAAGATACTCCCTGTAGAGACAGCTGTAATTGTATGGCATGGTTGCTCAATCCCAACCACACCTCTCCTGAATCGGCACTGCTTCACTCCAGTGGCAAGAAGTCCAGGACGACTGGAAACAATGCCGAGATAAGCTTATACAGCACCTGGTACTGGGCAAGCTCATCTTTACTTAACTTCATTGATCTTTCGTAGACGACGAAACAAGTATCAGTGGTTAATTATTTAAAAAAAAACCCAAAAAACAAAAAACAAAAAAAACAAAAAAAAAACAATACATATTCCGCTCTCCATTTGGGGGTACCAAATTGGTTGAAGGGAAAATTATTCCCAACTCGCATTTAGGTAAATATCGACTTTCGTATATATAACTGAATTCATACAAAATGTATCACAAAAAAATAAATAAATACATTTTTCTCCTTTCATTTTTCTTCTCGCATACACTTCGTAATTTGCCTATGCGCTTTTTTTTCGGCTACAGCTGCTGCTAACTTCTTTGCAAGCCAGCCATTCTTTGCTGCTGCTGATATATCTCACTATTCTGCAAGGAGTGTTTCAAAAGAAATTCCACGTATTATTTATTTCGACTGATTGGAGCAGAGGGATTGCAAATTGCATTGTTATGAGTACTGAACTTATGCATGACCTGAAAATCTCATCTGTTTATTGCAGAGATTGACGGTATGCGACACTAGGAAAGCAACCTATGTCATGGGTGTGCGTCAGAAGCAGAGATTTGTCATTGAATTCCTGGCAAAAGTGCATTGAGATTAGTGGTGACTATGTAGAAATATGAAATATATGGCACAAAAGGTCACTCGTTTTAATTGTACCACTCCCATCTTCGTAGCTTTTCAACTTTTTGAGTAAAAAATATGATGCTTTACTTTTGGAGCAATTCTCGCATCTATCCATGTCTATTCACATCTATCTATCTATCTATCTATCTATCTATCTATCTATCTATCTATCTATATCTCTATTTGAAAACTAGAATCAATTTTCTTTATGTGCATAAATGCACATAAAGAAAAACAGAAACAATTTTCCCTTTTTGAGCAGCAATTGGTGATTTCCCTCCATTGATTCGCAACCCTTTTTCTGCCCTTTTTTCTGAACGAATTATTATTATTATTATTATTATTATTATTATTATTATTATTATTTAAAGCAACAACGGAAACATTGTCACGGCTTTCCAGTTTTATTTCGTACCAAATTCATTTCAACTTTTGTCAACCAGTTGTTTATAATTAGCGAACCTGACGGCATTTCGGTACTAGCCGGACACATTGGGAAACAACTAAAAACAAAATCGACCCTTAAATGTCACCGAACCGCTTCAGTTTTCTTTTTATGTATCCTTTTTGCTCTCGCCCAAAAACGCACCGAATCTTTTGAAATTGAGGTTAACCAGGATAAAACCGGTTGGGGATGTCATGTGATCAAGAGAGCTTTTCGTTTAATGAGGTCTATGACAGGCGGAAAGAGAAGGATGAGGTAGATTGATAGAGAAAGAAATTAAGATAATAATAATAATAATAATAATAATAATAATAATAATAATAATAATGGGATATGGAAGATGAAGAAAGGCAAGGTAACACCACTAATAGTAGGAGCGCTAGGAATAATACCAAACAACTTTGACAAGAGAAGGGATAGCTGAGAAGATACTACGGATAACAATAATGGAAACGGCTGAAATATTAAGGAAAACCCTTGAATGCGGAAACTAGCACTAATACATGAGCTACAGGCACACACTGGACACACAGAAACTGCTACATATGTAAAACACAAAAAACATCACATAGAACCATGGAAACTGAAACTGTATAATTAATAACCTCCTTCATCCCTGGATCCCTTCCTTTGTGTGTGTGTGACCAAAAACTAACACCACACAAAATCAGATAGTCAGGGAGAATGGAAAGACTGAGGACAGAAAGCACTAGCCAGACCTCCGCTAATTGAGTGCAAAGATGTCTGGGATCTTGGGGAGGCTTTTTGCCATCCACATTCCAGTGAAGACTAGTGGTCACCGTCAACGAGAAATTAACGGTAAGCCGCTGTTACGATAACGCAAATTCTTTTGCAAAGGTTATCGAAAGAGTTTCATTTTTTATAAAAGAGTCACCATTTATCAAGGTCTGGAGGCTTAATGAGTGTACGGTAGTCAATGGGACAATATCGTAGTCATCGTTAGTTGTGGAAATTTGGTAAATTGGATTACTTAATGGGATGGCTCATCAATAACTTATTGTAGTCAGCTGGAAAGCAGACAAACGGAAGAGAGTTTCGCATGCGTGCAATTCTAAGAAAGAAGCTTGGGTCATGGAATCTACATATAGGTTTAAGCACAGATAAAAGTTGGAGAATTAAAAGGTGGAGAGTACTGGAAATATGGGGAGATTTGTTGTCACTCAGACTCCAGAGAACACCAAGTTATTCTCAAAGAGAAATCTTTGAATATGGCTTGTGTGACTACTCTGAGTGAGTTGTTGTTGTTGTTGTTGTTATTATTATTATTATTATTATTATTATTAATAATACTAATACTAATAATATTATTATTATTATTATTATTATTATTATTATTATTATTATTATTATTATTATTATTATTATTTAAAGTTATCATCTTGAAACGCTGATGTTTTTTATGTCCTCACATTCTCATCTTTCACTTGGATTGGTGTTTAAGCTGATGTCATTAAGCGAAATAATTTCACAATTGTCCATTTTAAAATAGAGTCAAAATGAAACGATTAAATAAAAGATTTTAAGAAAGTTATATTTATTTGAGAATTTTTATCTGACGATTTTGCGGTAAGAAAGCATAGCATCAACTTGTTAAAATTGTTTAATAAAAAAAACGGTGTTATTTCTCTATTCATTAATTACTATTATTATTATTATTATTATTATTATTATTATTATTATTATTATCATTATTATTATTATAATAATATTATTATTCACATTTTGTGTCTGGCTGTTGGTATTGCCGATTTATATTAATAGGTGGATCATAACAAATGAACAGAGGCTATCAGCATATTATTATTATTATTATTATTATTATTATTATTATTATTATTATTATTATTATTATTATTATTGTGTCTAGCTGTTGGTATTTCCGATTTATACTAATAGGCGGATCATAACAAATGAACAAAGGCTATCAGCATATTATTATTATTATTATTATTATTATTATTATTATTATTATTATTATTATTAGTTATAATAATAATAATAATAATAATAATAATAATATGAAGAAGAATAAATAAGAGCGAGAATTTCCGTGAAGAGAAACATTAAAGTGGAGAAAGAGAGAAAGTGGAAAGAGAAAATAAAAAGAAAAAAGAAGCGAAAAAAGAAAAAAGAGGAAGGAAGAGAAAGAAAGAGAAAAAGAGAAAGGAAGAAAAAAAGAGAAAAGAAAAGAAAGAAAGAAAAAGAGGAAGAAAGAGAAAGATAAGAGATAGAGAACGAAAGGGAAAGAAAGAGAAAGTGGGAAAGAGATAGATAAAAAGATAAAGAAAGGAAAAGAAGGAGAGAAATAAATAGATAAAGAGAAAACCGTAGAAAAAAAGAAAAGAACAATAAAAGAGGGAAAGGAGAGATAGACAGAGAAAAACGTAGAAAAAAAAGAAAGAGAGAACAATAATTAAAAAAAAAGAAATAACGTATATTCTTTAGATGCGTTCATTCGAACTACACTTGTAGCAATGAAACACTTCTTCAAACTTAAACATATCCGATGAAAGTACATCCTATTTTGTCGACTCATGGAACGCCAGAGTACAGGGCTATATATCTTATTATATATATTAGTGGATTGGCAAGGCCACAAGGGAGACAACCAGAGAAGCAAAACTAAAGCTGCCTGCCAGGATACTATATATACAAATGTAGGCAAATTTGGGCATAAATTATTGATTTGAAAATATAGGTTTTCTTTTTTACCAATTATCATAAAATGTTAACCATAGAATAGTATTATAATCTTCAAAATACCTGCAAATTTTCATATAGTTTCGTCCCATAGAACCAATGATATGAGCGTTTTAATATTCAGTTTGGCTACCAGTATAGATACACCACCTTTTTGGACAATTTTATGTTCAAAATCTCTGCGACTATGGATTAGAATTTAAAAAATGAAGGCTCGTTAGAAAGCTAATGACCTGAATTGTGTAGTGAACTATGTGACATTTGTCCTAAAAGGTCGCACATTATTGTTTCAAAAAGTGGGTGATAACTTTCTTATATTAATTTAACGTAAAATGAGCATCCACTTATAACCAACTTTCTTTGAAGTCTGTTATTTTTTTTTAGGGGTGGTGTTTATTGTGACCTGGTAGACCAACACCGAACCTACCTAAAAAAACTTGTTTTCTATAGGTCTTCAGGTGTGCTAAAAATGAATATCGCCTTTAGTTTTTTCGCAAATAAGTATTTTACAGGTATTAAGAAAAAAATATGCACGCACTTGCGCGTACAATAATGACCATCACTTATAACAAAAAATTAGATTGCTTTATACCCGGCAAATACTTATTTTGAAAAATTTAAATGTGATATTAGTTTTCAGCACACCTGAAAAATAGAAAACAAGTTTTTAAGATAGGTTTTGTGTTAGTCTACCAGGTCACAATTACGAAATAAACACAACCCCTATAAAAATAACAGACGCCCCCTCCAAATTTGGATATGAAGTGGATATTCATTTTACATTAAACTAATTTAGAAAAGTTACCCCCCGCTTTTTAAAACTATAATTTCTTCATATCTTGAAAACTACCACAAAGGGTATATATATATATATATATATATATATATATATATATATATATATATATATATATATATATATATATATATATATATATAGTAAGTTATAAAATATATATGGCGATTAAGCTACACTGAATATTCCCCGTTTCATCCACTCAAGGACTATTATGTGTGTGTGTGTGTGTGTGTGCGTGTGTGTGTGTGTGTGTGTGTGTGTAATTTACCTTATATGTAGTCCCGGATTGCATTAGCTTACACCACTGCATTTATATTTGCCCTCTATCGTCCCCACAACAGTGGAGTTACTATCTTTAAGAGCATATCTGAGAAAATTGACCACATCCTGTTTGCTCATCCTTCGGCTAACATTCACATTTGCGGTGACTTCAGTGTCCATAATGTAGAATGTCTGACCCACTCAAATAAGAACGATGACGAGGGGAGGTTCTGTCATGATTTTGCCACTGCCTATGACCTCACTCAGATTGTTCACGAACCCACCCGTGTGCCTGATACTACCGGTCAGTATGCAAGCCTTCTAGACCTTTTCCTCACAACTTCCCATGAGCTATGTTCATGTTCCGTTCTATCTCCTCTGGGATCTTCCGACCACTCCGTTGTAGCAGTTAAGATAAAAATGAAATGTAATAAGTCTTCAGACATACCTCTCCACCGTACTGTATATCAATACTCTATGGTTGACTGGGATAGCTTCCGTACATTCATATCTGATCTACCTTTGCATTCCATGTTTAAAAAGGATGTGTCCTCTATAGTATGAAACCTGACCGAATGGTTAATTGTATGTATAGACCGATTCATACGATCTAAAAAATTCCAAAAAAAACTAACAGCCAGCCGTGGTTCTCCCCAGAATGTGCTGCTGCCATCGCGCACAGAAATCACTTTTTCGATTGCTTTCCGAGACTAAAGCTGCTTTCAGGACTGCCAGTAACCACTGTAAAAAAAAGTAATAAAAATGAAAGAGAACTATATGCTCAGTCCGTTAAATCCAAAGTAGCTGAGCAACGGCTTGGTTCTCAACAGTTTTGACAAAAAGCAAACAGGATCCTGAAGAGAAGCGTGCGTTCTATCCCAACCATCATCAATGGACCTGATGTCATCTCGTCAGCATCAGACAAGGCCAGACTATTTGCCAAGAACTTTGCAGGTAATTCTACCCTATGCGACGATTTCTTCCTATAACAGACAACACACTATGCAACATACAAATATATGTGCATGAGGTCGCCAAGCTAATCAAGAACCTTGATTCCAGTAAAGCAACTGGCCCTGACGGCATTCCACTTATAGTGCTGAAAAAGCTCCAACCAGAACTTGCCCTCATACTTACAAAACTGTTTAAGCGTTGCCTTAAGGAAAAGTGCTTTGCAACACCCTGGAAAACCTCATCAGTTTGCACTGTATTTAAGAATTCAAGTGAAAAGTAATCTCCCTCTAAGTGCAGACCAATAAGTCTCCCGTGTGTCATTAGTAATTTGTTGGAATCCATATTAAATAAAGAAGTAGTCAACCACCTCAGCAGAAATAACCTTCTTAGTGACATGCAATATGGTTTCCGCTCTGCAAGATCTACAGCAGATATGCTAACGGTTATACCTCATAGAATTAGTGAATCTCTTGACAAAGGCTTCCTTTCCAGGGCAATTGCTCTTGACATATCGAAGGCCTTCGATAAGGTACTTCACAAGATTTCCAGCTACGGTATAACTGGAAATGTTTTCTTAGTCATTAAATCATTTCTCTCCGATAGGTTCATAAGAGTAGTGGTTGATGGGCAGAAATCAGAGGCCCACAGTATTAATGCCCCTCAGAGGTCTATCCTGGGCCCAACTCTCTTCCTGATATACATCAATGATCTCCCAAAACACATACTTAAATCATTCGTTTACATCTATGCTGATGACACGACCATCTATGGCAACACATCAAAGGCCGTAAATGACAAAATTCTCTATCCTCTGATCTTGAGCGCGTGGTACAGTGGAGGAAAAGGTGGCTGGTTACTTTTAATGCATCCAAAACCAAGCTTCTATCTTTACATCATCCACGCTCTGATCCCCATGTGGCATAAATTGAAATGGATGGCTCTCGTCTTGGGGAGGCTCCATGTTTTGACAAGCGTCTGGGATTGACCTTTACTTCTGATCTGAAATGGAACACGTATATCAGGTCTGTTGCCAAGGACGCTGGGAAAATGGTGGGATCCTTCTACCGTTCCAGAAGATATCTCACTACTGATGCAATTCTCTATCTGTATAAAAGCCAAGTACGTCCAAGGATGGAATACTGTTGTAACATCTGGGCAGGAGCTGATAAAAACAGCCTATCCTGCCTTGACAGAATACAAAATAGACTTCGTAGCTTAGTGGGGGATGCCCTTTTCTCTTCCCCGCATCCTTTCCCCCACAGAAGAGACGTTTTATCGTTATTTCCATGGCAAGTGCTCGTCGGAGCCCCAATCTCTCGTCCCCCCCGCGCCAATCTTTCACGAGAAACACCCGTCTTGCTGAAACTACTGTCAATAATTTTCTTCACTCTTTATCTGTGCCTAAATCAAAACGTAGATGCCATGAGCAGAGATTCTTTCTCAGAACTGCACGACTGTGGAACTCTTTTCCGTTTACCTGTTTCCCACCTGACTACAACTTGGATGTCTTCAAGACCAACATAAACAAATTCCTGACAAACTGCCCCCTTAAGTGAGCCACTCTATCAAATCTCCAATACTGATGATTACTACAATACTATCTCATTGATTACTATAAACCCATTAACCCTTATCCCTGAGTGGCCTCCGGGCCTTGATACGTGGTGACCTCCATATGAAAAAATAACAATTTATGTGTAATAACAATATATATATATATATATATATATATATATATATATATATGTATATATATATATATATATATAATGCCGGTAAAAAGAAAGTCCGCACTGGTAATATTTTCAAAAACAAAAAAAAGCTAAATTTGATGTAACTGTTATAACAACCTATACCTAATTTGATTTACCTTTTATTTCTTTATTATTTTACCAGTTCATATTTGACTTTCAACTGAAATATTCTAGCGTTCACGTCAATTTAAAAAATATTTAAAATTAAGGAGGCAAAAAGAAAGTTCGCAACAACAAATTGGCTTAAAACGAGCTTAAATTATCGCCCCTAAATCAGTTTAAAATATTCACTAACATGCAACAAAGCATTGTAATTGTTGTTGTTCCAGGTTATACAACGTAACATTTACTCCATATACCACAACTTTCTCTTAGTGATCGTCAGGAGCTCATAAATCTCCAATTTTTTGGTTTATTCAATCAAGAAATTACCCGAAGATTTAAATGTGATGAGAAAACGGTAAGAAAGACTGTGCAAAAGAACCAAAAAAACCGGCAGTGTTCGTAATGCCCCTTAATCTGGTCGTACTAGAGGTACTTCTAACAGGGAAGATAATACTAAGAAACAGATTTGAAACGGCTCCCTAAATCCAACAACAGTGCAATGTTGTTAAAAAGGAATTTAATTTGCGAGGATATGTTGCAAGATGCAAACCAATGATTTCTGTAAAGAACAGAAAGCGCCGTCTGGACTTCGTCAGATGCAATGGAGATAATGACTCTTCATATTAGTCAAAAGTGCTTTTTAGCGACGAAAGCAAGTTTAATAGGCTAGGCAATAATGGTAGGCAGTACGTCTGTCGGAAGAAAGACGAAGAATTTAATCCTAGGTTCTCAGTTTCAACACTGCAAGATGGTTGAGGTTCAGTTTTGGTGTAGAACATTATTATCCAGGGCGTATAGTTCGCTTGCAAGGTCGAATTAATTCGATCAAGTACATTAATATGTTTACTGAGCATTTTCTACCCTACTTTGGTTGGAATTTGGATGATGCAGGATAATGCTCCCATTCACACAGCTGGCAATGTCAAGAGGTTCCTGGAATAGCATGATATTCTGTGTTTGGATTAGTCTGCACAATTTCCAGACCTATTTCCAGAACATATGGCATTCTATCAAGCAACAGTTATGCAATGATAAAATTTCAAATTTGGAAGAACTTTGGACAAAAATTAAAGAAAAGTGGGATGCCATTTCCCCGGAGTATGGCTGCAGTCTAATTCAAGGAATTCTCAAAATATTGCAGGCTGTCAAATTGCAGAAGGGCTATGCTACTAAATATTAACTAGTTCATTGTGTTCCTGTTGTATTTGTGTTGCATTAATGTCCTAAAGTTACATTTAAATAAAAATTTTCCATTGTGCAGACTTTCTTTTTACCTCCTCAGTTTGAAGTTATTTTTTTAAAATTGACTTGAACACTATATTCAATTAAAAGTCAAATATGAACAGGTAAAATTACAGAAGAATAAAAAGCCAATCACATGTGGTATAGTTTGTTTAAACAGTTACATTAAATTTAGCTTAAATTTGCAGTTTTTGAAAAAATTGTGCGGACTTGCTTTGTTGTCGCCTGTATATATATATATATATATATATATATATATATATATATATATATACACACACACACATATATATATGCATATATATATATACATATGTATATATATATAATGTGACAAGTTCATCATTATATGTAATAAGTTCCAGTCTTTCCAATAAACGGTTAAAATATTGTATAATATCTACAAAATATTTGATTCTATAAATTCAAAGCTTTCAAATAATAATTTCAAATGCTCGAATTCAGTTCCGGAAATGAACATTCCACATGTCTATTTAAGGAGTGCACGTTTTATTAGAAAACTAGCAATACCTTCTAACCGGCGTTGCTTTGTAGAAACGTGCCCCTCGAGAAAAAGTATATTACCGTTGTTGTTGCTGCTGCCGCTGTGGCTGCTGCTACCTATTCATGTTATGAACGGCTTTCAGAATAGACAATCCCAACTCTTCATGATAAGAACGATATCGGAATGTCAAGGACGGTTGGAAAAAGGTTGTGTAGTAAGGGTATTTAGTAACCCCTAGCAGTAAAAAAAAAAATAGTAGCGAGAAGGAAAAGAACAAAATTACAGGCAGTAGGCTGCCTGGCTCCGCGACGAAAAATAGTTCATCTCAAAGTTTATTAAGAAGCAGAATTTATTTACGAACGAAAACATGGAATCCTATCCTAAGGAAACGTAACGAAACTTCTTCCGTGTATTTTTATCATTTATTATTTTTAATTAACTGCAATACTTGGTTTCAATTATTTCACTTATCACCGTGAAAAAAATTAAAACGTAAATCTAAAAACAAAAAAACAAACAAACAAATAATGGTTTTCATTTCATTTCGCTAATTAAAAAACAAATAAAAAGAGAGAATATTACTGTATATGTTCGGTAACATTAATAAAAAATGTAAACCATTTAGTTGGGCACGGATTTGTCAGTAGGTTAAAGGCGGGACTACTGAATTGACATGATCTATACATTTTATTCTATTTAACCCAAGCAATGACGCGTTAATGAAATGAGGTCAATCCGTTACGATCATTTAATCTCTCTCTCTTTCTCTGACGATACAATGATTTAATCTCTCTCTGTCTCTCTATCTCTCTCTCTGCCGATACGATAAAGGTCGGAAATGTAACGAAACTGAAGCCGTGTTTAGTAAAAAAAAAAAATGTGGGAAAAATGTATAAAACAGAAAGCATGTAAATGTAAATAATCCCAGAAAAAGTAAACTGTTGGATTGCGATAGTTGGCTATAATGTCAAGGTAGCGTACTGTTCGTTAAGTAAAGGGAATGTAATCATTCCAATAATCCATGAATATTGGAATGAGTAGTGTCAGCCAATCAAAATATGAGGATCCAGTATGGGGAGACGTTAGTATTTTTAGTGTAGAAGGAAGCAAGGTAAATGCTATGTGTAATAGGGAATAGCTCAATTACGTAGGAAGGGATCTAAATTTAAGTCCCTTGCGGTGTAAGTGGGTGACGGGTGTAGTAGGTTATGACAATGATGATGGTGTTCATAGGATTAAATCTAATGCTTTAATATTACGAATTAATGTCGTTCTATAGTTAAATAAAGTAATGGCTACTAGTGTAAACATAATAAATTTGTATGTGGCATCTGTTGTTGTAAACCTACCATATTTTGGTTCGGAGGAGAAATTATATATATAGGGATTACATGTAAGTTAATTTTTGAGAAGACTGTCGTCGTCAACATATTAAAATATATCAATTCAATTTAGCCTAAAATCATTTAAAGACGTTCCCGAATTAAGAAACAAAAAAACAATAGATTATTTTCTGAAGAATGCTCTCTTAATAAGATATCTTCTTACACGACTTCAAAACGAAATTGTACTTTAAAAAATCATAGTGTTAAATATATTTTTAATTAATAATCAATATCAGCGAAATTAACTCAATTTAGCTTAAAATTTTGATAAGACCAGAAAAATCGCTAATAGCATAGTGAGGTTAATCTTATATGTTAAAACTTTGATTTGATTATGATATAGTTAATGTTGTGAAGGAAGCTTCTTTTTCGTATTTGTGGAAACGCTATCTCTTTAAAGCAGAGTAGGCGTTACTTGTATCTCAGATCGACACGTGGATGTGGTGATAAAGCTCGCGAGTTTTGTCGAACCCAAGCGCAATACTGTCGGAAGTGCAAGCCTCTGGTAATGTCACTGATATGTCTTGGAAAGGGATATATTTGATTGAAGTAACTGAGTGTTCTCTGTTATCGTAATCAAGTAATCGAGTAATGCAATCTAATAAGTCGCATCAACGAACAGTTGTTCTTTGTTGTAGCTGGTAATAGATTTCAGCTTTCGGCGTATCTTTCAACATCTCTCCAGGCTGCGATTTCCCTCTGTATTTAAAGCTTACATTAAGTTTTTGCATGGAGGAACCTGGATTTACTCATTACATCATATGCAGATGCAGACTATCTAGTAGTTTGCCGATTGTGTACAAATCTCAAGAACGATAGGAGCCTTCTATTATGACTGAAAGTGACACAATAGTCAACGAGCGAGATCGGAGAGGCGACGCTGTACAACTCATGCTCTCTACCGATCCAAGTTATGACAACAGGACCATTGCTAGCACCCTCAAAATCAAATCCAGATAGTTCAACGCTTGAGGACACAGTTCAACGCATCGAACGGTCACGATTATGGTCTTTGGGGTGGTTTCAAGTGAAGGGCACATTATGCCACCTCACATTCTTAAAGGTCGGCTTGACAGTCAACACCAAAGTGTAACTGGATGTACTGAAGAGTGTGCTGATCTCCTAGTGCAATCAGGTTGCCGCTGGAAGACCCTGAGTGGAGAAGCAGGACTTGGTGCTTGCTCACAAGTCCAAAGAGACCTAGGCTTGGCTTCAGGAGAAATGCTACGACTGGCCTCACCTCCCCCCCCTGACCTGAGCCGGATGCGTTTGGTCATACGTCGAGAACATCACCAACATGACCTCTCACAACACAAACACCAGCCTGATCGCCGCTATCCGCTGATGCGAATATATTGAGCAGATAAAGCTGTTGTGTTGTTTTATTTAGAGCGACCACTTTATCGTTCTACCAAATAAGACAATAAAGATAACAAATAAAAAAAAAAAAAAAGAAAAAAGATTTCTTTAGAATACAACTCATTAAAAACATGATTCAGCAAGGTGGTACGGACAAGACAGAGAGCGATCCCAGTTCCAATGGTTTTCCTGAGTGACTGAGCCTGACGAGAGCAAAAGTTGCGTCAGCAGATGCGGAATGCAAGTCATCCACCTGCTGTAGTTGTCAAGGATTATTCTGTCATGGATTTTTGAAGACACGTGCTTACTTTGGAATGCGACAAAGCGAATACTTACAAAACAACAACAAAAAATATTAAAAACAACACGCAGAGACACCTGTTTTTCTTCATCTCACGCAACAATCAGAAACGAGCTCATTCGCCACCTGCGTCTTCAACGAGGCGTACAATTAGAACAAGAACTCAAGGTTCCGCTTTGTCAACTAAGCTCCAACCCCTGTCCCATCGCCACAATGTTGCATTTCTGTGCCTGTTTTACAAATATTTTAATTGAATGTGATCTGATGAACTCGTTTAACTTGTGCCCCCACCCTGACGTATATATTCCCGACTAACCCGGTTAGCAACAAAATCACCCTCTTCACTATGATGTCCCTAAATGCCAGAAAGCTTTCTACTCTAATAGCTTTTTCTCTCGAACAACTATTTTGGAATTCCCTTCCTCCTACCTGCTTCCCAAACTGTACTGATATGCAGAAGTTCAAATGCAACGCAAACCAACAGCTTGTTAATTTTTTTTAGACATTGTCCCAATTAGTAGTCCCTTACGTCCAAGTGGCGATTTGTTTAGAGTGAAAGTGAGGAAAAAAAAATAAAGAACTCGATCGCCATCTTTATCAACGATAGGTCGTCACAAACCTAACTCCGAACTCACCCACGTATGTTTATATGTATTTATGTAATATACTCCCTCAATCGATCAAATCATACAACAGGATTCCACCTGCATTTCAGGTGTTGGTTGATGTGGTGTTGCTAGATTTTGACCGTATCCATCCGTTACACTCCTTTGCAAGCCACTTGTGATCAAAACGTCTTTGTTGACTTGACATAACTCTTCCATATTGTGTTTATTGATAAAGAAATCGGGGTTTAAGTCACCCAGTGAATGACGCATCCATTGAGAAATGAGAAGTAAATTATAAATAAAATTAAAGCAATTATCAATAATGTCACTTAATATGCGTAATTTAAAATGCACACCCACATATGTACATATATTATTTCATGTATCGACATAAACAGTTATGTACCTATTTTAAGTATTTACTTCAACAGCGCTCAATACATGAGTAGAGCTAGAGCCTGACAGATGAAACGCGGAAAATTCTGTGTAACTTAATATCATATATATTTTGAAAACTTAATGTGTGTGTGTGTGTGCGCGTGTGTGCGTGTGTGCGTGTGTGTTTGTGTGTGAATCTTGCAAGTACAAGAAAGAACAGTGTTCCCTGTGTTAGAGGATTATGACCGGGTTTCCAACATCAACTCGCCAAGTAAATGGATTGTCGATGTGCAAAGTGATTTTTCTCCAGGTCGTGTTTGACTGGGGGAAAACGGTAGTTTTTTTTCCCCAAACTTCTTTACTATGGGTTCCAAACAACACTCTAAATCTACTTTGACCGAATCATTTAAATAAATGTCACAATTGTCGCGCCTTATATATCAGGCAAGGTAATCTGGCATTATATGACCAAATTCTACTTACCTCAACCAATAATCAATTTCATTGGCCGCTTAGTCATTTTTTCTTGTCAGTTGCTCACTCCCTCTTTGGATAGGTCGGCATTAAAGCAGGCCCCGCGTCATCGGGGCGTATCTTTCCGCGATCTCATCGCGCCTCAGTCAGAGATCAACTTTATACGAACTCACGCGGTGTCGACATCTTTTAAATTATGACAACTCGCAAGTTGGGTTGACCTTTGATATTAAAGTAACAAAATTCGGCAATCTTATCTCAAAATAAGATTTTACCAGTGGAACTTTCAACTCATGAATGCCAAACAATAATTCATATGAAATAAGAATCTTTTCCTTTCTCTCATTACAGCGTGGCTCCTCAAATATGTCATATGTCGTGTGATTTGGAATATTCGCTTTATTCTTCTCATCTTGAGTGTTATTTTTATAACATTTTGATCGATTTAACCTCCGACTTTCTTCGAGTGTATCTTGCCAAATTCAGGAATATTTATGTTGAACTCTGGAATCTGCACGGAATTTAGAAGGGAACTTCAACCATAACGGGTTGGGGTCCTAAGGAATTTGTCATTAGAGCTTGAATGTCGTCCACTCTAAGGATTTGACCTTCAGCATCCAAAGGTGTGTAACTCTTTGCGAACTCATGGCATATAGGATATATTATTTAGTAAAATTCAGTTTTCATTTACACTCTTCTGAGGTTGAAGTTTCAATCCTCAGATTCATGAGTTCAACAAGATATATCTGAAGAAGATCGATGGTCACATTGACCGACATGTTGCACGAATAACATTCAAGATGAGACCGGTACTCTAAATAATCCATATAATATGAATTATTAATCAACATCTCAAAACGTAGAAATATGATAGAAATTCTCCATGAGGTTCTTTCTTTATATTTATGACATTTCTGTTTATATTTATTGCATTCGTTTTATATTTATGACATTTCTTTATATTTATGACATTTCTTTTTATATTTATGACATTTTTTGTATTTATTACATTTCTTTATATTTATGACATTTCTTTTTATATTTATGACAATTCTTTCTATATTTATTACATTTCTTTTTATATTTATGACAATTCTTTTTATATTTATTACATTTCTTTTCATATTTATAACATTTCTTATATTTATTACATTTCTTTATATTTATTACATTTCTTTTTATATTTATTACATTTCTTTTTATATTTCTGACATTTCTTTATATTTATTACATTTCTTTTCATATTTATTACATTTCTTTTTATATTTCTGACATTTCTTTTTATATTTCTGACATTTCTTTTTATATGTATTACATTTTTTTATATTTCTGACATTTCTTTTTATATTTCTGACATTTCTTTTTATATTTATAACATTTCTTATATTTATTACATTTCTTTTTATATTTATCACATTTCTTTATATTTATGACATTTCTTTTTATATTTATTACATTTCTTTTTATATTTGTAACATTTCTTTTTATATTTATGACATTTCTTTTTATATTTATGAGATTTCTTTTTATATTTATTACATTTTTTTTATATTTATTACATTTCTTTTTATATTTATGACAATACTTTTTATATTTATTACAATTCTTTTTATATTTATGACAATTCTTTTTATATTTATTACATTTCTTTATATTTATTACATTTCTTTTTATATTTATGACAATTCTTTTTATATTTATTACAATTCTTTTTATATTTATGACAATTCTATTTATATTTATTACATTTCTTTTCATATTTATGACAATTCTTTTTATATTTATGACAATTCTTTTTATATTTATCACATTTTTTTTATATTTATGACATTTCTTTATATTTATTACATTTCTTTTCATATTTATTACAATTCTTTTTATATTTATAACATTTCTTTTTATATTTCTGACATTTCTTTTTATATTTATGACATTTCTTTTTATATTTATTACATGTCTTTTTATATTTATTACATTTCTTTTAATATTTATAACATTTCTTATATTTATTACATTTCTTTTTATATTTATTACATTTTTTTATATTTCTGACATTTCTTTTTATATTTATGACAATTCTTTTTATATTTATTACATTTCTTTTCATATTTATGACAATTCTTTTTATATTTATTACATTTCTTTTTATATTTATTACATTTTTTTTTATATTTCTGACATTTCTT
>NC_136511.1:30636220-30656220 GCF_053919585.1 Euprymna scolopes
GACTTTAGTGCCCCAGAATTTATTTTTCTGCATGGCCATCACCATTCTCAATACACTTTTGTCAGAGATGATTAGTGGCTGTGCGTGGGCGTCCGGAGCGCGCTTTCTCATACAAGTGCCGTTCCAAAAGTAAAGCCTTCTATTTTGTAACTCAAAAGTTGAAGAGCTGCGAAAACGGGAGTGGTACTATTCAGACGAGCGATCGTTTATGCCGCATATTTTATTTTCTACATAGTCACCATAATTCTCAATGCACTTTACCAAGAATTCAGTAATGTATATCTGCTTCTGATGCATGTCTATGACAGGATTAGTCCCACCCCGTCAATATCTACAACAGAGAGTGTAAACTTTTAGGTCATGAATGCATAAGTTCAGTCATCATAGCAATGTAATTTGCAATCTCCTCTGATCTATTTGATCGGAATAAAAAATAGGAGGCATTATGTTTGAACCAACCCTCGTGTGTACAACTTCATCAGTTGTGGTGTGAAATGTGCTAAAAAAAGCAACACATATGGTTAAAAACAATAAAATGCTAAGTGTGATGATTCCTAAGACGCTCCCGAATTAATCTAGGTATGAGCTGCTCACTGTTTTTAGATTGTTTTAAGAGCTATAAACAAACAGAACAGTTTCCAATTGGGAAGAAAAAAAGGGAATTATTGAAGAATAACAAAACAGAAAATCTGGATATAATTCAGGGGCATTAAATGTTACGGTGTCCTCTAAGTTTTTTTTAGTGAGTAAAGAGCTTCTAAGAGGATACCTAATACAGAAAGTAAAGAAGAAAAAAGCCAGACCTCATTTGTAACCATTAGCTAAGGCTGGGATGGAATCTGATAAGATCTCAGGTCAGCGTGCATCATGTCTAGACGAGGAACACGTACTCAAACTTGATAGTTCAAATACCGTCGAATAGGTGGTTTTTTTTTTTTTTAGCTTTTATATAGTTTTTGGAATACTTGATGCAATATCGATTGCATCGGTAGTTAGATACTTACAGGAGCGGTAGTGTGTTTTCCAGCAATCTTGGCAACAGACTTGATGTATGTGTTCCATTTCAGATCAGGAGTGAAGGCCAGTTCCAGAAGCTTGTCAGGACATAGGGCTTCCTCAAGACGCACAGTGTTATTAGTTAGTTATTAGTTAGTTAATTAAATATTACTTAGTTACTAGATTAAATGCACGTTTGCGTTTAATATTGCATGCAAATTCCCGAGTTCAACGTAAAGATTCTCAAATTCGACAAGACGCAACTGAAGAAGGCCGTACATTGCTTTGAACAAAACGTTGTTAGAATGATACCTATGATCAAAAATAATAGTCGGAATAACCCAAATAATATATGATATATATGATCGCTTATTTCTCCCTGTTTTACGACACAGTTTGAGAAAGTGTTTTATTTTCTGTCGAAACAGTAGCACGCATGAAACAGACACGAAAAATGTTTTTAGAAGAAAGAAGCCAGGAATTCACGGTTGGATTTGGGAGATAAAGAGGTTTCTAAATGATGAAGATGGGGAAGAAGATGATGGAATGTACGAATGAAGGAAGGAAGGAAGGAAGAATCGGAAAAGATATGCAAAGGAAATGATTCTCAGGAAAAGAATAGAAATAAAAAAAAGGAGGAATCGAAATGAACAACGAAAAGAAGAAAAAAAGATAGTCATTGGATTTCAATATTTACGAATCCTAAAAAGGAAAAGGTGCGTTAATTATAGAACGGAGTATATCAAGGCAAATGTTGCGAATTAGATTTGGTTTTACTACATATCAACCGAATAATTTGATGCATAAAGACAATACTTATGCATAGTTTCATTTTTGCAGGTGGCAGAAGTGTAATGGATATCAACGTGGAATGATGACCTGGCGTGTAAAATTCGAATCCTGTTGGCTCACTAACTTCCTTTTAACTATAGATGTTGGCAACCTTCACGTGCTCCCTTCTGTTAAATACTTGATTTTAGAAAGAGATGGTGAAACAAATGCGAATTACAAAATCGATCCGAGGATATCTTTACTTATTTTGCCTCTTGATTCCAGCATTAGCGTCCGTTTCTTTTTTTTTCATCAAACGTGTCACACAATGCGCGTCCTTTCAAACACAAAACAAAAATCACTGCGTGACACTCAACAAGTCTATTTCACACCTGACTTAGTTCAAACTCCTGTCAATCAGAAACCGCGATTAGTTCAGAACTGCAAGTTGCCACATAACCCATAAGAATATAAATCATTACACATGCAACATTTCAACTGTAATCCCTCTCATGCACACAGAGTGCCAGGGACGGATGACACAGATAAGAAATACTTTTTAAATGACATGAATTGGTCTAATTTATCCGGAGGAAACAAACTAGATCCAGAATCAAAAATATTCTTGTTTATGTATTTTAAGAGGGGTAGTGTTTTATCAACACTGGCGAGGGGCCATGAGTTAATATACTGCTTTGTTTTTAAATCTTCATGGTAAACAACTGATGATCCCTTTAAGAACATCGATACTATTGCTTGATCATGTAAGTAAAACGATTCAGCAATACTGGAAATTAATTGACTTACTGAGAAAATAATTTTCCAACGAAGGACATCTTTTTTTTTTTAATAGTTTTAAAGATTTTAAAGGAATTTCCAAGGTAATATATATATATATATATATATATATATATATATATATATATATATATATATATATATATATATATATATAGCTCTACCCGGACACGTGTTGCTATGGTTCAAAACAAACAAAAAAAAAAGAAGAGGCAAAACGTTGTTTCTTATGTTTATGTTCGTAATACTTGTAGATATCACTTTCAAATATAGTTTTGTGGTTTTATTCGGTGCTTTACTTATAGAAATATTTAAGTAAAACAGTAGTGTTTAATGAATTGCTACTTCGCAGGAATGAAAATATCAAAAATGCACGCAAGACGATAAGGTATGAATAAATAATTAAAGGAAATATTTTTCGAAGGAATAAGAACTCAAGCTATTTTCCATGTCTTTACGGCAAATGTCACATGAAAAAACAAGCATAGCCGAAATCATTTGTTTTTCAAGGAAAAATTAACAATTGTGACGCGACAATTAGGTTGTTAACATTGGTTATTGTTGAAACTGACAAAAACTGTAAGTAGTTGTAATTGTGTTTTTAAATAAACATCGACTTTTCGCCTGTCTGATTTCGCTACAATATCGAAGAAGAGCCCCCTTTTTATAGGTCGATCCGTACAATGAACACCCCGCATAATTTGACCAATAAACTAACGGAAAAAAGAGAAAAACAATAAATAAAAAAAGAAATACTTTTAATTGGCTGATAAATGAAAAAAATACTTTAAATTTACTAATTATATATATATATATATATATATATATATATATATATATATATATATATATATATAACATCAACAGAAGTTGTAGATTGTATACTTTATTTACATTTATTATATTTTTTGCAAGTATTTGACAATAAAAAATCTGTTTTTCTTTTCGAACGCATGCTAAACCGAACGCCCGCACACAAACACACGAATGTACAGTTCCGACGGCGACGAATATGTAAACAAACTAACGTGACAAAAATAGAAATACAATAAAAATTGTAAATATACTTCAAATTTACTGAATATCTCTATATATTTAATTTTCTCAAGAGAAGTGTCACTTTGTATTGTTTATTTACATTTATTTTTTTTTGCAAAGTATACAAAGGTATTTTTTGTTTGCGAACGCACTCTGAACCAAACACACACACACACACACACACACACACACACACACACACACACACACACACACACATTCACTCACTCACTCACGCACGCGTATGCACGATTCCGAAAGCGATGAACTAACGGGACAAAAATAAAAATACAATAAAAAATGTAAATTTACTGAATATTTATATACATTTATTTTTCCCCATAGAAGTTGTATTTTGTATTTTTGATTTACATTTATTATTATATTTTGCAATTGTTTTAACATTTGAAGTTATGTTTTTTTGTATGAACAGCATCGCCGGGCCAAATAAAATGTCTCTTAGTAACGCTATATTTTTAATTTTATTAACTCTTCGTTTATAAAGGAAAGAATAGAATTCCGGAATATGAGAATTTTCAGAGCTCAGCCAATCAGAATGGATGGAATTTGGTCGTAGGAGCCGTTATTATTTATGAATCGGAAATCGGAAATATTATGTTAAGTCTATAAGGTCGACCACATTGTTAAAATAGCATTCAAGATGAAAGTAGTAGTCAGAATAATCCATATAATATAATCAGATACTACATTTTAATCGCAGCTTGAAGTCCCCTAAAATACATCTTTATTCATCGATCCTTGCAGATTCCGGACAAGAGGAAACGGAGATAATAGAGAATTAACTAAATCTTGACAATTAAGAAGGCGGATGGCAGCTGTGTTAGAATTTTAGCAACTTATGAATTCAATATTGAAAATGAGTTCCGAAAATGACTAAAGAGTTCAGATTAAGTTCAACTCTTTATGAATTCGTTGAACTAATTCATTCAATCGTAAATAAATAACTATAACAGCAAATAAGTGTGGATTGATTCAAACACGCCTTGTACGTATTAGTTCCAATTACCTCCAGATTGCAACTATTAATTGCTTACATTAAGTATGCCGTCATCTTTCAGCCCTTCTCTAATCGCTGTCGACCATCGTTTGCATCTTGCTAACAAGAATATTCCAATACTAAAAACAATTCCAGAAAAAGAAGTAATTTATTTTCTATACAGTTGCACTCACTGAACTTATTCTAATTAACAGCGAGGAGAAAAGAATAACCAAATTCATAGTTTGTTATTTCTTGGTTTTGATGTTAATCTCTGCATAGATTAATACATTTTATCTCTTCAACCATAGAGGCAAAATATTCATATTTTTTATTTTTTATATGGAAATAGATCTAGACAAGGCATGAAGGCATTTGATGTAAGAAGTTAACAGAAACGAAAGATGATTATCGTAAACAGGAGATTCTTAGTGTTCTTAGTTTTGAAAAGATCAAGTCTATAGCTAGCAGGAAAACAACCAGCAAAAAAAGAGTTCTACAAGATTGCTATTCTTGGAAAAGAAGCTATTAAAATGAGGTATTCATTTTTTGTCCATTGTGTGATGTTGTCTTCCCTTCTCTTTCTTCCTCCTCTGGCTGTTTCCTCGAATACTGTCTTGGCAAACCTCTCTCATCTTGTTACACGGCCAAACCATCTAAGAGCTGCCAAGTCTTCTAAAGCATCTCATTAATGAGGCCTGAATTCTGTTGTAAAAGTCACAAGCATACAGAAAAACTGAGTAGACAAGGGAACACATGAGTTTTATTTTTAACAGAGCTTGATTAACTTGCCGTTCCAAATGATGCTCAACTGAGCCAGTGTTGCAGCCGTCATTGAAATTCTGGCTAATACTTAAGGTTTTGACCCCTGATCTGAAACTATTGCTCCGAAGTATTTGAAATTCTCCACTGTTCTCCAAGGAATTTCAAATACTTTGGAAAACCGATTATACTAGAATTAAAAAGAGCTCTGAAAAAAAAAATTGACGAGAAAGAAAAATACGCCAACGATTTACAGAGACGAGCTGGGTCTCAACTGGATTCAACGAAACAAGCCATTTCGTACCTCAATCTACAACCGAACTTTCAAGTTCAACTTTTAGATGAGCTGTACATGTAAAATATTTCCATGGAGATTGGCGAGAAGCAATACTAGAATAGAAAATGATATCATCAGCGTAGATCTTTATCTCCTTTAAAATATTTTAAAGAAGATCGTTGATATAGAGAGGAAAAATAGAGAAGAAAGAGCTTACTGAACGTTTTATCCTAATCGTTTTTGGTCCAGTGCTTATAAGATTTAATTTGATTTTCAATTAAGAGATTTTTCACAGTACTGTACAAAATGAATGTATGTCTATCTATCTATCTATCTATCTATCTATCTATCTATCTATCTATCTATCTATCTATCTATCTATCTATCTATCAATTAGAATTGCTTCCTGTGTAGCCTACCTGCCATAAATACATTTTCATATTATTACTTAGCTCTACGCACGTATTTGACACTTTAAATATATCAGTCTGTCGTTCGTAGCTATCTATCTATCCATCTATCGCTCTCCCTCTCCCTCCCTCTCTCTTTCTCTCACTGTCTCTCTCTCTCTCTCGCTCTCTCTCTCTCTCTCTCTCTCTCTATATATATATATATATATATATATGTATTTAGGAAGCAGTTCTTTTCTTTTAGGCATATTTAAAAATAGAGTTTCTTGTCTGTTAATTCTATTTCGATCCTTTCCAACTTCCGAATAACAGTCTTCATTTTCATGACGCTATTACTGTTAACTAATGAAAAAAAATGAATAAATAAATAAATAAATAAATAAAATAAAATAATTACCAGATGGAAAAAAATTATTAACTAATGAGGAAAAAAGAAAAAAAAACGCATATAAATTGTTCAAAACCAGTTAGATTAATTTATTCCTGACGATGAATCCTGAAGGATTGGAAAGTACTCAGACTTATGATAAATATGGTGATTACATCAGCCAGTTCCTACCAGAATTGAAGACTGTCGCTCTCTCTCAGAGTGTTCCCATGTATCTATATCGATTTATCTATTTTTTTCTATCGATCAATTGATCTATTTTGGAGGGTTCATATGTATGTATGCATGTATGTATGTATGTATGTATCTATCTATCTATCTATCTATCTATCTATCCATCCATCTATCCATTGAGTGAACATATTCATCTTTCAGCCTATCCCGATTCCATGACAATAGAATATTTATATGATTGATACAATTTTGGAATGTTCATATATAATTATCTCTCTCCCTTTCTCTCTCTATCTCTATCTATCTATATATCTATCTATCTATCTAGCTAGCTAGCTAGCTAGCTAGCTAGCTTGCTATATCGTAATGCACGTACTTATTTATCAGTCTTATCCAGTTCTCTCCAAATGAAATATTTCTATGATCGAAACACTTTTGACTCGTTTAATATCATTATTTTTCATTTGGGCAGATTAGTCTAGAATATAACTTCCGCACAAATCTCTAACTTCCCAACGGATTGCACACGCCATAATCGTGCAACGATGAACCGTTTTTTCAAATAAAGCGAACAACACACTGAACCGAAATCCACGCGTGATGATGTTTGATTAATTCTCGTTTTGGAATTTTCTTATTTCTTTGCTTTCTTTAATTTCGTCTGCGAAATATTTCCCCGACGAACATAATCTATTTTCGTTTTGTATTTAAGTAGAGTCTGCGACTTTTATTAACATCTTTCAGTTTCCATGATCTCGATTTGCAAATTTCATTAAACAATCATTTTGTCGATTGCAAACGGAAATCTATCTATCTATCTATCTATCTATCTTTAAATATATATATACTAGCATTTCAGCCCGGCGTTGCCCGAGTGTTTAGATGTGTATGTTGAGCAAAAAAAAAAAAAAATGTGGTAGTACGAAGGTAGGCTGGAACCCGTACCTCAAAGGAAGAAAAGAACGAGAAAAAAGTCTGACGTCTATGCTGTTATGACCACCACCAAACCTGAAGTGAGGTATGTTTAAATTAAGGCTGCACAATATAAAGGAGAGGATAACTTAAAAAAATATCGGCGAAAAAAGCGATCCCCTGTAGAAAAGTGCCTAGTTGAAGGTGAAGATATTAATGTTTTTAGTAAATTTTCCGATATTTGTCATATGAAAGGTCGAACTTTAAACGATACTGATCTTGGTAAAAGCCGTCGTCTCTGTCGAAAGTTTTAGACAGACATGCAAACATATATATATATACATACATTTATATATTGGTAACTGAAAATTTTCGATTCAAACCGATGAAAAAGCTTGCCCTTTCTCTGAATATGTAAAATTTCAAATGTTTAGACCAGAAATCGTCTGAGTAATTCGATGGAGACCGCAGAGGTAATTTTTTTAAACTTTGACCCCTATTATGACCCCTTTACATTTATTGTTCTGGGCTCAAATCAAGTTATTAAGTTAGATCCATGTCCAAGGAATCTATATTTAAAATTTCAAGTGTTTAGACCAAAATTGTCGGAGGAGTTTGGTAGAGTTCTCAAAAGTCAAATCGTTGAACTTTGACCCCTTAACAGCCAGATTTTACAAAGGTTTTACCAAATCTCAGTACCCTGTATATGACATTTCGAGTCTGTAGACTTAAAATTTACAAAGTTATTGCGTAGGGAAATGTACACACACAGACACACAGACACGTTCACTTTTCTCTCTCTCTCTCTCTCTCTCTCTCTCTATATATATATATATATATATATATATATATATATTTTATTTGAGGGTAAACAATTACATATGGTCACCGCAAACCGGCATCTGTTTCAGTTAATGAGATTTCCTCAGGCGACCCTGAATCCATCGACGCCACCATACATATATATATATATATATATATATATATATATATATATATATATATATATATATATAAATCTTTTCCTATCTATGTTCACATAACTACGTTTCGCCAATCTATATCTTATGCAAATACTCTCCCCCCCTCTCTCTCTCTCTCTGTATATATATATATATATATATATATATATATATATATATATATATATATATATATATATATATATATATATTTAGTAATTTATAAAATATATATGGCGATTAAGCCACACTGAATATTCTGCGTTTCATCCACTATAGGATTCGTCAGGCTTATGCGCGAATTCTGTGGTTGCTTCTTGCTTTTATATATGTTGAGGATTTCTAGTTAGCCAATCAGCTTTCTAGTATCCACCGCGCCCCTTCCTATCAGCCAATGGGCATGCATTTTATCGAACAAAGGATCTGTTTCAGAACTAGGTTAGTGGTTTAAGGTAGATCTTTTTTTATATATAGCATGCTAGCTCTGCGAGGGATGGAGTAATACATGTATTTCGGATCCGTTTTTCACTCTCCTTGACTGTAGCTCTGTGTATTATGAGACTAAGTTTGTAAATTTATTAAAAATTTATGGTATTCTTTATTTTCTTTTGTTTCTTTGGTGTGTTGTTTTATTTGCGTCTCTTTCTCTCTCTCTCTCTCTCTCTCTCTATATATATATATATATATATATATATACACATGTATGTAAATATATGTATGTACATATATATATATGTGTGTGTGTGTGTGTATGTATGTGTGTATGTGTGTATGGAACTGTCTTATCTATGTGCAGGGAACTATTAGTTTTATTTATGTTTATGCTATTCATTTTTTTCTATTGAATTGTCCCACGATATAATCATAATCATGTTGAACACTCAGACAAATGGTACAGTATCACCCGGCAGCAATATTTGAAAATGAAAAATCATAAAATCCTATGGGACACAGACGCACGAAAAGATAAACAAGAAGACTAGATGTTGTAATAATTAACAAAAAATTCTCACTTGTTCTCACTTCATCAGGCACCTCCTCAAACCATTTTCCAGCACACTTAACCCCAACCTTCTTACACACCTTCAAATATATCCGGAATCCATGCGATCGTGTCTTTTTCAGTACTCTCTCTGGGCCAATCCACTACACCCTGCTGCAAGGTGCACAATTTACTCTGAGTGTTGTATAGCAAGGGGTTTAATACTGGGGATCATATTACATTAATGATCTTCCAAATCACATCCTTACATCATTTGTAGACATTTTTGCTGACGACACTACCATCTATGGTAGCACATCTAAGACAGTAAACGACCAAGTTCTCTCCGATTCTCTCTCCTCTGATCTTGATCACGTTGTACAATGGGAAATGAGTGGCTGGTTACGTTTAATGCATCTAAAACCAAGCTTCTATCTTTACATCATCAACGTTCTGATCCCCATCTGGCATCAATTAAAATGAATGGCTCTCGTCTTGGGGAGGCCTCAAGTTTTGACAGGCTTCTGGGCTTGACCTTTACTCCTGATCTTAAATGGAATACGTACATCAAATCTGTTGCCAAGGCCGCTGGAAAAATGGTCGGATCCTTCTATCGATCCAGTAGATATCTCACTGCTAATGCAATTCTCTATCTATATAAGAATCAGATACGTCCAAGGATGGAATACTGTTGCCACATATGGGCAGGAGCTGCTAGAAAAGACTTGTCATGCCTTGATAGGGTTCAAAATAGACTTCGTGGCCTAGTGAGAGATGTCCTTTTCTCTTCGCTACAACCACCTCTATCTCACAGAAGAGATGTTGCGAGTTTGTCTCTGCTTTATCGTTATTTTCATGGAAAGTGTTCGACTGAGCTTCAATCTATGGTTCCCCCCTCGCCAAACTTTCACAAGAAACACTAGACTAGCTGAAAACATTATCAATAATTTTCCCCACTCTTTATCTGTGCCTAAACCTAAACATAGATCCCATGATCAAAGCTTCTTTCTTAGAACTGCACGCCTGTGGAATTGTCTTCCGTTTTCCTGCTTTCCAGCTGTCTATAATATGGTTGTCTTCAAGTCCAACGTGAACAAGTTTCTGATGAGCCGTTCCACTTAAGTTAACAAATTTACCGAACTTCCATTACTATTGATTACTATATTGTCCTTTTGACTACTCTACACTCTTTAACCCTTATCCTTGAGTGACTGATCGGCCTTGATAAGTGGTGACGCCTATGTAAATATATATATATATATATATATATATATATATATCGGGTAAATATAATACAGAGGTAACGATGAGGGAGACATAACAGAGTGAGAGATGAGAGATGAGAGTTCATTATTGAAGGGATGGGTAATACTCTTCAGAGGGGAGAATCATTACTTATTATGGAAGAGGGACACATTACTTGGAAGGGTTTTATACAAAATTTATTTAGATGATGATAGACAAAACACATTTACCTTTCAGTTGTTGAATGACGACACGAAGACAAAATGTTACAAAAATCGATGATGTTCTTTATTTCATTTGACCGGTCGAATGAGTTAACGTCAGGAATTGACATTGGTTCTACATGGTTAAACTTCTACCCCTTCGCCTCTAAAGGGAACCTCCTCTGGCCATGTCAGCTCTTTCCGACCGACTCTGCCACTGTTAGAACTTGACTACCCGACTGCCTTTTCTAAAAACTAGCTCCTCTATTGAGAATTTCCTTTTTGCTATGACGTCAGATGTGTGGTTCCAAAACGTGACGAACACGTGGCTAATCACGCGTTCCAAACACACTTTCAACAACAAAGACTTCTCAACTAACCTACTTTTTAACCTAATCCATTTTCTTACAATATTTTTAATTTGTATTGTTCATTCTTTTTAGCTGACATTTTTAATTCAGTTTTCATAAAAGAACGAACAATCAAATTCTTTTTACAATACAAACAATATCTAAGTATTTTATATAGAATTTAACAATAGCTAAATTCTGACATTCCAATTTCTAAATCTATTTATGAAACTTGCTTACAAGGTTCAAGTCTCGGCTTATCCTAATCTCATTTTCCACTTATCTAATGTTCTTATTTAAAAGAAAAGTCACATTCAATGCTGCTAAGACTAAGCTTGTTTCCTTCAATAACTATCCCGATGTCTTCTGAGTATGTCCCCACACGTTCTACCAGTCTCTCCATTCCTTTTCATTTCTACCGAATATTTTCAAATTATCCATAAACAGTTAATAGTTGAGGCGTGTGTCACCAGATCTAAAGTTATACCACAGTTTTTCTCTCTTCAAGAGAATGCTCAGTGACATCATTAAAAAAAGAAGTGGGAATAACGAATCTCCTTGGAATATTCCACGTTTATCGCCAACCTGCCTTATCACCTCTGTTTGCTTTCAGCACCGTTTTCCATTGAGCCATACTTGTCTCCAAAAGCCCTACCACATTCTCAGCAACCTTCTTCATCACTAGTGTTTCAAAATGATAATAATAATAATAATAATAATAATAATAATAATAATAATAATAATAATAATAATAGTACGGGGTTTATGTGAGGATACTTAAACCTACTGAAATCTAGCCGTAATGGTAGAAACCTGTTCACAGCCATCAATTCATCGGTTGCTTTTGTAGCATGGACATAGGAAGAAATGTGAGACACGAGAAAACTGTTAGTCAAGGATGGAGCACTACACTTTAATTCGTATCTCTCTCCCTTGTGAAATTTCTGTGGCCTGTGGTCGATGAGAGGCGAGGTTAGCGGCGGCGTGGGCAGAGGAGCTAGTTCAGACTAAACTTGACTGCTCGAACCAATTGCCAAAATTTGCTCTCGCATAGCATCTTATAGTTAGGGAGCTGAGAAAGGACTGATGAGTTCTGAATTTTCATTCAGCTAATCTGCCTCTGCATTATAAAAATTGAATTCACCCGGATTGGCTAATTTGGTAAAATCACCTGTGCACATAAGCTAAGTAACTTTCCATCGAAAGCGTCTCACACTGAGCAAAGCTTTGTTTCCCAAATTCAGACAAAAAAACTTTAATTCAATTCTCCTAAATTAATGGTTTCCTTAGAAAAACGATATTATTATTAAATATTATCAACCTCCAAATCCGTTCAGCTAAAGTTATTTTTCCTTATTTTGGTCAGAGTCATCAACCAAACAAATAGAGTCAGCAAGAATTGCCTGGGATTGTTCACATGATAACACCTCCAACTCAGCTCAATTTAAACCGTTAGTAATGTAAAATTTGACCACCACAGTTGGTTGGATTACACACACACAGATATATATATATATATATATATATATATATATATATATATATATATATAAAGAGTGGAACGATACAATTGTCGCCATGATACAAGTCGACATGATTCCATTTTCCTTTGGTTACAGCCGTTTTTTTTTGCAGACCATCTTCCAGTTGGCCAGTTCTGTACAAATACCAAAATCGAAAGGAGTCTTCTATTATTTCTGAAAGTGACACAATGTTCAACGAGCGAGATCGGAGTTGCGCCGCTGTACAATTCATGCTCTCTACCAATCGAAGTTATGACAACAGAACCATTGCCAGCACCCTCAAAATGTATCGCTGGATTGCCACGATTAACATGGAACTGCCCAGGGTGATGAAAAAATAGTTTCCGGCCACGGTTATCGGCGGTGGTGGGGTTTCAAGTAATGCCCACATCACGCCTCCTCACATCTTCGTTGTCGGCTAGAAAGTCAATACTAAAGTGTACCTGGATGTACTGAAGAGTGACCGCTGGAAGACTCTAGCTGTTGCAGCAGAACTAGGCGCCGACCCACAAATCCAAAGAAAACCAGGCTTAGCTTCAGAAACAAGTGCTACGACTTCGTATCGTCCCCCCCCCCCGCACCGACTTGACCGCACTGCATTACTTCGTTTGCTCATACGTCGAGAACATAACGAACACGACTTTCCACAACACCAAAACCAGTCCGATCGCCGCCATTCACCAAGCTCCCACCTGCGCTTGTGGAAAAGGCGTTCTCCGAGTTCCGGACCCGTATCAAGACGGTGATAGAGGCTGAAGGCGACTACATTGAATAGATGTCAGCTCTACTACATAATCAAGTTACCTGAATTTGTTCAATAAAAGGTTGAAAAAGCTGTAGTGTTGTCTTTTTAGAGAGACAACTTTATCGTTCCACCACAGATATATATATATATATATATATATATATATATATATATATATATATATATATCAGTATGTTTGCCTCCTGTGTTCCTGTGTTTACATCAGTCATTTGATTATACTCTCTCTCTCTCTCTCTCTCTCTCTCTCTCCTGTCGCGTTTCTCTCTTTTCCTATTCGTAATCTCGGGCAAGGTAGTTAATTAATCTGACTTATTTTAGATGTTTCCAACGAAATAGTCAACGCCTTTACTACCCCACCCCCCCTCTAACTCCTCTCTGATTGCACCTCTCGTACCCCGCACTTTGCATAGAAGCTTCAAGTGAACAAACAAATAAACAACAGACAACAGCAGAACACAGTGTTGTTCCCCAAATTACTTTCTTGTCATCATTTATTATGTAAACTTATCAATCTTTTGGGTTTTCTTGTGTGTGAATTTTGCCGGTGAAGCGTTATCATTATTTTCTGTGTTTTTTTTTTTATTACTTCGGATTATTGTCGTTATCAATGTTGATATCTATATTTATAACACGCATCAGCTTATGTGGCCTCTGGCTCTGCACTTCCTCTGCAGGAATTGTCTATACATGGTAAAACAACAGCGTTAACTTGGTTCGGGTTTTTCTCTCTCGAGAAACAATGGACACATCCAGAAAGGTTGTCTACAAGACCAGGAGTTTATATAAAAGCGATAGTTATGCAGTACCAGCCGTAGTATATTTTTATTCGAAGCATTTACACTCATATCTATCAAAGAATGATTCTTCCCAGAGGAAAAAAAAAATAAGAGGAAGTCTGAATCAACAGTGCTCGTCATACTTTCAATCGCTACAACCCTATCTATGATTTAATCCTGATGTTGGATACAGGAACTTTAAGATTGTGCACACACACAAATGCCAGGTTAGCGAAAAACAAAGAGAATACCATATCGGACTTTGAAACACATATTGACGTCTGATGAAAAAAGGAAAATACCATATCGGCTTGTACACATAGATTGACTTCTGATGGAACAAGAAAGAATTTATTAATAAAAGCAAGACGTTCGACGAACAAATACAAGAGAGAAAGGGAGACAAAGAGAAAGGCGCACGATCGTTACGTTGTCAACCCTAACCTCACCTTTTACACCACCTTTACTCGATACGTTCGACGACCACTGCCAGGAAAAATAATAATTAAACTTAAATATGTTTTGTTATGAAACCGTCTCTGTGTGTTATTGTCAAAATGCTGGAACAAACTAGAGTATATATATATTTATTTAGGCGCATACATCTTCGTATAAGTGCAACAAACATGATTATACATACGTGAGAGATAAACAGATAATACGTTAACAATACAACACTGAGATCACAACAGTCACGAGAGTCCGGATTTATCAGAGGCTTTTTCGGACGTGACTTCTTTTTTTTTTTTTTTACATAGGCATCACCACATTATCAAGGCCAAGAGGCCACTCAAGGATAAGGGTTAAAGAGTGTACAGTAGAAATAGGACAATATAGTGATCATTAGTAATTAAAATTTGGTAAATTTGATAACTTATATGGAACGGCTCATCAAGAACTTATTTACGTTAGACTTGAACACAACCATATTGTAGTCAGCCGGAAAGCAGGAAAACGGAAGACAATTCCACAGGCGTGCAGTTCTAAGAAATAAGCTTTGTTCATGGAATCTACGTTTAGGTTTA
Organism: Euprymna scolopes; assembly: GCF_053919585.1. NCBI lineage: Eukaryota > Metazoa > Mollusca > Cephalopoda > Sepiida > Sepiolidae > Euprymna > Euprymna scolopes. The sequence goes on from NC_136511.1 coordinate 30,651,576, forward strand.
GGCACAGATAAAGTGTGGGGGGAATTATATGGCTGCGACACTTGGCCGAAAATAACTGCGAACCTCAATGTTTGTAGTGTTTGACCTGTACCGTTTTCGCCGAATTCTGCAGGTCCGCTTGCACTATGACACGATGGAACCATATTTTACCGATTTTCATTTACTGATGAAGTCATTTTTATAGCTTTTTGCAACATCTGTAAACAACATCTCCAACTGCCTTTTTTTTTAAATCAATAATAAATTGTGAATAAATTGCGACATCTTGTGACAACACAGTTTTCTCATCAACAAATATTTGTGCAAAAATATCTTCAACACTTTTTGCTATATCACGCAATTTCAATCGGACAAAATGAGGTTCTGAATTATTTTCTTCTGATTGCCGAGTCCAGGGGACTCAACACTTCAAGATCATGTTGTTTATTCAGAATGGCACTTTTGGCGGCAATTAAAAGCAAAAAAAACAAAACAAAAAAAAAAAACCAGAAAAGTCCATATAATGTATGTACCGGTCTTGGAACAAATAGAAAACTCAGGAAAGTTAATCCGTTAATCAACAGCTCCAGAACCACTCCAAGTTTTGTGAAGATGCCCGGGAGGACAGTTGAAGACGTGGTTATTAGTGTTGGGACGATTAATCGGTATCGAGAATCGGAAAAAACGAAATATTTTAGGGTATCGTAAGTAGTATTGGGATCGGAGTGTGTCTATTTTCCAATCCCAAAACGATTCTTTTAGATTTTTTTAAAATTTAATTTTGTTTAAAGTAAAATCTTCCATTCCTGGTAATCTTGATAAAATAATGACATTTTATTTATTTTAAACTTCCAGTAAAACTAAAATCTATAGATCATCCTCCACAAGCGTATTTTTATGTTTAGAAAAATGTCTGCATATTTAACATGTGTTTTTTTGGTATTCGGGAAAAATAACACTTTTTATAATTAAATATTTGAAGATTTATAAAGAATCGGAATCGGTAATTGTATCGGAATTGGGAAAATATTGTAATCGTCCCATCACTAGTGGTTATGCACCATGAAAGCTGATGTCAAGCCTCTCCCCAGTCTACAGGTTTACGATGTTCGCTACTGGTCGCGAGATTTGCTGTCCATATCTATCTTGACCGCTGTGGTCCATCATGCGTGGTCTGCATACATCCGGGGCGCTGTGTGTTCTGTGGAAGGAGCCGCTCAACCTATCTTGGGTGAATGTCCTGAAGTGTTACTCGCAGCAGTGGCGAAAGAGGAAGAGTTGGATACGTAATCGATGGAAGTTAAGCAGAAGTACAAGAAAAAAATAGAAAGAGAGAAAAGTAACTGAGTTTAGCTTAACAACATTATTAATTCAAAGGCTCAGGAAATATACAAAAAAAAAAGTTTTCCTTCTCCTACATAAGTTGCTCTATGTAATGTTGATAGTTTCTTAGTGAAAAATTATGGATTCGAACCTGCCTGCTAAGGATACAGTTGGGTCAGTAACCACTACACCAGCTCCTCTCACATATGACATCAGACTACTCTATAAGTCAACAACAATCATTATGGCCTACCTGTCTATATCATGTACATATAATACTTATCTCTATTTCTAATCTATAATATAAACCTCACCTGTCTGTTTAAATGTATGTATGTATGTATGCATGTATGTATGTATGTATGTATGTATGTATGTATGTATGTCTCGCAAAAACTTTCAACAGAGGCAACAGATTTTCACGTGATCGGTATCATTTTAAAGCTCGACCCTTCAGACGACAAATATTTAACAATAAGACAAAAACATTAATTCCTTCACCCTCAACTAGGCACTTTTCTACAGGGAGGGGTCGATTTTTAGCCCATATTTTCGAAAGTCATACCCTCTTTTCGATTGACTAGCCTTAATTTAAACCCACGTCACTTCCGCTTTAGCGATGGGTGCAACAGCAAAGACATCAGGTTTTTTTTTACACGCTCTTTGCCTCCTTCACTGTACAGGTTCGAGCCTGCCTGCTACCACTTTTTATTTTTTGCTCAACACACACCTCCAAACATCCGGCAACGCCGGGACTCCCATGCTAGTATTATATGAAAGTCAATATGTGTGTATGTGTGTGAGTTCTTTCCTCATATATTCCGAAACGGCTGAGCCTATCTTTTGCAAATTTCACACAAAGATAATTTATATGTCTAGAAGTGTTCTTAGATATTTGATATTGTCATTTATGCAGATTGCGTCTGTATTATTCCGGACCCGTATAGAAGCAATCATCTATTAATTATTATGTATTACCAGGAATAATTTTCCCGATGGACTAATTCGCAAGAAAATAAATAAATAATATTATTCTTTAAAGTTCGTCTGTGTTTGTTTACAATACCACGTCAGTTGATATTTAAGCTTGACGATGAATGCCCTGGAAATGTCACTTCTGATTAATGTTTAGTTTAAAATATTCAAACGAAGAAATGATTTGCGGTGATTTTAAATCGTACCCCTTCTTTTATTTTGAATTGAACTCATTAATAAAAAAAAAAATCAGAATAAAATGTTGAGGTGCATACGGGCTTGAACAGGGGTCCATTCGATCTGAAATCGAATGCTCTATCACTAAGTTATATTTCCAGATAACAATAAATCTGTTTTTTTTTGTTTTTTTAAAGAAGAAATGATTTGCTTAGATTTTATTATTCCCTTGTCAGGTGTAACCTAAAATATTCCCCCGTAAAATTGTTTTTTTTTTTTTTATCTATAAACGAGAAACAATATTTTTTAGATCAGATTTTTTCAATTTCCAATATTTATCGGATAAATTGCTGTACAAAACTTAAAAAAACACTGCCAGACATATACGGCATAATCACGTTGACACACCGGTTCTCGTCAGATCACCGAAGTTAAGCAACGTTGAGCCTGGCTAATACCAGATGGGTGACCATTTGGGAATTCTAGGCACTGTATGTGCTCTCCACTTATCTCGGCATTGTTTCCAGTTGTCCTGTACCTCAACTTGACACTGGTATGCAACAATGTTCACTCAGGAGAGACGTGGTTGGTAACTGCGCAACTCTTGCCACACAAATTTACCGTGCAAGCACCCTTACAGTGGATAGGTATAGTCTGTCAAGACTGAAGGAAGCCACGATATATATATATATATATATATATATATATATATATATATATATATATATATATATATATATATATTCAGGTTAACCAATGAAGCTTTAAAAAGTTTAATACAAAAGTGATGAATACCGAATAAAGGCAAGATGTACTTTTTACATAAGAATTAATATGTCGCTACACATTAATGAGCATGTTTAGTCAGTTCATTGTAACTATAGACTTCTTCACGGACTCAGTTTTTGTATACGCTATACCGCCTGAAAAAGTCTCTAGTTACAAGTAACTAGCTGATCAAAACATGTTCATGAATGTGTAGCGACATATTAATGCTTATATATATATATATATATATATATATATATATATATATATATATATATATATAATCTTCGTTATCTTTCTCCGATAAAAGATAAAAATTTGGGAATTCTAGGCACTGTATGGTTCTTTGCAAAACCCAAATTTACTACCGTCGTTTGAAACTGGCATCGACCAATACCAAGGACGACGCGACAAAACTAATGTCGTCTTTTAGAAGGACTTGCCCACGGAACGAGTAACAGGCGTCGCATGAATCTAACTTGTCTTAAAATACTAGAAAGCCGTGGCGGGGGAGTGGGTAAAAATGCCAGAATTTTGGAGCGACATATTTTCCCGACAAGACTGTTTACTGCGTATTGGACTGAAATGGAGTTCATTCCAGTCACGTAATGAGATGATATTAGTTGTGAGTAGACGTGAATTACGCGCCCAAATACGCAGTCTAAAAATAAACACTTGAAAGTCGCATGTGGTTTACATTTATCCGTTGAAAGACTAGGAATAATACGTCCACACGTCAGGAGTACAATATATTAAAAAATGCTGTATCCGAAAAATAAGATAGAGAGATAAAGAGACAGGGGTGGAGGGGGAGAGAGAAAGAGAGAGGCATATATAGACAGAGGGAGGCATAAGTCGACGCAACTGATGGACACTATATTAAAAAATGCTGTATTCGAAGGGAAAAAGATCGATCGATAGAAAGACAGATAGATAAAGTGTGTATGTGTGTAAGAGAGAGAAAGAGAGAGAGAGAGAGAGAGAGTGAGGATGAGAAAAAAGAAAGAAGAGAAAGAGAGAGGGTGAGTGTCTATATATATTAGTGCTTGTGTGTACATCCGTGTGATTATGCTGGGTTATGTATATGTGATTGGGTAGGTGTGCATATGTAGTTGTGTACGTGTGTGTGTATGTATAAGTGTACGTGTGTAAGTGTACGTGTGTAAGTATATGTGTGTGTTTACATCTGTAGGGAAAAATACGTTGAATACCGATGTGTGACCTCCCCTCTCCCCCGAACATTTCGATAAAATGGCTGAAAGGAGTAATGCTAACCAAAATAATTTCCTGATTTCGGATTTTTCTCCAGGTGTATGCGAGCTAACAAGTTACTAATTGAATTGGAATCGAATAGACGAACCCCCAGGGGATATCACGAGAAGGACGGGACTGGGAATGATTATCGAAAGTCTGGAAGAGGATT